>NC_080086.1:21201327-21512896 GCF_950005125.1 Chionomys nivalis | reverse complement strand
AGGGTCTTCTACTCGGTTCCATTGATCGACTTCTCTGTTTTTATGCCAATACCAAGCTGTTTTCAATACTGAGGCTCTGTAATAGAGTTTGAAGTCAGGGATGGTAATGCCTCCAGACGATCCTTTATTATACTTATATAATATTGTTTTGGCTATCCTGGGTTTTTTGTTTCTCCATATAAAGTTGATTATTGTCCTCTCAAGATCTGTGAAGAATTTTGATGGGATTTTAATGGGGATTGTATTGAATCTATAAATTGCCCTTGGTAGAATTGCCATTTTTACTATGTTGATCCTCCCAATCCAAGAGCAAGGGAGATCCTTCCATTTTCTGGTATCCTCCTCAATTTCTTTCTTCATAGACTTAAAGTTCTTGTCAAATAGATCCTTTACTTCCTTGGTTAGAGTTACCCCAAGATATTTTATGCTATTTGTGGCTATCGTGAAGGGTGATGCTTCTCTGATTTCCATCTCTGCTTCTTTATCCTTTGTGTATAGGAGGGCAACTGATTTTTTGGAATTGATCTTGTATCCTGCAACGCTACTAAAGGTGTTTATCAGCTGAAGGAGTTCTTTGCTGGAGTTTTTGGGGTCGCTTATGTACACTATCATATCGTCTGCAAATAATGAAAGTTTAACTTCTTCCTTTCCGATTTGAATCCCTTTGATCCCCTTATGTTGTCTTATTGCTATTGCTAGAATTTCAAGCACTATATTAAAGAGGTATGGAGAGAGTGGACAACCTTGTCGTGTTCCTGATTTTAGTGGAATAGCTTTGAGTTTCCCTCCATTTAATTTGATGTTAGCTGACGGCTTGCTATAAATAGCTTTTATTATACTTAGTAACGACTCTTGTATTCCTAATCTCTCTAAGACCTTTATCATAAAGGGATGTTGAATTTTGTCAAATGCTTTTTCCGCATCTAATGAAATGATCATATGGTTTTTTTCTTTCAGATTATTTATATGATGGATTACATTGATAGATTTTCGTATGTTGAACCAGCCCTGCATCTCTGGGATGAAGCCTACTTGATCATAATGGATAATTTTTCTAATGTGTTCTTGGATTCGGTTTGCCAGTATTTTATTGAGTATTTTTGCGTCGATGTTCATGAGTGAGATTGGCCTGTAGTTCTCTTTCTTGGTTGTGTCTTTGTGTGGTTTTGGTATCAGAGTAAATTCAGCTTCATAAAAGGAATTTGGCAATGACTTCTCTGTTTCAATATTGTGAAATACATTAAGGAGTATAGGTATTAGGTCTTCTTGGAAGTTCTGGTAGAATTCTGCATTGAAGCCGTCTGGACCTGGGCTTTTTTTGGTGGGGAGGTTTTTATAACAACTTCTAATTCTTCGCGACTAACAGGTCTATTTAGATTGTTCACCTGGTCCTGGTTTAATTTTGGTATATGGTACTTATCTAAAAAAGTGTCCGTTTCTTTTACATCTTCCAATTTTGTGACATACAGGTTTTTTTAGTAAGATCTAATGATTCTCTGAATTTCCTCTGTGTCTGTGGTTATGTCTCCCTTTTTGTTTCTGATTTTGTTAATTTGCGTATTCTCTCTCCGCCGTTTGATTAGTTTGGATAGTGGTTTATCAATCTTATTGATTTTCTCCAAGAACCAGCTTTTTGTTTCATTGATTCTTTGGATTGTTTTCTGTGTTTCTATTTTGTTGATTTCAGCCCTCAATTTGATTATTTCCAGTCTTCTACTTCTCCTAGGTGAGTCTGCTTCTTTTTTTTTCTAAAGCTTTCAGGTGGGCTATTAAGTCTCCAATGTGTGCTTTCTCCGTTTTCTTTAAGTGGGCACTTAATGCTATGAACTTTCCTCTTAGCACTGCTTTCATAGTGTCCCATAGGTTTGAGTATGTTGAGTCTTCGTTTTCATTGAATTCAAGGAAGACTTTAATTTCTTTCTTTATTTCTTCCTTGATCCAGGTGTGGTTCAGTAGTTGACTGTCCAGTTTCCATGAGTTCATAGGCTTTCTGGGGATAGCATTGTTGTTGAATTCTAACTTTAATCCATGGTGATCTGATAAGACACAGGTGGTTACCGATATTTTTTTTGTAGCTGTGTAAGTTTGCTTTGTTACCGAGTATGTGGTCTATTTTCGAGAAGGTTCCATGAGCTGCAGAGAAGAAGGTATATTCTTTCTTATTTGAGTGGAATGTTCTATAGATGTCTGTTAAGTCCATTTGATTCATTACCTCCCTTAATCCTCTTATTTATCTGTTAGGTTTCTGTCTGATTGACCTGTCCATTGGTGAGAGAGGAGTGTTGAAATCTCCTACTATTAGTGTGTGTGGTTTGATGACTGCCTTGAGTTTTAGTAACGTTTCTTTTACATAAGTGGGTGCTTTTATATTAGGGGCATATATATTCAGGATTGAGACTTCATCCTGGTGAATTGTTCCTGTTATGAGTAAAAAATGTCCCTCTCCATCTCTTTTGATTGATTTTAGTTTGAAGTCAACTTTCTTAGAAATTAGTATGGCCACACCTGCTTGTTTCTTAGGTCCGTTTGCTTGATAAACCTTTTCCCAGCCCTTTACTCTGAGTAGATGTCTGTCTTTGTGGTTGAGGTGTGTTTCTTGTAAGCAGCAGAATGTTGGATCCTGTTTTCGTATCCAATCTCTTAGTCTGTGCCTCTTTATAGGTGAGTTGAGTCCATTGATATTAAGTGATATTAATGACCAGTGGTTGTTAACTCCGGTCATTTTTCCTTTCTCTCTTTCTTTCTTTTGGTAGTAGAGTTTGTGTGTTTCCCTTCTTCAAGTTGTGCTGGTGAAGGGTCATTAGATGTCTGAGTTATTGTGGGCATTGTTGGACTGCTTGGTTTGTGATTTTCCTTCTATTACTTTCTGTAGGGCTGGATTTGTGGCTACGTATTGTTTAAATTTGTTTTTATCCTGGAAAATTTTGTTTTCTCCATTTATAGTGAACGAAAGCTTGGCTGGGTATAGTAGTCTGGGCTTGCATCCATGGTCTCTTAGTTTCTGCAGCACATCTATCCAGGACCTTCTGGCTTTCATGGTTTCCATAGAGAAATCAGGTGTAAGTCTGATAGGTTTACCTTTATAGGTAACTTGACCTTTTTCCTTTGCAGCTCTTAATATTCTTTCTTTATTCTGTATGTTTTGTGTTTTGATTATTATATGACGAGGAGATGTTTTTTTTTTGATCCAGTCGATTCGGTGTTCTGTATGCTTCTTGGACCTTCAAAGGAATATCTTTCTTAAGGTTGGGAAAGTTTTCTTCTATAATTTTATTAAATATATTTTCTGGACCATTGAGCTGTACTTCTTCTTCTTCTATCCCTATTATTCTTAGGTTTGGTCTTTTAATTGTGTCCCAGATTTCCTGAATGTTTTGTGATGAGAATTTGTTGGTTATGCTGTTTTCTTTGATCAGAGTGTTTATTTTCTCTATGGTATCTTCAGTGTCTGAGATTCTTTCTTCTATCTCTTGTAATCTGTTGGTGGTACTTGTCTCTGTAGTTCCTGTTCGTTTATCCAAATTTTCCATCTCCATTCTTCCCTCGGTTTGTGTTTTCTTTATTACTTCCACTTCATTCTTCAAGTCTTGAACTGTTTCCCTTACCTGTTTGATTACTTTTTCTTGTTTCTCTTGGTTTTCTTGGGTATCTTTGAGATATTTATTCATTTCCTCTACCTTTTTGTTTGTAATCTCCAATTGATTATGGCAGTTTTTCACCTCCTGTTTAAGGTCCTCTATTATTTTCATATAATTCACTTTTGAGTCGAATTCTTCTAATTCTTCTGGATTAGCGTGTACACTTCTCATTTCGGGATTCCTGGATTCTGGTGATGTCACGTTGCTTTTCAAGTTGTTGGGGGAATTCTTGCATTGGCGCCTGCCCATCTTTTCCTTCAAATGGAGCCAGGAGAGGCCTGGTGTCTTGGACCAGTCTTTGCTGTGACTAACTCTCTGGGTGTATCTCCTCAGTGTAGGGGCAGGAACCGTTCCCTTGCAGATGAACTCCTCAACACCAAAACAGGGATGCCTGGTATTCCAATGACCCGCGGAAAGAAGGCAGAATGCAAGGTGTAGGGCGGGGTCGAGTAGAACACAGGTGACACTGCAGTACAAGCTGGAGGTGCCTGTGCTCCCTTTCGGGGTTTACTGAGGCCTGCCCGCTAGGCAGGCACTCACTGCTCTGGTTGGGTAGCCTTAGTGTAGGGGGGTTTGTGCTCTCTACCGGGACAGTCCGCCCCAGGCTAGTACACACTCACCCATCCAGATGGAACTTCTCAGCACCTACACAGGGACTCCTGGTAGCCCCAATGAGCCAGGGACCAAGGGAAGTGGGGGGCAGGCAGAGCAGGTCCAGGAGAGCACAGCAGACACTGCAGCCCCAGCAGCAGGGGCCCACGTTCCCTGGCGGGGACCTTGAGGCCTGCCCTCAAGTCAGGCACTCACTGCTCTGGGTTGGTAGCCTTAGTGAAAGGGCAAGAAACTGTTCTACAGCAGAGGACCTTGCAGACAAGGCAGGCTTGGGGGTGGGGGTGGGGGCTTGTGTGTAGGAAAGAAAGCCCTGCAGCAGGTGCTGGGGGAGGGGCGTTTGTGCTCTCTACCAGGACAGTCCTCGCCAGGATAGCACACACTCACCCGTCCAGATGGGACTTTTCAGCACCTACACAGGGACTCCTGGTAGCCCCCATGAGTCAGGGACCAAGGGAAATAGGGGGCAGGCAGAGCAGGTCCAGGAGAGCACAGCAGACACTGCAGCCCCAGCAGCAGGGGCCCGCGTTCCTTGGCGGGGACCTTGAGGCCTGCCCTCTAGTCAGGCTCTCGCTGCTCTGGGTTGGTAGCCTTAGTGAAAGGCGAGCATTTGGTATTCTTGTATCAAGGATGACCTGTATGCCTATCTTTTCATTCTGTCTTTTTGTCTGTCTTTCTGTGGTATGATTTTAAATTGCCAGGCCCTGTTCCCAAAACTCCCATCCTGGTCCTGTAGTGGCATGGGAGCTATAGGACCATTTCAGGTTTTCTCAAGTGGAGCCACCCCCCACCCCCCCCCCGGTTCAAACAGGATAGGGTTTTTAGAAATGCAGGTCAGGTGGAGGACAGTTTCCAGGACAAAGAAAAGAATAAATAAGAATAAGAGAATCACACTGATTTAGAGACCAGGGAAGCAGTCAGGCGGGGCAGTGGGAGTCTGCCAGCAGCTGCATGGGGGTGGGCATCCTTGCAAGAGCCTTAGCAGTGGGATTTGAAAGAGACTGCTTTAGGGGAGTGGATCCTGGGTGTGTTCATACTTTCTGTGTTAAGGGGATGGTTAGTTATCGCAGCTTCTCTGTCTTCAAGTGTGTCTTCTCACCTTGTCTAAAAGAGGAAGCAGTTCCTTTTCTTTTCCTTCTGGTGTCCTCATCATTGTCCCTGATTCTCCTAAGCAAACATTTTTTTTTAACTCAGGAAGCAGTGCTTTTTCTTCCCTCTTCTTATATCTTCTCTCTCTCTCTCTCTCTCTCTCTCTCTCTCTCTCTCTCTCTCTCTCCCCCCCCCTCCCTCCTTGGGAGCATAGTCAGAAGGTCCTTGAGCCCAAAGATCTCCATAGAAACCAGGAATGTTAAGCACACAGGATTGTCTTTCCAATGGGAAAAATGAAAATCCCATTCTGACATCCAGAAAGCCAGGAATCAGAAATGATTAATGATCAACAGCCTGGTCATCTGTGTTATCTGTTATCAGATTTTACACCAAGACCATAGGTGGCTAATAATCTAAATGACCCTGATAGCTGGAGACTCCCTCTACCTCCACAACCAGGACCAGAGCTGGCTAACAGCCCAAATGATCTCTACACTCTTCTATGACCAAGACAAGGCCAGACCCTTAAGCTAGCACAGGTAGCCTCTCTCTAGACCCATATTCTTAAAAGAAATGACATGTACTCTGAGTTGAGTCTCAATGTATTCATGCTTCCTTTTGCAGTGGGGATTGTATTACAACCAAGAAGCTCCTTTTCAAACTATACTGGGCTTAAATTCATTGGGAAAAATTGCCTGTTATTAGACTACCTTAAATCTGATCCAGGTTGATGAAGTCAATCAGCATGGGTTTTCATTCTTATCTCTTCATGAGGTTCCCTTCCCTGGATGATACCTTCAGGGGCTCCTTCTTTTCTTTCATTTTTTTTAAAGACAAGGTGTCACTTATGTCTTTCTTTGGATGCTGACCCAAATCCTAAACCTGCTTCCTTTGACTCACTTAGTAATCTCCATCTCCTGAAGACTTCCCATCCCCATATTTGTAGATTTCCAAGGCTGAGCTTGACTGCTTCCCTGGTCTCTGCAAGCAGCCCTTTTACACTCTCACTAGCTCTCTCCATAATGCCCTCAACTAGGTGTTAGTAAGCCCGAGTGTGCTTATCACCTGGTCCAGGACTTCCAGAAAAACACCCAAGTTGCCAGGTAGGGTGGGCCTTTAATCCCAGCACTCTGAAGGCAGAAGCAGAGGGATCTCTGAAAGTTCAAGGCCAGCTTGGTCAACAAGAGCTAGTTCCAGGACAGGCTCCAAAGCTCCACCGAAAAACCTTGTCTCAACAAACAAACAAACAAAACAAAACAACAACACAAAAGAAAACCACCCAGGCAATTAATTGTTCACACTTTCCCTGTGGCTGCTCAGCCGTTCACAAACCATGACTGGATCCCCTCCTCTGTTGCCATCTTTTCTATGATCTTACAGATGCCTTCTTTACTATCCCTCTACACCCATCCTCCCAAGCCCCTTTTGCTTTCACATGGGAGGATATAGATACTCTGCCCAGCAACTTACCTGGATGGTTTTGCTCCAGGGATTCTGAGACAGCCCCGCTGCTTTGGCCAGGTCTTACAAAAGGACCTCACCAACCTGGACTCGTCCCCTCATCTCCTTCTCCACTATGCAGATGATCTCCGCTTATGTAGCCTTCTCCACAGACCAATCTCCCACACTCCATGACCCTCTTTAACTGGACTCTGGTGGATATAAGATTTCCAGAGACAAGGACCAGATCTGTCAGCCATCAGTAACCTGTCTGGACCTGTCACTCTCAGGAGAGGGAGAACTATTCCCATAGTCAAATTAGAGGAACTCCTTGCCTTCCCCACCCACAAACCAAATATAAGCTGCTTGCATTACCAGGTCTCTTTAATTCCTCTGCATAGGGACCCTCAACATTTCCCTTGCTGCTCAGCCTCTCTATCATGGCTCTAAGGGGCCCCTAGAGCAGTCCTCCTCCCCCTCCATCCCTCCTTTCCCCCATAAACATACTTAAGTCTGTCCTCTGGCTTCCACACTAGACTTTCACATGCTGACCAAGGACATGCTCTCAAACACTTTTTCAAAAATTGGGAGGGGACAAATATTACCCCTGGTTTACTTCTCTAAAAGCTAGACATAGTCACTGTAGGCAGGACACCAAGGCCAACAAAATCCCACATCACAGCCCCCTACACATTCTCAGTACACACTCACTCAAGGGCCTCTTCTGCCATTGAGATTTCCTACCTCTCCCTCCATCCAGAGTAAGGCTGCTTTGTACTTACTAATATTAAATCACAGCCTCATTTTTTGTGCTATGCTCACTAGCCACCTCACAACACTTCTATACTAACCCCTCATGTCCTCTGACCTCCATCCCTCCATTTTGAGACACTTGCCCTGTCTTCTAACCCTTTTGTGCACATATTGGATCACCCCCTGAAAAAGCCCCAGATTGTATTACAGATGGGAAGAGGGTAAAATAAACCCGTTACACAGCAGGATGTGCTGTACTTCAAGTGAACCCAGGCAGGCTCCCAGCCAGACCTGCAGAGGAGATGTGGTTAGACAAACTATTGAACAGGTCCTCAGACACACATGGGAACTGTATCTGAGGTCCAAAGCTTAGTTCTTCATTTTATTTTCCTCTCTTTTGGTTGTTCTTCCTCTTTTTACTCCTTTTTTCCTATTTTTATTTATTTATTTGCTTATTCATCTATATACTTACTTATTTGTGGTTTTCGAGACAGGGTTTCCCTTGTGTAACAGCCATGGCTGTCCTGGACCTCGATCTGTAGACCAGGCTGGCCTTGAACTCACAGAATTCCACCTGCTTCTGCCTCCCAGGTGCTTGGAATGAAGATGTACACCAGCACTGCCTGGCCTCTTCTGTTCTTTTTCCCTGTTGATTCCCCACTGCTTTGTCTTCCCAGTTGTCCCGCTTCTAGTTCGTTGAGATGTTCTTCCTTTTACTTCTTCCATGATGTTTTCCTTTACAGCTTTCCTTATTCTTTCTTCTCCTATTTTTATTTTTCTCTTATTCCTGTTATACCTAAGACAAAAATTCCCTTATTTTTTTATTTTTTACCTCATATGAGTGCTCTGTCTGTATGTAAGTCAGTTTGCTGTCTTTTGGCTTTCAGAGGTGCTCAGTGAATTCCTTCCCAAGCATTTCTTCCCTCTGCTCCTTCCTCTGCTCTCTGCCTGTCCACCCACACCTGATAAGGTGGCTGGAGGCTGTGGGTGGTGGCATTGAGGCATCGGGGAGAGATGACAGCATCGTTTCCTGACTTTGTTCTGGTTAAGGTTGCAACACCACAGAGTAGCAGCCTTGAAGTATGAGTCACATTGTGGCTGGAGGAACACTTGCAGAAATTCCAAAGCAGCACAAGGTCTAGGTTGTAATTGCAGGCCGAGACCTGGGCGAGTGTATCCCAAGAGCACGGTGAATGGGGGATCGAAGATCCAGGTGCTGTGGCCATCATGTCTGAGGACTCCATCAACAGGGAAAACGACAAGCTTCAGGAGATGACAGGTGAGAGCCCCGGGGCAAGGGAACTCTGGGCACAAGCCTCAGGGCACTTCCTAGGATGGAGCTTCCCCTACAGGGAAAGGCTTACTTGAGACCCTTGTGTTCTGGGCAGAAAGACTTGTGGATGGGAAGCAGGCCAAGTCAAAGTGGCAGTGGGGTTTGTGGGAAGAGCAGTTTGTCCCTGTAATTATGGACCATGGGCACTTTGTCCATTCCTACATCTGCCCAACGACTCCTTCAATGCACACACAAGGTACTGGACAGAAAGTCTCAGCTTCTGGACTATGGACGTCATTTCTGTCCCTAGAAAGGTTGCAGCCAACTTCTACCAGTGGGAATTTTGTCTCATCTACTCTCGTGGTGTGGACATTTGCTCATCTACCCACATGGCATGGGATGCATGGTCCATTCTTCCATGAGAGCAAGATCTGAGATTCATGGGATCCTCAAGGTTATGCAGTCGATTATTCTTGCTTCAGTAACTAGAAGAACCTCGGTCAAGTTGTGTTTCTGGCATCTCTGGTCTTCTTTCCACCATGGCCATCCTTTATGGACCTGGGTCTTCTTTGAAGGAAGAAGCACTCTTTCAGGCGATTGTAAAGTGGGTTTTTGTTGTAAGTTTCTTTTATTTTCCTTAAGTAATTCTTGAAGTTGGCATTCTTATATTCATGTTTTACAGGGAAAGAGCTCCAAGTACAAAGTCTCAGAATTGTCTCCCCCATGTCTCCTGCTGGGCTTTCCTGCTGCTATACAGTGATCTTCATCCTCACTGGAGTTGCAATTGTACTTTCTGTGGCTCTGTCATTGTCAGGTGAGTGACATTCTCCAGATCCTGCAGCATTCTGTCCACATCCACACTGTCAGTTACTCTTACGGAGCACTTGAGCCAGGCATTGTGGGAAGGGCAGGAGAGAAAACAGACACAGGAAGTTCTGTTGTAAGAGGGAATAGGCTGCATCCCACTGCCTGGCTCCCTGCAGCCTGGTTAACTTAACCCCAGAAATAACCACACAGAAATTGTATTGATTAAATACTGTCTGGTCCATTAGTTCTAGCCTCTTATTGACAAACTCTCACATCTTGCTCTAACCCATTTCTAATAATCTGTGAAGCACCATGAGGTCATGGCTTACCAGGAAAGATTCTAACCAGCGTGAGTCTTGGGCAGGAATTTCATGGCTTCTGTCACATTGACCTTCTTCCCAGCATCCATTTCTCTTTCACATGCCTATCTAAGTTCTGTCCTATCAAAAGGCCAAGGCAGTTTCTTTATTCAACCAATGAAAGCAACACATAGGCAGAAGAACCTCCTATACCAAAGTTCCTGTTCAGTAGGAACTTAGGGTTCAGCAGGAAGAGGCAGTGAAGGAACAGCACAGGCTATGGTGTGCACAGGAGGCCAGTCTCAGCATTCCTGGGAAGAAGCATCCCTCTAGAGAGATGCAGGAGACATGTATGCTTTGGGGAACTATTCAAGAGAGAGGACAAGGAGAAAAAACCCAAGTAGGAGCCTAGGATGCTACAGCTAGGGACAGTGAGGGCAGTGAAGAGTAATATGGCAGATAGGGGAAAGAACACCCTACCACCCTTTCTATGTTACACATGCACCACATTTTCATTATCTGTTCATCAGTTGATGGACATCTAGGTCAGGCCCATTTTGCTGCTATTGTACATGGGGCAACAGTAGACATGGATGTGCAGGTCTCTGTGCTATGGTGTAGTGTTCTCTCATATATGCCCAGAAGTGGCATAGCTGAGTCACAAAAGGTCTGTTTGTAACTTTTTAAAGGAGGATCCATACTGGATGTTTCAGTTTATACTCCTACCAGCAATAAATAAGTGCCTGTATTTCTGCAGAGTTCTGACATCTGCTGTGAGATTTCTTGATAATTGTCATTCTGAAAGCCTCTAACGAGAGCCAGCATACATTCATGTGGATTTAATGTATTGTACATGATAACAGGAATGCCTTAATCAAAGTTTTGGTATCAAAAAATTATTTGACCATGCTGCCTTTTACATGTTGGTATTTCTCCATAAATAACTCCAGAGAAGTGACGAGTTTTCTTTATTGGTATCACAAAAGCAGGACACAATGCAGGATCATAAAAAAGGAACCTGTAGGATTCCAGCAATCATGAAGTGTTTTCATGGCGTAGTAACTGATTTTGTTCAGGGTATGGTGTCTTTAGTCCCTGCACTCAGGAGACACAGCCAGGAGGATTACTACAAAATCCAGACAAGTATAGACCACAGAGTGAGATCCAGACCAGGAAGGAAGACATAGAGATATTCTTTCCCGAAACTCAAAATACAAAGGAGAAGCATTTCATTAGAGTCCCACATGAAGGTTCTTGGGTGGGAGACCACCATGCTAGGAGGAGTCTCTTAGTGATCAGTAATGAAAGGTACAGTCTAAACACACACCTCACAACAGAGAGGTCACGGAGAGGCACCACTTGAAAGACATAGGCTGATAAGAGGAATGAGGCTAAGCATATTTGTCGAAGCCTCCCTTTATTAGAGTCATGGTTACAGCTTATATAGCCCCTGGATGAGGAGCTTGGGGGGTTGGGGCACAAGATCTTGCCACGTGGTCCATGCCCGTCATGTAGGCCAAGAGGTTACGTCGGTCAGGTCACGATTCCTTGGTCAGGAAGTCATAAGTTGACACATCTAGTTCCCTAGATAGTTTGGAATGTGAGGCGGGTTCCGTTAACAGATAGCTCTATATTAACACTTAATTTGCGTGTGCGATATGCTTGGTCAATAAAACTATTCTCAATACAATTGGGAAATGGGGCTCTCTGCAAAACTCCTCACGGCGATGCTTCCTATAATAATTTGGGGGGGACATGGCTCCTGACACTGTTAGGGTAATCTAGTGTTGCTTCACTCCAAATCTTTAGCCTATGATGGCATCTGGGGTAGATGCTGTGTGCTATCAGCACTTGAAATCTCCCCTTGCTGCTAAATGTCTGTCTGGGATGCAGATATAACCGCTGATGGCTATTAAGTGTTCTAAAACCCCAGGAAGCCACTGCAGAACTGCTCGACAGGACTTGTCAGACAGCTGTGTGCACAGATGCTTCTGTTACGGAAGCAGACACTCCATGGGCATTGGGAATCTTCTCTAAAGTCTCATCATCAAAGAGCACCCAGGACAGCACCTGGATCTGAACATAGCCATTTTGAACAGATCCATTTCACTGGACCAGTAAATGTCCATCATTAAAGACCTTAAGAATTTATTAAGTGCATTTTCTCCCACTTTCATACATGTGAGAAATTCTTCATGAAAGAATTGAAAATTAAACTTGGGATGCTACTCATGGCTGAATGAAGTTCATGTGAACATGGCAGAGAGAAGCAGTCAAATGCTTTGTACATACAGTACAGGGTCCAACATGGATGAGTGACAAAGGTGTGGTCACCAAATGGAATCCTGAGAATGGAAAAGTCACTGGGTGTAACACTAGCGCTGGTGATTCCTCATGGCCTCTACCTTTCTGTGATTCGTGCTATAAACAAGCAGTGGACACGAGTGAGATATCATTGCTGGAGGCAATGTAGTGGCCTACTTTACAGAAATTTTGTTTGATTTTTGTTTTAGGGTTTCTACCCGAGGAGAAGGACAGCATGCCTACCTGAGTGACAGAGGGATCAGCAGTGGCAGGGACTACATACGAAGTAATTGGATTTGTAGCAAGCCCTCCAGCTATACTTTATAGTGTCCAGGAGTTTCAGAACTGATGAAGGAAGCTAAAAAAGAAATCCCACACTAGCTCAGAATTGAATATAATAAAAGATTATTTATTTAGGAGTAGACTCACAGATCAAATCTTCTGCTTGAAAAGGGCACAGCAGCTGATTCCAGCAGCTGGAAAACACAGAGAGAGGCCGGATGCAAGCTTTAAGTCAGCATTTATATTATATGAGTCCATGCCCAAGTGGGCAGGTAACTTACAAGCTACTTGCTGCAGGAATTTCTTCAGCACACAGGTAGTGTAGAGAGTGTGTCAAAGTCATCAGCAGAGATTGTCAGGAGCCATTTTCCTAAAGATTATAGCAGGGCAGGAGCCATTTTCCCAAAGATTATAGCAGGGACTATTGTCCTAAGGATGTTTGCGGGGAGCCCCACACCCAACTATCTTGAGAGCTATCTATTAGCGGAACCCGGCCCAACATTCCAACTATCTAGAAAATTGTTTGTGGTTGGAATCACAAAAGGAACGATGTTGCTTGCATAGAGAACACTAGGTGTGTCGACTTGTGACCATTGCTGCCCCGGCAAGACCCCTTCCTGCCCTCGCCATGCCCCTGCCCCCATCCCAAGCCAAATTCCTCATTCAAGGGCTATATAAGCCACAACCATTTCACTAATAAAGAGAGACCTTGACAAATTGAGAACAGAATCTTGTCCAGCTCTGCTTGGTCTCCGTTTCTCCTCCTGCCCACGTCTTTTTCAGATAGCGCCTCTTCGGGACCTTGGAATAACTGACCCGCTGGGCAGGTTACAAGAGATCTGTAACTTGTTATCTACAGCTACAGGTTTATTTCTTTATCTTATGAAATTATCAGAATCAATTCATAATCTGTGCTGACATCAGAGATGAAAACTATCATAGAGCACTATACTTATGGGTACTGGGGAGACTATTGGTGATACTAAATTAAATAAGTTTTTATATGGCTTTGTACTCACATCATAAACCTGAATTACAATCATACCATTAAGTAATATAACATTTCCCTGTGTTCTATTCATAGTTCATTAGTGCCTCCTTTGTTTGAATACATTTTATTTCAGATTTTATTTCACTACTTCTCAAATACATAAATACTTTCTCCTGTTAAAATTACTTTGTGTTTAGCAGTTTTAATTATCTTATTTATAGTTCATGTTAATCCAAAGACTGGGGGAGAAATATCACTGACCCAAATCTTCATGACCAAATTAATTAATTAAAGCTTGCTTTTTATTTGTGTACATGAACTTCCTCCCCCTGAGTAGTGATTTTTAGATGTCAGCATAGGAGGTGAGGGAGACAAGATTTTTATAAAGCTCAGGGTAGGGAGTTTCCAAATGGTGGGCTTGACAGGTGGGGTTACAGGAGCAGAACATAAATTGCACAATAGTCCAACACAGTCTCCTTAAAGAAATACACGGCTTCAAAGGGGACATAAGGAGGTAGTAATTAGCAACACAGAGTTAAAAGGTGGTAATGGGTCTTCATGTAACCTTTTAAAACAAAGATAGGGGTACAAGATGGTTATAAACAACTTTTGGAAACAGACCTGATTGCCATTCCTGGATCAGTTTGTACAGAACCATTTGTAGGTAGGCTTGCAGGGGAGCATAACCCAATACATGAAAACAGAGGTTTAATCATAAACAGAAATGAGCCTATTTTGTCTTTGCTATAAGATGGCTTTTAAGCCTAAGATGGAGGAGGCTGATTCTTCCTACACTTCATCCCATGTCTCAGTTCCCCTCCAATCTTGTCATGCTTAAGTGTAACTGGGCAAGAGAAATGGGCAGTGAATTAAAAAGGACTAAGGCACAGTTTTGGGTTGGTCAGTGAATGAAGTGAGGACATGACCATTTCCAGTTAGGTTTGAGGGGAAGGTTTTCTTGTAGATGTGAGGAAGAGCAGCCAGAGGCATCTGGAAGAGTCCACAGTGGGGAGAGGTGTCGACCACCTCGATGGGTTACTCTGTCTAGGGTTTGTAACCCGCCTGGCTGGTCAGTTATTCCAGGGTCACGGAGAGGCACCACCTAAAAGACATAGGCTGATAAGGAGGAAGGAGGCTAGGCAGATTTGTCGAAGCCTCCGTTTACTAGAGTCATGGTTACAGCTTATATAGTCCCTGGATGAGGAGCTTGGGGGGCTGGGGCACGGGATCTTGCCACATGGTCCATGTCGGTCACATAGGCCAAGAGGTTACGATCGGTCAGGTCACGATTCCTTGGTCAGGAAGTCACAAGTTGACCCACCTAGTTCTCTAGATAGTTTGGAATGTGAGGTGGGTTCCGTTAACACATAGCTCTCTATTAACAGTTAATTTGGGTGTGGGATAGGCTTTGTCAATGAAACTATTCTCAATACAATTGGGAAGTAAAGCTCTCTGCAAAACTCCTCACGGCGGTGCTTCCTGTAAATTTTGGGGGGACACAGCTCCTGACATATCCCCCTTCCTTTTATAAAGGCAGGCATCTATCAAGTGGAGGGCACCAGGTCAGAGTCTAACCCTAGTGTCAGATCTAAATGAGAAGGGACTGGGACAAGGAGGGACCCTCCTCTCGAATGGTGGAGCAATTTACCTCTCCTGGGAACAGAGGGGTGCCTTATAAGTAGTATTAGTTCCTTGGAGGTCCTCAAATAAAAGGTATCTAGCAAGACCTAAAGTAAGCAGGTCTTTGACCACAGGGCACCCTGTCTTAGGCCATGTGGAGGGCGATCCTCGTGCCTGGCACCATGCCATGTTGAGCCGGTTTCTACAACCTCTGTATGGTGTGCTGTTCAGGCAAGGGTCCACACTAACTCCCGTCATTGGGCCCCTGCATCTATCATTAATGAAAAGACTGTGAGGAGCTCCTCAAATAAAAGACATAATGATATAATTTGGCACCAATAGTTCCATCTTCCAGACAAGAAGAAAGGGCATTTTCCAAACCCAGTATTCACCGTTTAGTCCGGCCTAAGGTATATCCTCCTTCCTAAATGCCTACTCCACAATAAGATTACGAGTGCTGCCTGCCAAACATTAGGGCAGTGTAAAGGGGATCAAAATCTAAAATTTTTAACATATGCATTAAACTTAAACACTTTACAGCATGTGTCAAACCTTTTCCAACATCTATAAGCAGTTACAAATATCATTAAGTCAATTCCAGTAAGAGTACATACATTGACAGACATTGTTGTTATCAAATACCACCAGTTCCAGTCTCTGAGCAACAGTCAGAACCCCAATCTTCCCCCTTCTTAAGTAAAGAGGGGTTAATATTTTAATTAAAATGAGTTCTGTGTCCCAATGTTTAAAACAGTCAAATGTTTAGTCTACACCTCAGCTGCAAAGCAAACAGAATGCAGACTGCAGAAGCAGTTCAACATTTGTGCTTCAGGGCAGGCGGGCTTCCTGGGTGAGGTGAGCTGGAGTCAGCTATCTGAAGCACATCCTGGCAATTAGCTCAGGTCTCCCTGGACCCTCTAAAGGCAGCATGATGTCCTGCAGAGTGGCGTAGCAGGTTCTGTTATCAGGCACTCCTCCTTGGGGGCAGGGAAGGTCGGACCAAGGATTCCTCTCCAATGGCCTCTGGAACTCCTCTGTGGGGTGTCTGCAGCCATGAAGTCATCAGGTCCAGCTTTTATTTTCTTTCTGTAAAAAAAGCATAAACATCTCCTCGACCCCAAATATATATAGGTCGGGTTTTTTCATAATGCATTGCAAGGGCTTTTTTACCTTGCCTTACTTAGTAAAGGTCAGTTTGATGTCATCTTGCTAGATCCGTTTGCATCAGGATCTGTGTGCAATTGTTATAAGTTGCTGTGTGCAACTGTTATAAGTTGCTTTCAAGGAGCTTTGGTATGCTCCATATTTCTTTTTATTAATTATTAGCCATATGTGCAGTTTTTCCATTGGAAGAGCCATTTGTAAAATTTAGCATAAAATCCTTTAAGGGATTTTTAGCTATAACATTAGCAAAATACAGGTGTGAGAATTGTAGCAATGATCATCTGGGAAAAGATTATTGTTTTGGCCTTTGAACTGAGCAAAGGCAATTGTCCAGGAATCAATCTTAAAATTATCAATGAATCTATTGTTTAGTATAAGAAACATTGATCATAGTCAATATTTTGTTAAACCATCTCCCAGATTTTATCCTGCCCTTTTGTACTAGACAGGCTACTGTTCTAAATTAAGAATTTTAATATCTTAACTGGCAAAATTGAGAAGGTTTAGCCACAAACAGTATTTTTATAAAACTGTTGTAGAATAAATTTTATATATGATATACACACTTGCCATAGCTGTATTATAATTAATATACTGTACTTGTTGATTTATATTTTACCTGTTTGAGTACCTGCTTGGCAGCTTTCTAAGCTCTCTATTGGAAACTGTTTATTGTAAGAATTTTACCTAGCGGCTCAAGGTCTTCCCATAAGAATATTATAACTAGAGCTTTAACCATTGAATATCTAAAAGCTTATAAGCTATTCTCTTAAGTTGCAAGTCTGCCCCACAGATAGGAAAATGGAAAAAGGAAGTATTTTAACTAATGATTTTGGCCTCATTAGACACCACCATGTAGAAGAATAAAAATAGATCCATATCCATCTCCATGTACAAAACTTAAGTTTAAATGAGCCAAAGGCCTCAGCATATAAAACTTATGTTGAACCTCATAGAGAAAAATTTTTGAAGTACACTTTGCCACAACTTAAACACAGCCTCAGTGGCACAAACATTGGGAGAAATCATAAATTATATCTCCTGAATTGAGAGACTTTTGTATAACAAGACTATAGAGTGGGAAAAGATCCTTACTTATCATAAACCCATTTTAAAAATATATGAAGAACTCAGAAAATTAGTTATTAAAAATTTTAATCCAATCCTTGTAAAAATGACCAATATTAAAAATTATTGTTAACAATTTATGCTTAAATAAATGTGGGTAAAGAAAAACCTTCATTGCTGGAAGTGCACACTTGCATTGGAAGTGTAAACTGACAGTCACTTTTGGATCATACACAGTATTGAAAGACCTGGATAAATCCAGACTTCTCCAGCAGGAAGAGAAGAATCAAAAATCTAGGGCTAGCCTGTTCAGCGACCCTGCCCTCGGAACCAGCTGAAGACAAAGCCAGACTGCAATCCTGATAACAATCCCGAGTTTTCCCCCTGTGATTATCACTGAAGTGTTTTAGGAACGAGCTGATTACCCTGGGAGTGGTCCCGAGAGGCAGGGAGTTGTCCCCCTGTGACCATCACTGAATTTTTGGAATTTTTATGACCCTCCTGGACCACAGGGCTGTGGTCTCTTTTTCAAAAATTTCCTCTCCAAGTCACTAGAGGCCAAACTCTTCCCCCACGTGGGTCATGAGCCTCAGCTCCAGTGCATCGGGCCCCCGTACCATCTCATTAACCAAAGCCTCATACAATTGTAGCAAGGACGGTCTCCTGCAAGTCATTGGGGGGGCCGTGCCCTCCCGAGACCTGAGTGAGAGTCTCCCCAGCATTGGGAGTCCCTCATTATGGCCATTTTTTAAAATTAGGCAAATATCTACCTTAAAACTTATCAACACCCCTGTTGGGCCTAAATACAAAAGTTTTTTGACCATATCATAAGGACATGTGCTCAGCTATGTTTACAGCAGAACTACTTTATCATAGCCAGAATCTGAAAATAACCCAAGTGTATCTCTTTTACACCTAGGATAAATGAGACATCATCCTTTTAAATATCCATGAATATCATAAAATATCTTGGAGTAACTCCAAGCAAGCAGGACAGAAGTTTTAGGTTCTGTTACCTCTGATTGTGAAGGCAAAAATGTTTTTTTTTTTATTTTTAACCATTATCATTTGTTAGAGTATAACTCTGGCCCTCGATAAATTTAGTGAGAGGCCTGAGTCTCAGCAGTTTACCCTCAAGCAACACCTGGCAGCAGGAAAGGACCACAAGCTGAGACAATACGACTCCCACCCAAGAGCGGGCGTACAAATGAAAAAAACTTGCATGATAAGAACTTTAACTCTTTTAAGAAAAATTTAAGACATTAGAAAATAAAGATCTCCTATTTTCTTGGGAAAGTAGAAGAAACATAGCAAAAATGACAATTTCACTGAAAGCAGTCTACAGATTCAGTGTAAATGTTCATTAAAAATTATAGCAACATTCCTCACAGAACTCACATATAGATTTAATGCAAATGCACATTAAAATTATAGCAAAACTTTTCACAGAACTCGAAAGAACAATCCTCAACTTTATAAGAGAGAAATAAAAATTCAGGATATCCTAAACAATTTTAAAAATCCTCTGAATGTATCACAGTCTTTGATTTTAAAACTTTTCTACAGAACCACAGTACTGAAATTAATCTACCTTAGATATAAATTTATATGCCTACAAACTAAAGATTTTTGACCAAGAAGCAAGATTTTAGAATGGAAAAGAAGTACATTTATCTCCTTTTATTGTCCTGAAGCTGTAAGTTTTTGAGTCCAGACCTCCTTATAGCAAACTGTCTGGCAGCCTCTGCTCCACATGGCAGGAGGCTAAGACACAGGCTCTCTAGCCCTATGGGGTCTTCTGTGGAATCAGGGTGGAGTTCAGCAGCTTTCGCTTGTCTAGCTCCGTTTGCCCATTTGTCTAAAATCCTGCCTTTTTCCATAGTGAATTGTAAGTCCCGAATCTGAGAGGAGAAGTCTGAGAGTTCATGCTACAATGCAAGAATTTGTTTGAGACCTTCTATTTGGGCCTTAAAGGCGGCTTTGTATTGAACAATTCCTGAATCAAAGGCATGCTATCGGGAGCGGTCAGAGCATAAGGCAGTGGCTGCGGAGTCCTTTTTGGCTGACTAAGGAAGACGCGGAGAACAGGGTGTATTTCTGGGCTGGTTAAAACTAACCAGAGGCATATTTTATCTATAAAACAAAAAAATGCAACTAAATCTCTTTTTTTTACTCTTACTCCTCTTACCCTGAGTGATTGCTGAAATTCCTTTATGAATTTCTCTTCCCTTGAGAGCGATTGTCCTATGTCTTATTGAACGACAGCGATCCTGCGCCTACCTCATTCTGCGATCTGTCCGAGTTCTATAGCCGCAAAATCTTCTATTTCTTCTTGTTGTCCCGGGACTGCGCATCGTCGTCCGGATAGTTAGCCGTGCTCCGAGTCACTGGTTCGGGCGCCACTGTAGCCGCCTCGACGGGTTACTCTGTCTAGGGTTTGTAACCCGCCTGGCTGGTCAGTTATTCCAGGGTCATGGAGAGGCACCACCTAAAAGACATAGGCTGATAGGAGGAATGAGGCTAAGCATATATGTCAAAGCCTCCGTTTATTAGAGTCATGGTTACAGCTTATATAGCCCCTGGATGAGGAGCTTGGGGGGCTGGGGCACGGGATCTTGCCATGTGGTCCACACCCGTCACGTAGTCCGAGAGGTTACGATCAGTCAGGTCAAGATTCCTTGGTCAGGAAGTCACAAGTTGACCCACCTAGTTGTCTAGATAGTCTGGAATGTGAGGCGGGTTCCGTTAACAGATAGCTCTCTATTAACAGTTAATTTGGGTGTGAGATAGGCTTGGTCAATAAGACTATTCTCAATACAATTGGAAAGTGAAGCCCTCTGCAAAAACTCCTCACGGCGGTGCTTCCTGTAAATTTTGGGTGTACATGGCTCCTGACAGCAAAGGGGGAAAAATGGCTTCATACGAAATATTTGGCTTAACTGGAAAACATCTACATTGCTCACCAACTTGCCTCTTTGCTTTGTATGAACACTCTTTTTTAGGATACCCAATATTCTTTACTAAAACAAGCAGGTGAGCATAGAAAAAAATCAACGTAACTGAAGTGGGAGGAAAGGAATAAACATAAAAGAATGAAACAGACTTCTGAAAATCCAGAAGACAGGTTCCTTTCTATAGACTGAAACAGGAATCCCACGAGATCCTTCCTTTCCATAATTTAACACAAACAAGAAATGCTAGAGAACTTGCTGGAGTGGGGTTCAGCCTCCACTGCACCTTCCCTCCCCACCTTCCCTTTGACCACACTGGATCTGCAAACCCCAGGCTCCAGCCCCAAAGGGAACTTCCTTAGCTGTGCACATAGAGAGCTGTGTTCTTAGGGTTTCCTTTGTTCTGGGACATAAGGAGCAGGGTGTACAGCAACTTCCTGTAACTCACCAGAGTGCAAATTACCAGATGAGTGGACTAGAAAGTTACACACACACACACACACACGCACATGCACACTTACACTCACACTGAAAACAAACCAAAAAACAAAACAAAACAAAAAAAACCCAATCCAAAAAACCGACTCTCAGGTCCAGAAGAAACTCGGGACAAATGACAGACTTCCATGCTACTACCATCCCACAATGCACGCTGGCCTCCAGCCTCACTCAGGACCTGTGACTTCTCTCAGCTCCTCTCTCCCTGGCCCCTACTCTAAACTCCAGCTCATTAGCTTCCCTTTCCCAGCCTCTCAATCCTACATTACCCTGCCATTTTGGCCATGCTCTCTCTTTATCTTCCCCTCTTGATCCTCCTCTCTCACTCTCTTCTGCTCTTTATTCTCTCAAGGCCAAGTTGAATATGCTGGGCAGGTTAGGTCTACTCCTTTCTCTCCCCACTGTGGACCCTTCCAGATGCCTCTGGCTGCTCTTCCTCACATCTACAAGAAAACCTTCCCCTCAAACCTACCTGGAAATGGTCATGTCCTCACTTCATTCACTGTCCAACCAAAAACTGTGCCTTAGTCCTTATTAATTCACTGCCCATTTCTCTTGCCCAGTTATACTTAAGCATGACAAGATTGGAGGGGCAACTGAGACATGGGATGAAGTGTAAGAAGAATCAGCCTCCTCCATCTTAGGCTTAAAAGCCATCTTAAAGTAAAGACAAATAGGCTCATTTCTGTGTATGATTAAACCTCTGTTTTCATGTATTGGGCTATGCTCCTCTGCAAGCCTACCTACAAATGGTTCTGTACAAACTGATCCAGGAATGGCAATCAGGTCTGTTTCCAAAAGCTGTTTATAACCATCTTGTACCCCTATCTTTGTTTTAAAAGGCTACATGAAGACCCATTACCACCTTTTAACTCTGTGTTGCTAATGACTACCTCCTTATGCCCCCTTTGCAGCCGTGTATTTCCTTAAGGAGACTGTGTTGGACTATTGTGCAATTTATGTTCTGCTCCTGTAACCTCACCTGTCAAGCCCACCATTTGGAAACTCCCTACCCTGAGCTTTATAAAAATCTTGTCTCCCTCACCTCCTATGCTGACATCTAAAAATCACTACTCAGGGGGAGGAAGTTCATGTACACAAATAAAAAGCAAGCTTTAATTAATTAATTTGGTCATGAAGATTTGGGTCAGTGATATTTCTCCCCCAGTCTTTGGATTAACATGAACTATAAATAAGATAATTAAAACTGCTAAACACAAAGTAATTTTAACAGGAGAAAGTATTTATGTATTTGAGAAGTAGTGAAATAAAATCTGAAATAAAATGTATTCAAACAAAGGAGGCACTAATGAACTATGAATAGAACACAGGGAAATGTTATATTACTTAATGGTATGATTGTAATTCAGGTTTATGATGTGAGTACAAAGCCATATAAAAACTTATTTAATTTAGTATCACCAATAGTCTCCCAAGTACCCATAAATATAGTGCTCTATGATAGTTTTCATCTCTGATGTCAGCACAGATTATGAATTGATTCTGATAATTTCATAAGATAAAGAAATAAACCTGTAGCTGTAGATAACAAGTTACAGATCTCTTGTAACCTGCCCAGCGGGTCAGTTATTCCAAGGTCCCGAAGAGGCGCTATCTGAAAAAGACGTGGGCAGGAGGAGAAACGGAGACCAAGCAGAGCTGGACAAGATTCTGTTCTCAATTTGTCAAGGTCTCTCTTTATTAGTGAAATGGTTGTGGCTTATATAGCCCTTGAATGAGGAATTTGGCTTGGGATGGGGGCAGGGGCATGGCGAGGGCAGGAAGGGGTCTTGCCGGGGCAGCAATGGTCACAAGTCGACACACCTAGTGTTCTCTATGCAAGCAACATCGTTCCTTTTGTGATTCCAACCACAAACAATTTTCTAGATAGTTGGAATGTTGGGCCGGGTTCCTCTAATAGATAGCTCTCAAGATAGTTGGGTGTGGGGCTCCCCGCAAACATCCTTAGGACAATAGTCCCTGCTATAATCTTTGGGAAAATGGCTCCTGCCCTGCTATAATCTTTAGGAAAATGGCTCCTGACAATCTCTGCTGATGACTTTGACACACTCTCTACACTACCTGTGTGCTGAAGAAATTCCTGCAGCAAGTAGCTTGTAAGTTACCTGCCCACTTGGGCATGGACTCATATAATATAAATGCTGACTTAAAGCTTGCATCCGGCCTCTCTCTGTGTTTTCCAGCTGCTGGAATCAGCTGCTGTGCCCTTTTCAAGCAGAAGATTTGATCTGTGAGTCTACCCCTAAATAAGTAATCTTTTATTATATTCAATTCTGAGCTAGTGTGGGATTTCTTTTTTAGCTTCCTTCATCAGTTCTGAAACTCCTGGACACTATAAAGTATAGCTGGAGGGCTTGCTACAAATCCAATTACTTCGTATGTTGTTCCTGCCACTGCTGATTCCTCTGTCACTCAGATAGGGATGGTTTCCTTCTCCTCGGGTAGGAACCCTAAAACAAAAATCAAACAAAATTTCTGTAAAGTAGGCCACTACATTGCCTCCAGCAATGATATCTCACTCGTGTCCACTGCTTGTTTATAGCACGAATCACAGAAAGGTAGAGGCCATGAGGAATCACCAGCGCTAGTGTTACACCCAGTGACTTTTACATTCTCAGGGTTACATTTGGTGACCACACCTTTGTCACTCATCCATGTTGGACCCTGTACTGTGTGTACAAAGCATTTGACTGCTTCTCTCTGCCATGTTCACATGAACTTCATTCAGCCATGAGTAGCATCCCAAGTTTAATTTTCAATTCTTTCATGAAGAATTTCTCACATGTATGAAAGTGGGAGAAAATGCACTTAATAAATTCTAAAGGTCTTTAATGATGGACATTTACTGGTCCAGTGAAATGGATCTGTTCAAAATGGCTATGTTCAGATCCAGGTGCTGTCCTGGGTGCTCTTTGATGATGAGACTTTAGAGAAGATTCCCAATGCCCATGGAGTGTCTGCTTCCGTAACAGAAGCATCTGTGCACACAGCTGTCTGACAAGTCCTGTCGAGCAGTTCTGCAGTGGCTTCCTGGGGTTTTAGAACACTTAATAGCCATCAGCGGTTATATCTGCATCCCAGACAGACATTTAGCAGCAAGGGGAGATTTCAAGTGCTGATAGCACACAGCATCTACCCCAGATGCCATCATAGGCTAAAGATTTGGAGTGAAGCAACACTAGATTACCCTAACAGATGCAAATTTGTCAGTATGTGGAGTTTCTGAGGACTGGCTGTTGCATGTAACACACAATCAGCCCAAGGGTTTCTCCCTTTCCAGTTGAGTTCTCTTCACATGACTCAGCCTTTCACCTTCACAACCACAGCTCACATGATCACTACACTTAAACCACAGAAGATTGAAAAGCGTTCTGAAAACATACAAGTTGTTATATTCAGTGTTGTCTGTCCACATCCAAGGCTGCTCTGATGACTCTCTGTGCAGGCCGATCCAGGCAGCAGAATCCCTCTTTTATCTATTCAGGAAATTCTGTCAAAAACACAGAGAGCAAATATATGTGTCCTCAGCTTCAGATGCCCCTTGAATCTCTGTTATACATCTTCTTCCCAGATTGGAGAAAGTTTATACTGAGAGTTATCAACGTTGGAGCTTAATAACCCTCAGTTCTCAGTGGATGCAATTTTACAGCCATAACCCATAGTACACCAACAACCACCCATGCTTCTGTGGCTGAGAGAGTCCCTGAGAAAGTCTGTATTTACAGTTATTAACAGTTGTCACCTTAAGTTTGCAACACTTGTTAGACAAATGCTTGCATGAACTCCATGATTCTCAAATATATGTTTGGCCTTGCAGGCTGATTATTAGAACTATAGGCAAGAATGCCTTTGGAATGTCTCAGGGCTATAGCCAGACGTGTTACCATCACAAATGCCACATGCTAACATGTACCCCATGTGCCGCAATGCCTAGAATGGGACCCTTCCTCATGTTCCAGCTTTAAGCTCTCTATCTCAAGCCAATATATATTCCCTGGGAGCAAACAACAAACCAGCACCCCACCCTTTCTTACCAGCTCCTCCAGACTGTCAAATTGAGTTAAATGGGCCACTAGCTCCATGCAGGAGGTCTGACTGGATATCCAGTTACTTCTGTGTTCAGAAATATAAAAACATTAACTTCCAAATCCAATCCCATCTCTTGGACAGGTGGCATACTCAGCTTCAGGGATCGCAATGGCCATATCTTCCTTTCTCACTAAAATGTACACAGTGAAATTACATATCATATATAAACATTTCTGTGTCTTGTCTCTCTGGCTAAGCATTCAATCTCTGTTGTGAGGTGTGTGTTAGACTGTACCTTTCATTACTGATCACTAAGAGACTCCTCCTAGCATGGTGGTCTCCCACCCAAGAACCTTCATGTGGGACTCTAATGAAATGCTTCTCCTTTGTATTTTGAGTTTCGGGAAAGAATATCTCTATGTCTTCCTTCCTGGTCTGGATCTCACTCTGTGGTCTATACTTGTCTGGATTTTGTAGTAATCCTCCTGGCTGTGTCTCCTGAGTGCAGGGACTAAAGACACCATACCCTGAACAAAATCAGTTACTACGCCATGAAAACACTTCATGATTGCTGGAATCCTACAGGTTCCTTTTTTATGATCCTGCATTGTGTCCTGCTTTTGTGATACCAATAAAGAAAACTCGTCACTTCTCTGGAGTTATTTATGGAGAAATACCAACATGTAAAAGGCAGCATGGTCAAATAATTTTTTGATACCAAAACTTTGATTAAGGCATTCCTGTTATCATGTACAATACATTAAATCCACATGAATGTATGCTGGCTCTCGTTAGAGGCTTTCAGAATGACAATTATCAAGAAATCTCACAGCAGATGTCAGAACTCTGCAGAAATACAGGCACTTATTTATTGCTGGTAGGAGTATAAACTGAAACATCCAGTATGGATCCTCCTTTAAAAAGTTACAAACAGACCTTTTGTGACTCAGCTATGCCACTTCTGGGCATATATGAGAGAACACTACACCATAGCACAGAGACCTGCACATCCATGTCTACTGTTGCCCCATGTACAATAGCAGCAAAATGGGCCTGACCTAGATGTCCATCAACTGATGAACAGATAATGAAAATGTGGTGCATGTGTAACATAGAAAGGGTGGTAGGGTGTTCTTTCCCCTATCTGCCATATTACTCTTCACTGCCCTCACTGTCCCTAGCTGTAGCATCCTAGGCTCCTACTTGGGTTTTTTCTCCTTGTCCTCTCTCTTGAATAGTTCCCCAAAGCATACATGTCTCCTGCATCTCTCTAGAGGGATGCTTCTTCCCAGGAATGCTGAGACTGGCCTCCTGTGCACACCATAGCCTGTGCTGTTCCTTCACTGCCTCTTCCTGCTGAACCCTAAGTTCCTACTGAACAGGAACTTTGGTATAGGAGGTTCTTCTGCCTATGTGTTGCTTTCATTGGTTGAATAAAGAAACTGCCTTGGCCTTTTGATAGGACAGAACTTAGATAGGCATGTGAAAGAGAAATGGATGCTGGGAAGAAGGTCAATGTGACAGAAGCCATGAAATTCCTGCCCAAGACTCACGCTGGTTAGAATCTTTCCTGGTAAGCCATGACCTCATGGTGCTTCACAGATTATTAGAAATGGGTTAGAGCAAGATGTGAGAGTTTGTCAATAAGAGGCTAGAACTAATGGACCAGACAGTATTTAATCAATACAATTTCTGTGTGGTTATTTCTGGGGTTAAGTTAACCAGGCTGCAGGGAGCCAGGCAGTGGGATGCAGCCTATTCCCTCTTACAACAGAACTTCCTGTGTCTGTTTTCTCTCCTGCCCTTCCCACAATGCCTGGCTCAAGTGCTCCGTAAGAGTAACTGACAGTGTGGATGTGGACAGAATGCTGCAGGATCTGGAGAATGTCACTCACCTGACAATGACAGAGCCACAGAAAGTACAATTGCAACTCCAGTGAGGATGAAGATCACTGTATAGCAGCAGGAAAGCCCAGCAGGAGACATGGGGGAGACAATTCTGAGACTTTGTACTTGGAGCTCTTTCCCTGTAAAACATGAATATAAGAATGCCAACTTCAAGAATTACTTAAGGAAAATAAAAGAAACTTACAACAAAAACCCACTTTACAATCGCCTGAAAGAGTGCTTCTTCCTTCAAAGAAGACCCAGGTCCATAAAGGATGGCCATGGTGGAAAGAAGACCAGAGATGCCAGAAACACAACTTGACCGAGGTTCTTCTAGTTACTGAAGCAAGAATAATCGACTGCATAACCTTGAGGATCCCATGAATCTCAGATCTTGCTCTCATGGAAGAATGGACCATGCATCCCATGCCATGTGGGTAGATGAGCAAATGTCCACACCACGAGAGTAGATGAGACAAAATTCCCACTGGTAGAAGTTGGCTGCAACCTTTCTAGGGACAGAAATGACGTCCATAGTCCAGAAGCTGAGACTTTCTGTCCAGTACCTTGTGTGTGCATTGAAGGAGTCGTTGGGCAGATGTAGGAATGGACAAAGTGCCCATGGTCCATAATTACAGGGACAAACTGCTCTTCCCACAAACCCCACTGCCACTTTGACTTGGCCTGCTTCCCATCCACAAGTCTTTCTGCCCAGAACACAAGGGTCTCAAGTAAGCCTTTCCCTGTAGGGGAAGCTCCATCCTAGGAAGTGCCCTGAGGCTTGTGCCCAGAGTTCCCTTGCCCCGGGGCTCTCACCTGTCATCTCCTGAAGCTTGTCGTTTTCCCTGTTGATGGAGTCCTCAGACATGATGGCCACAGCACCTGGATCTTCGATCCCCCATTCACCGTGCTCTTGGGATACACTCGCCCAGGTCTCGGCCTGCAATTACAACCTAGACCTTGTGCTGCTTTGGAATTTCTGCAAGTGTTCCTCCAGCCACAATGTGACTCATACTTCAAGGCTGCTACTCTGTGGTGTTGCAACCTTAACCAGAACAAAGTCAGGAAACGATGCTGTCATCTCTCCCCGATGCCTCAATGCCACCACCCACAGCCTCCAGCCACCTTATCAGGTGTGGGTGGACAGGCAGAGAGCAGAGGAAGGAGCAGAGGGAAGAAATGCTTGGGAAGGAATTCACTGAGCACCTCTGAAAGCCAAAAGACAGCAAACTGACTTACATACAGACAGAGCACTCATATGAGGTAAAAAATAAAAAAATAAGGGAATTTTTGTCTTAGGTATAACAGGAATAAGAGAAAAATAAAAATAGGAGAAGAAAGAATAAGGAAAGCTGTAAAGGAAAACATCATGGAAGAAGTAAAAGGAAGAACATCTCAACGAACTAGAAGCGGGACAACTGGGAAGACAAAGCAGTGGGGAATCAACAGGGAAAAAGAACAGAAGAGGCCAGGCAGTGCTGGTGTACATCTTCATTCCAAGCACCTGGGAGGCAGAAGCAGGTGGAATTCTGTGAGTTCAAGGCCAGCCTGGTCTACAGATCGAGGTCCAGGACAGCCATGGCTGTTACACAAGGGAAACCCTGTCTCGAAAACCACAAATAAGTAAGTATATAGATGAATAAGCAAATAAATAAATAAAAATAGGAAAAAAGGAGTAAAAAGAGGAAGAACAACCAAAAGAGAGGAAAATAAAATGAAGAACTAAGCTTTGGACCTCAGATACAGTTCCCATGTGTGTCTGAGGACCTGTTCAATAGTTTGTCTAACCACATCTCCTCTGCAGGTCTGGCTGGGAGCCTGCCTGGGTTCACTTGAAGTACAGCACATCCTGCTGTGTAACGGGTTTATTTTACCCTCTTCCCATCTGTAATACAATCTGGGGCTTTTTCAGGGGGTGATCCAATATGTGCACAAAAGGGTTAGAAGACAGGGCAAGTGTCTCAAAATGGAGGGATGGAGGTCAGAGGACATGAGGGGTTAGTATAGAAGTGTTGTGAGGTGGCTAGTGAGCATAGCACAAAAAATGAGGCTGTGATTTAATATTAGTAAGTACAAAGCAGCCTTACTCTGGATGGAGGGAGAGGTAGGAAATCTCAATGGCAGAAGAGGCCCTTGAGTGAGTGTGTACTGAGAATGTGTAGGGGGCTGTGATGTGGGATTTTGTTGGCCTTGGTGTCCTGCCTACAGTGACTATGTCTAGCTTTTAGAGAAGTAAACCAGGGGTAATATTTGTCCCCTCCCAATTTTTGAAAAAGTGTTTGAGAGCATGTCCTTGGTCAGCATGTGAAAGTCTAGTGTGGAAGCCAGAGGACAGACTTAAGTATGTTTATGGGGGAAAGGAGGGATGGAGGGGGAGGAGGACTGCTCTAGGGGCCCCTTAGAGCCATGATAGAGAGGCTGAGCAGCAAGGGAAATGTTGAGGGTCCCTATGCAGAGGAATTAAAGAGACCTGGTAATGCAAGCAGCTTATATTTGGTTTGTGGGTGGGGAAGGCAAGGAGTTCCTCTAATTTGACTATGGGAATAGTTCTCCCTCTCCTGAGAGTGACAGGTCCAGACAGGTTACTGATGGCTGACAGATCTGGTCCTTGTCTCTGGAAATCTTATATCCACCAGAGTCCAGTTAAAGAGGGTCATGGAGTGTGGGAGATTGGTCTGTGGAGAAGGCTACATAAGCGGAGATCATCTGCATAGTGGAGAAGGAGATGAGGGGACGAGTCCAGGTTGGTGAGGTCCTTTTGTAAGACCTGGCCAAAGCAGCGGGGCTGTCTCAGAATCCCTGGAGCAAAACCATCCAGGTAAGTTGCTGGGCAGAGTATCTATATCCTCCCATGTGAAAGCAAAAGGGGCTTGGGAGGATGGGTGTAGAGGGATAGTAAAGAAGGCATCTGTAAGATCATAGAAAAGATGGCAACAGAGGAGGGGATCCAGTCATGGTTTGTGAACGGCTGAGCAGCCACAGGGAAAGTGTGAACAATTAATTGCCTGGGTGGTTTTCTTTTGTGTTGTTGTTTTGTTTTGTTTGTTTGTTTGTTGAGACAAGGTTTTTCGGTGGAGCTTTGGAGCCTGTCCTGGAACTAGCTCTTGTTGACCAAGCTGGCCTTGAACTTTCAGAGATCCCTCTGCTTCTGCCTTCAGAGTGCTGGGATTAAAGGCCCACCCTACCTGGCAACTTGGGTGTTTTTCTGGAAGTCCTGGACCAGGTGATAAGCACACTCGGGCTTACTAACACCTAGTTGAGGGCATTATGGAGAGAGCTAGTGAGAGTGTAAAAGGGCTGCTTGCAGAGACCAGGGAAGCAGTCAAGCTCAGCCTTGGAAATCTACAAATATGGGGATGGGAAGTCTTCAGGAGATGGAGATTACTAAGTGAGTCAAAGGAAGCAGGTTTAGGATTTGGGTCAGCATCCAAAGAAAGACATAAGTGACACCTTGTCTTTAAAAAAAATGAAAGAAAAGAAGGAGCCCCTGAAGGTATCATCCAGGGAAGGGAACCTCATGAAGAGATAAGAATGAAAACCCATGCTGATTGACTTCATCAACCTGGATCAGATTTAAGGTAGTCTAATAACAGGCAATTTTTCCCAATGAATTTAAGCCCAGTATAGTTTGAAAAGGAGCTTCTTGGTTGTAATACAATCCCCACTGCAAAAGGAAGCATGAATACATTGAGACTCAACTCAGAGTACATGTCATTTCTTTTAAGAATATGGGTCTAGAGAGAGGCTACCTGTGCTAGCTTAAGGGTCTGGCCTTGTCTTGGTCATAGAAGAGTGTAGAGATCATTTGGGCTGTTAGCCAGCTCTGGTCCTGGTTGTGGAGGTAGAGGGAGTCTCCAGCTATCAGGGTCATTTAGATTATTAGCCACCTATGGTCTTGGTGTAAAATCTGATAACAGATAACACAGATGACCAGGCTGTTGATCATTAATCATTTCTGATTCCTGGCTTTCTGGATGTCAGAATGGGATTTTCATTTTTCCCATTGGAAAGACAATCCTGTGTGCTTAACATTCCTGGTTTCTATGGAGATCTTTGGGCTCAAGGACCTTCTGACTATGCTCCCAAGGAGGGAGGGGGGGGGAGAGAGAGAGAGAGAGAGAGAGAGAGAGAGAGAGAGAGAGAGAGAGAAGATATAAGAAGAGGGAAGAAAAAGCACTGCTTCCTGAGTTAAAAAAAAATGTTTGCTTAGGAGAATCAGGGACAATGATGAGGACACCAGAAGGAAAAGAAAAGGAACTGCTTCCTCTTTTAGACAAGGTGAGAAGACACACTTGAAGACAGAGAAGCTGCGATAACTAACCATCCCCTTAACACAGAAAGTATGAACACACCCAGGATCCACTCCCCTAAAGCAGTCTCTTTCAAATCCCACTGCTAAGGCTCTTGCAAGGATGCCCACCCCCATGCAGCTGCTGGCAGACTCCCACTGCCCCGCCTGACTGCTTCCCTGGTCTCTAAATCAGTGTGATTCTCTTATTCTTATTTATTCTTTTCTTTGTCCTGGAAACTGTCCTCCACCTGACCTGCATTTCTAAAAACCCTATCCTGTTTGAACCGGGGGGGGGGTGGGGGGTGGCTCCACTTGAGAAAACCTGAAATGGTCCTATAGCTCCCATGCCACTACAGGACCAGGATGGGAGTTTTGGGAACAGGGCCTGGCAATTTAAAATCATACCACAGAAAGACAGACAAAAAGACAGAATGAAAAGATAGGCATACAGGTCATCCTTGATACAAGAATACCAAATGCTCGCCTTTCACTAAGGCTACCAACCCAGAGCAGCGAGAGCCTGACTAGAGGGCAGGCCTCAAGGTCCCCGCCAAGGAACGCGGGCCCCTGCTGCTGGGGCTGCAGTGTCTGCTGTGCTCTCCTGGACCTGCTCTGCCTGCCCCCTATTTCCCTTGGTCCCTGACTCATGGGGGCTACCAGGAGTCCCTGTGTAGGTGCTGAAAAGTCCCATCTGGACGGGTGAGTGTGTGCTATCCTGGCGAGGACTGTCCTGGTAGAGAGCACAAACGCCCCTCCCCCAGCACCTGCTGCAGGGCTTTCTTTCCTACACACAAGCCCCCACCCCCACCCCCAAGCCTGCCTTGTCTGCAAGGTCCTCTGCTGTAGAACAGTTTCTTGCCCTTTCACTAAGGCTACCAACCCAGAGCAGTGAGTGCCTGACTTGAGGGCAGGCCTCAAGGTCCCCGCCAGGGAACGTGGGCCCCTGCTGCTGGGGCTGCAGTGTCTGCTGTGCTCTCCTGGACCTGCTCTGCCTGCCCCCCACTTCCCTTGGTCCCTGGCTCATTGGGGCTACCAGGAGTCCCTGTGTAGGTGCTGAGAAGTTCCATCTGGATGGGTGAGTGTGTACTAGCCTGGGGCGGACTGTCCCGGTAGAGAGCACAAACCCCCCTACACTAAGGCTACCCAACCAGAGCAGTGAGTGCCTGCCTAGCGGGCAGGCCTCAGTAAACCCCGAAAGGGAGCACAGGCACCTCCAGCTTGTACTGCAGTGTCACCTGTGTTCTACTCGACCCCGCCCTACACCTTGCATTCTGCCTTCTTTCCGCGGGTCATTGGAATACCAGGCATCCCTGTTTTGGTGTTGAGGAGTTCATCTGCAAGGGAACGGTTCCTGCCCCTACACTGAGGAGATACACCCAGAGAGTTAGTCACAGCAAAGACTGGTCCAAGACACCAGGCCTCTCCTGGCTCCATTTGAAGGAAAAGATGGGCAGGCGCCAATGCAAGAATTCCCCCAACAACTTGAAAAGCAACGTGACATCACCAGAATCCAGGAATCCCGAAATGAGAAGTGTACACGCTAATCCAGAAGAATTAGAAGAATTCGACTCAAAAGTGAATTATATGAAAATAATAGAGGACCTTAAACAGGAGGTGAAAAACTGCCATAATCAATTGGAGATTACAAACAAAAAGGTAGAGGAAATGAATAAATATCTCAAAGATACCCAAGAAAACCAAGAGAAACAAGAAAAAGTAATCAAACAGGTAAGGGAAACAGTTCAAGACTTGAAGAATGAAGTGGAAGTAATAAAGAAAACACAAACCGAGGGAAGAATGGAGATGGAAAATTTGGATAAACGAACAGGAACTACAGAGACAAGTACCACCAACAGATTACAAGAGATAGAAGAAAGAATCTCAGACACTGAAGATACCATAGAGAAAATAAACACTCTGATCAAAGAAAACAGCATAACCAACAAATTCTCATCACAAAACATTCAGGAAATCTGGGACACAATTAAAAGACCAAACCTAAGAATAATAGGGATAGAAGAAGAAGAAGTACAGCTCAATGGTCCAGAAAATATATTTAATAAAATTATAGAAGAAAACTTTCCCAACCTTAAGAAAGATATTCCTTTGAAGGTCCAAGAAGCATACAGAACACCGAATCGACTGGATCAAAAAAAAAACATCTCCTCGTCATATAATAATCAAAACACAAAACATACAGAATAAAGAAAGAATATTAAGAGCTGCAAAGGAAAAAGGTCAAGTTACCTATAAAGGTAAACCTATCAGACTTACACCTGATTTCTCTATGGAAACCATGAAAGCCAGAAGGTCCTGGATAGATGTGCTGCAGAAACTAAGAGACCATGGATGCAAGCCCAGACTACTATACCCAGCCAAGCTTTCGTTCACTATAAATGGAGAAAACAAAATTTTCCAGGATAAAAACAAATTTAAACAATACGTAGCCACAAATCCAGCCCTACAGAAAGTAATAGAAGGAAAATCACAAACCAAGCAGTCCAACAATGCCCACAATAACTCAGACATCTAATGACCCTTCACCAGCACAACTTGAAGAAGGGAAACACACAAACTCTACTACCAAAAGAAAGAAAGAGAGAAAGGAAAAATGACCGGAGTTAACAACCACTGGTCATTAATATCACTTAATATCAATGGACTCAACTCACCTATAAAGAGGCACAGACTAAGAGATTGGATACGAAAACAGGATCCAACATTCTGCTGCTTACAAGAAACACACCTCAACCACAAAGACAGACATCTACTCAGAGTAAAGGGCTGGGAAAAGGTTTATCAAGCAAACGGACCTAAGAAACAAGCAGGTGTGGCCATACTAATTTCTAAGAAAGTTGACTTCAAACTAAAATCAATCAAAAGAGATGGAGAGGGACATTTTTTACTCATAACAGGAACAATTCACCAGGATGAAGTCTCAATCCTGAATATATATGCCCCTAATATAAAAGCACCCACTTATGTAAAAGAAACGTTACTAAAACTCAAGGCAGTCATCAAACCACACACACTAATAGTAGGAGATTTCAACACTCCTCTCTCACCAATGGACAGGTCAATCAGACAGAAACCTAACAGATAAATAAGAGGATTAAGGGAGGTAATGAATCAAATGGACTTAACAGACATCTATAGAACATTCCACTCAAATAAGAAAGAATATACCTTCTTCTCTGCAGCTCATGGAACCTTCTCGAAAATAGACCACATACTCGGTAACAAAGCAAACTTACACAGCTACAAAAAAAATATCGGTAACCACCTGTGTCTTATCAGATCACCATGGATTAAAGTTAGAATTCAACAACAATGCTATCCCCAGAAAGCCTATGAACTCATGGAAACTGGACAGTCAACTACTGAACCACACCTGGATCAAGGAAGAAATAAAGAAAGAAATTAAAGTCTTCCTTGAATTCAATGAAAACGAAGACTCAACATACTCAAACCTATGGGACACTATGAAAGCAGTGCTAAGAGGAAAGTTCATAGCATTAAGTGCCCACTTAAAGAAAACGGAGAAAGCACACATTGGAGACTTAATAGCCCACCTGAAAGCTTTAGAAAAAAAAAGAAGCAGACTCACCTAGGAGAAGTAGAAGACTGGAAATAATCAAATTGAGGGCTGAAATCAACAAAATAGAAACACAGAAAACAATCCAAAGAATCAATGAAACAAAAAGCTGGTTCTTGGAGAAAATCAATAAGATTGATAAACCACTATCCAAACTAATCAAACGGCGGAGAGAGAATACGCAAATTAACAAAATCAGAAACAAAAAGGGAGACATAACCACAGACACAGAGGAAATTCAGAGAATCATTAGATCTTACTAAAAAAACCTGTATGTCACAAAATTGGAAGATGTAAAAGAAACGGACACTTTTTTAGATAAGTACCATATACCAAAATTAAACCAGGACCAGGTGAACAATCTAAATAGACCTGTTAGTCGCGAAGAATTAGAAGTTGTTATAAAAACCTCCCCACCAAAAAAAGCCCAGGTCCAGACGGCTTCAATGCAGAATTCTACCAGAACTTCCAAGAAGACCTAATACCTATACTCCTTAATGTATTTCACAATATTGAAACAGAGAAGTCATTGCCAAATTCCTTTTATGAAGCTGAATTTACTCTGATACCAAAACCACACAAAGACACAACCAAGAAAGAGAACTACAGGCCAATCTCACTCATGAACATCGACGCAAAAATACTCAATAAAATACTGGCAAACCGAATCCAAGAACACATTAGAAAAATTATCCATTATGATCAAGTAGGCTTCATCCCAGAGATGCAGGGCTGGTTCAACATACGAAAATCTATCAATGTAATCCATCATATAAATAATCTGAAAGAAAAAAACCATATGATCATTTCATTAGATGCGGAAAAAGCATTTGACAAAATTCAACATCCCTTTATGATAAAGGTCTTAGAGAGATTAGGAATACAAGAGTCGTTACTAAGTATAATAAAAGCTATTTATAGCAAGCCGTCAGCTAACATCAAATTAAATGGAGGGAAACTCAAAGCTATTCCACTAAAATCAGGAACACGACAAGGTTGTCCACTCTCTCCATACCTCTTTAATATAGTGCTTGAAATTCTAGCAATAGCAATAAGACAACATAAGGGGATCAAAGGGATTCAAATCGGAAAGGAAGAAGTTAAACTTTCATTATTTGCAGACGATATGATAGTGTACATAAGCGACCCCAAAAACTCCAGCAAAGAACTCCTTCAGCTGATAAACACCTTTAGTAGCGTTGCAGGATACAAGATCAATTCCAAAAAATCAGTTGCCCTCCTATACACAAAGGATAAAGAAGCAGAGATGGAAATCAGAGAAGCATCACCCTTCACGATAGCCACAAATAGCATAAAATATCTTGGGGTAACTCTAACCAAGGAAGTAAAGGATCTATTTGACAAGAACTTTAAGTCTATGAAGAAAGAAATTGAGGAGGATACCAGAAAATGGAAGGATCTCCCTTGCTCTTGGATTGGGAGGATCAACATAGTAAAAATGGCAATTCTACCAAGGGCAATTTATAGATTCAATACAATCCCCATTAAAATCCCATCAAAATTCTTCACAGATCTTGAGAGGACAATAATCAACTTTATATGGAGAAACAAAAAACCCAGGATAGCCAAAACAATATTATATAAGTATAATAAAGGATCGTCTGGAGGCATTACCATCCCTGACTTCAAACTCTATTACAGAGCCTCAGTATTGAAAACAGCTTGGTATTGGCATAAAAACAGAGAAGTCGATCAATGGAACCGAGTAGAAGACCCTGATTTTAACCCACAAACATATTAACACCTGATTTTTGATAAAGGAGCTAAAAGTATTCAATGGAAAAAAGAGAGCATCTTCAACAAATGGTGCTGGCAGAACTGGTTGTCAACGTGTAGAAGAATGAAAATAGATCCATATCTATCACCATGCACAAAACTCAAGTCCAAATGGATTAAAGACCTCAATATTAGTCTGAACACACTGAACCTGATAGAAGAAAAAGTGGGAAGTACTCTACAACATATGGGTACAGGAGATCACTTCCTACGTTTATCCCCAGCAGCACAGACATTAAGGACAACATTGAATAAATGGGACCTCCTGAAACTGAGTAGCTTCTGTAAAGCAAAGGACACTGTCACTAAGACAAAAAGGCAACCCACTGACTGGGAGAAGATCTTCACCAACCCTGCAACAGACAAAGGTCTGATCTCCAAAATATATAAAGAACTCAAGAAACTAGACTTTAAAATGCTAATGAACCCAATAAAAAAATGGGGCACTGATCTGAACAGAGAATTCTCAACAGAAGAAATTCAAATGGCCAAAAGACACTTAAGGTCGTGCTCAACCTCCTTAGCGATAAGGGAAATGCAAATTAAAACAACTTTGAGATACCATCTTACACCTGTCAGAATGGCTAAAATCAAAAACAGCAATGATAGCCTTTGCTGGAGAGGTTGTGGAGAAAGGGGCACACTCATTCATTGCTGGTGGGAATGCAAACTTGTGCAACCACTTTGGAAATCAGTGTGGCGATTTCTCAGGAAATTTGGGATCAACCTACCCCAAGATCCAGTAATACCACTATTGGGAATATACCCAAGAGATGCCCCATCAAATGACAAAAGTATCTGTTCAACTATGTTCATAGCAGCATTGTTTGTAATAGCCAAAACCTGGAAACAACCTAGATGCCCTTCAATGGAGGAATGGATGAAGAAAGTGTGGAATATATACATATTAGAGTACTACTCAGCGGTAAAAAAACAATGACTTCTCGAATTTTGCGTGCAAATGGATGGAAATAGAAAACACTATCCTGAGTGAGGTATCCCAGACCCAAAAAGAGGAACATGGGATGTACTCACTCATAATCGGTTTCTAGCCATAAATAAAGGACATTGAGCATATAATTTGTGATCCTAGAGAAGCTAAATAAGAAAGTGAACCCAAAGAAAATCATATAGTCATCCTCCTGGAGAGGGGAAGTAGACAAGATTGCAGGGCAAAAATTGGGAACTTGCGGGTGAGGTGGCAAGGGGCAAAGGGGAAATGGGATGAGAAACATGAGAAGGGGAGGATGGGAGGAGCTCGGGGGATTGGGATAGTTGGGATATAGGAAGGGAGGATACGGGAGCAGCGAAGTATATATCCTAACTAAGAGAGCCATCTTAGGGTTGGCAAGAAACTTGACTCTAGAGGGGTTAACAGGTGTCCAGGGAGATATCCCCAGCTGGTACCTTGGGCAACTAAGGAGAGGGAACCTGAAATGACCCTATCCTATACTGATGAATATCTTGCATATCACCTTAGAACCTTCATCTGGCGATGGATCTAGGTAGAGACAGAGTCTCAATTTGGAGCAACGGTCTGAGCTCTTAAGGTCCAAATGAGGAGCAGAAGGAGGGAGAACATGAGCAAGGAAACCAGGACCACGAGGGATGCACCCACCCACTATGACAGTGGAACTGATTTATTGTGAGCCCACCAAGGCCAGCTGGTCTGGGACTGAATAAGCATGCGTTGAAACTGGACTCTCTGAGCATGGCGGACAATGAAGGCTGATGAGAAGCCAAGGACAATGGCACTAGGTTTCGATCCTAATACATGAACTGGCTTTGTGGGCGCTTAGCCTGTTTAGACGCTCACCTTCCTGGACATAGATAGAAGACCTTTGTCTTCCCGCAGGGCAGAGAATTTGGACTGCTCTTCAGTATCGAGAGGGAGGGGGAATGGTGTGGGGGGAGGAGAAGAGGAGTGGAGATAGGGGGAGGGGACTGGGGGGAGGGGGCAATATTTGGGAGGAGGGGAGGGAAATGGGAAACGGGGAGCAGGTGGAAATTTTAATTAAAAAAGAATAAAAAAAAAGAATACCAAATGCTCAACTTTATTGTGTTCAGGGGCAGCTTATATAGGGATAACTAATAGCCACGCCCAGCTCTCAGGATCTTTCAGAAGCAGGCCTTGTGCTCAGAGCAGCTGCAGGCAAGGTCTCCTGCAGGCACAGGTATTTTGCTCAGTTCACTCCAGCAGGCAAAGAAAATCAAGGGGCCCAGGATCTATAGCTGCCAACATGAGTCCTCTTTTTCCTTTTTGCTCTCTCAAATGTCAATAATATAGTCCTGAAGTTTCTATCTGAAGCATTTTTCAACTCTTTTATCTTTTTATCTATAAAACTAGGAACTCACAAAGGTACCTTAGGTTCCGGGTAATATATTGGGTGTTCATAGGAAAGCACTTGGTCTCTTTCTTCAGACTTTTCTTAAACTGCTGTTTCTAGCTCTCATGTTTTTGGAGATTGAACTGATAAGCATCACACTCCAGGGGCAAGACGGTTGGCAGTCGTGACCCAATGACATGCAAGGGCTCCTAGGGTTAAATAAATAGCAACACAAGGTTCCTCTGGGCTACAGCAGGAAAACTCCCTTCACACAAACTCATTGCCATGGGCCAGAGCAGTTGCCCAATGGAAGAGGTTTCTTTTTTTCTGTGGTTTTATTTCTAGGATGTCTTTTACTTCCTTTAGTATTCTGCCTCCCTAGGAGAAGGAAAGCAGTCTCATTGCTCTCCCTTGAGGACAAGGACAGGATAAGATGACTATGTGGAAAGGCTTGCTTTCTTCTGTTCTTGTCCCACCATCATCTATGGGGCTGAATGCCTGGAGGTGTGAGGTGTGAATTAAGAATTGTATTTCACTCTCTTCCTTCCCTAGGGATCTATGTGTGTTTTGGGTTGCTTATACTTACTCCATGTGTATATCCTTGTTACCCTAGAGGAGGGAGTGGTTACACCCCGGTAGTGTTTTCTGGGATTCCTACTGGTGATAAGGTCAGTTGATTGATTCTACTGTATCAAAAAAGTAATATCGGATTTCAAAATTTTGTTCTTCTGTTTTGAAATGTTACTTTGCATAATGTATACCATGTACTGAAGGAAATCAAGAGATTCCATTGTGAACATTCACCTCCTTTGTAGCCAGAAAAATTATTGTGTGGTGGTTGTAGGGTGGGAAATCCCAAAATCTCTAGGAACTTACAAAAAGGAAATTCACTGTATATCTGAGAGAGGCAATCCTACCTTAACTACACATTAAAAGTTAAAACTAAAGTTATAAAGTTTGTTTCCTGCCAATGTAAGTAACTCCAGAGTCGTAGTCAGTGCATCTGTGTTTGGGAGCGAAAAATGTGCAGTCCAAGCTGTCCTCAGTTCAGGCACTCCTGCCTCTGCCTCTAGCAGCATATCCTACCGGCCTGTGCCACCACAAAGGGCAGTAGTTCTATTTGCGGTTTTTGGAGTTGAAGCTTCTTCTTGATGACATCAGCTGCTCAGTTCTTCACTGTACTCGCAGTTTGAAGTAACATGCTGGGCGCCCCCTCGCACTCCTTCCAGGAAATGCACTCCACAGGTCCTGCCAACTCCCAGGGCAGGACAAGTCTGCTCTGCCCCACAGCCAATAACTGCTTTCCTGTGCTCTCTTGCCCTGGCACCCCACATTCAAACGGGAGATCAGTGCTCAGATGAAGGCAGCACACAGAGGTGGCCTTCCTCAGGGGTGAATCACAGATCTCAAAACTCAACCTTGAGAAACTGCTGGGGCCACGACACTGGGACACTTGTCACTGACTTCTAAGTGCTGAACTCCAGGAAAGACCAGCTCAGGTTGGGAAGAGATTTCAATAGGAACACTAGTGCGGGAATGCTCATGGTCCTTGCCCAGTGCAGAAACAACAGTGGAACCAAGGATAAGGATAAGGTAGACATAGGTTCAGTGTCTTACAACAGTTAGGCCTTGTCTCAGAAAGCAACCTCACCTCCCTGCAAAGCTTTCAAATTAGGAAGCCATGTGTGATTAATTCATTGGTGGAGGCTGCACCCTCATGATCCAATGCCCCTCACTGACTGTATCCATCAGCTCGAGACCAAGACTCCCCTGCTCAACCTCTGCAGGGCACTAGACATCTGAACACAACAGAGACCATGTAGGACTATCCCCTGTGTCCATGAGTTCAGGACATGTGACTCCTGCAGTCAACTGTTAGAATGTCTCACTGCTGGGTGTTTTAAGAACCAGGGTGTAATTTCCTTGATTTTCTTTAGCAAATCAGACAGTGTTGCAGGTTCTGCCATATTCCTGTGGATCAGAGTGAAATAGAGGCAAAGCAAACCCTCCAAGCAACCTCAGTGGGCATATATATTTAAAAGAGAGTCTCCAATTCCCCTCCTCCTCTTCTGACCCTTCTTCCCTCTCTCCCTTGTGTGTGTGTGTGTGTGTGTGTGTGTATGCAAACATTCATGCTCTCTGTATCAACCTCAGAACCTAACCAGCAGGAGCTGGTTTTTGTTTATTTATCTTGGACAATCTGACTTGTATACAATGAAATCTCAATGTAGTTTTCATTTGCATTGCAATGATAACTAAAGATATTGACCATTTCTTAAGTGTTCCCATCCATTTGTGTTCATTTTTTGAAAAATCTCTGGTAAGATGTATACAACACTTTTTAAATTGATGTAGGTAGGTGTAGAAGGAACAGCGGGCCGCTTCCCACCACTCTGCTCCTGGTTGCCTGGCTAGCTTATGCCCTGAAATAACAACACACAAACTGTATTCATTGAAACACTGTTGGCCCATTATATAGCCTCTTCTTGGCTAACTCTCATATCTTGATTAACCCATTTTTAATAATCTGTGTAGCACCACGAGATGATAGCTTACTGGGAAAGATTCAGCATGCCTGACCTGGTGGCTGGAGCCATGACGTCTGCTTGAGGCATCTTACCTCAATGCCTTCTTCCTCCCAGCATTCTGTTCTGTCTTCCCCGCCTACCTATGTTCTGACCTATCAGGCCAAGCAGTTTTCTTTATTAATCAACCAATGGAACAACAGATAGATAAAGACCCTTCTACATCAGGTAGGCCTTCTGTCTATGTGTTAATTTCATTGGTTAATAAAGAGACTGCCTTGGCCTTTGATAGGACAGAAAATTAGGTAGGTGAAGTAGACAGAACAGAATGCTGGGAAGAAGGCATTTGTTTATTTGATGTCCTGTTTTTGGAATCCAACACATATTTTAAAATTTCCAATATCAGATGTGTGGTTGGTAAAAACATTTTTATATCTGCAGGCTGCCAGGTAGTTGAAAGGCAGTGTCCTTTACTGTACAGACGCTTCTCAGTTTGATGGGGCCCCATTTATTTATTATAGACTTAGTGCCTGTTCTAACTGTATCCTGTTCAGAAAGTCTTTTCCCGTAACAATGAGCTCAAGGCTATTCAACACTTTCTCTCTTGCCAGGTTCACTGTGTCTGGTTTTATGTTATGATCTTTGATCCAATTAGAGCTGAGTTTAGTGCAGAGTGATAAGAATGGATGTGACTGCATTTCCTGACAGGCAGCCATTCAATTTGACCAGCACTATTTGTTGAATTTGTCATCTTTTTTCTCATGCCTATGTATGGCTTCTTTATCAAAAAATCAGGTGTTCATGGGTGTGTGGACTTACATCTCCATCTTCAGTTCAATGCTGATGATCAATGTGTCTGTTTTTACACCAACACCATGCTGTTCCTATTACTATATCTCTGGAGTAGAATTTGAGATTTCAGATGGTGAAACCTCCAGCAGTTCTTTTACTGTTCAGAACTATTTTTCCCATGGTAAGGTGTTCGTGCTTCCATACACAGCTACAACTGTACTTTCAAGACTTGTAAAGAATTGTGTTAGGAATTTGATGGGGAGTGCATTGAATCTGCAGATTGCTTTATGGAGAAGAGCCATTTTCATAATATCAATCCTACCAATCCATGAGCATGCAGGAACTTTCTGTTTTCTGATACCTTCTTCAATTTTTTTGACAGTGTTTTAAGGATTTTTTTTTATCATACAAGTCTTTCACATGTTTGGTTAGAGTTACCATAAGATATTTTAAATTTTTTAAGGTTTTTATGAAATGTGTCAATTCCATGTCTGTTATTTTTTTGTTGTCCTACTGCTAAAAGTGTTCATCATCTGTAGGAGTTTCCTAGTAGAATTTTTAAGATTACTTGTGTATGTTATCATATCATTTGCAACTAAAGATATGTTTACTTCTTCCTTCACTGTTGGTATCCCCTGATCACCTCAGTTGTCCTCATTGTCCTAGATAAGAACTCAAGTACTAGATGAACCAGGTATGGACAGATGGCCGTCCTTCTCTTGTTCATGACTTTACTGTGGATATTTCAACTTTCTCTCCATTCACTTTGGTGCTGGCTGTGGGCGAGCTATACACTCCCTCTGTTGTGTTAATATATGTCCCGTGTATCCATAGTCTCTCCAGGACTTTTATCATGAAAGGATGTTCAATTTCATCAAAGGTCTTTTCTTCAGCTAATGTGATAGTCATACTTTTTTTTCAGTCTGGATATCTGGTAGATGACATTTATTGATTTTTGTATACTGCTTGATCCCTGCATTTCTGAGATGAAGCCAACTTGATCATGGCAATTGATCTTTTTGATACTCTTGGGATTCTGTTTTCAAGTATTTTATTGAGCATTTTTTTGCATCTATGTTAATAAGGGAACATGTTCTGCAATTCTCCTTTTTTGAAAGCTTTATCTAGTTTAGATATCAGGGTAATTGTGGCCTCATAAGAAAAGTATTCCTTATGTCTTAATTTTGTGGGATAATTTGAGGAATGCTGACATTAATTTTTTAAAAAGTTTCTTTTAGAATTCTGTTCTGAATCCAACTGGCCCTCGGTTTTATCAGTTGGTAGAGTTTTTATTATTGCGTCTATTTCACTAGAGTTTGTAGGTCTGTTTCAATGCTTATCTGCTTTTGATTTTAGTTTGGTAGGTGATATGCATCAACAAATTTATCCATTTCTTTTAGGTTTTCTAATTGTCGGGCTCTTGTCCAATGGTTTACCGATGTCAGACATTTGGCATGCTCAGAGAGATCATGTACTTTAACTGTGGCATCCAACTCTCTGACAACTTGTTCCAGAAGAAATTGTTTATGTCCATGAGGCTACAGATTCGACCCCCAAGCCTCAGGGAAGACTATTCACTTGTGAATGAAAGCTTCAGGTTGCATTTTGGTTTAAAACAACACCACCAGCTTTAAAAGGAGAAAAAATACAGAAATGGATGGCACCATCGAGCAGCAGGGGGCGGAAGTGTGCCATGGAGTAGCTTCCAGTCACCCTCGACCAGGTCCTTTTCACAACACTTTCTATGTGCAGCTCAGATTTTATTTAAATATTTATTTGAATCAAATTTGGCATGCAGCGGTGCAAACAGATTAAAAACCAAATGCAGGTATAGTGTACTTTCTATTGACTGCATTTTCCTAAATGATATATTGCTCTTGCTTAAGCTCCTTGACTTAGGAAGAGTTTCAGCTCATTTTCTGGCATGTGGCAGTCCTGCGTTTCTGATTAATTCTTAAACACCGGAGTGTTTTTCTCAGATCTTGGGCTGTATGCCAGAGGCAGGAATGGGTGGGAGTTTATCAGGGTAAGGAAGCAAAACTCACAATCAGGGTAGGACTTGACTCTTGACTCACATCAGAAATAAAAGGCGACAGTTTTGTCTTCAGGTGCAAAGCCATACAGAGAGTGTCTGAAAGTAGTGAGAGTCAGGATGACTTAACTTTTCACCAGGAGCTAAATGCTTCTTTCATGGACAGAGAGGCATTCGTGTTGACTTTCTTAGTGCAAACCTTGGCATTTTACAGGCACCTGATTCAGAGAACAATGAGGACAGATTCCTAGAAGTGCATTTTGTGGGTGTTTTGGTCTTTGTGCAAGCAGCATAGGGTGCACTCACACAGCTTCCCCAGCACAGCCTATGTCACACCTAGGGCTGTGGTTCCTAAGCCACAGACATGAACAGCACAGTACATGCTTAATTCCGTACTCCGTTGTAACACAAGGGTGTTTGTATGTTAAAACATTTCTAAATACAGAAAAACTACACCCAAAAAATAATAAAATAATATTAATAATCCACAACAGTTTTCTTTCTAGGACTATGAAGGGACTAGTGTGCTCCCAGGAGGATTCAGTTTCACAATGCCATCAAGCAAGATGTTATTTGCCTGGCTTTTGGGATCTTGAGACTGGGAGGTGTAGTCAGGCAGGCAGGGTACTGGATAGATCATGACCCTTTTTCTTCACCAGTGGACCTACAGTCCCAAGGGAGTCACCGCTCTTCATGACGAAGCAAATCGTCCTCCAATAGCATCTAGGTGCAATATTTTACAGAAATCTATTGAGACAGTGGGTGGTTTGGTCTCAGTGGAATTGCCTGGTTGCAGTCATACTTAATCCCTATAAGTAAGTTTCTGGCTTAAGGAGGGTTGGGGCCTTTTGACTTGAGATAAAAATAGAAAATAGAACAACCATAGTTATAGGACCCATATGAGTCCTGTCTTTAGGCAGTCAGAGGACCTGATGATGACCCCTCGGTTCTTATGATGTGTAGTCTACCTATTCTGGGTGTGCTGTGTGCACAGGGGACACCCGTGATGCTGTAGCAGTGTGAGGACCACAGGGTTTGAGACTTTCAATATTTTCTCAAGGATCCATGTCGGGGTCACTTTACCCACACAAGGTTGCCAGACTGGAACTTGTGGGCAGGCTCCAGGCAAACGTGCAGCCTCACAAACTGTCTGATAAATAGTCCCTGTGACTGTCGCAGGACATTCATGGACATAGGGAAGGAATGATTAGGCATTTCTGTCTTAGGAGCTTCATAATACAGAATGCACCTCTCCCTTAGGAGAGAAAAAGGCACAGAATTGGTCCAGTCTCAAGGACATGCCTAGATCATGTTTCCTTTATATTTATCCTTCTAATCTTCCCAGAGCTTTGTGTCCTATATATAGATTCCAATCGACATTTAGGACCTTAGCCAGATTTAGGAAAACATTGGCAAGGAAGAACAGGCTGTTGTTGAACCCCACAGAGAGGGGAAACTTCAATCTGGGAATAATATCTGGACCTCAGTCATTCAGTAGTTATAGATGCCCACATATGGGTAGCCGGGTAGAGTCTGGTGATCATCTGTCCTCTGATAAAGGCAGGGAATAAAGGTCCCTCATTCAGGAAGAAACACCATCCATTTGTCTCATGTTGAGTATCTTTTCTCTCTGTCCACTTGGTCTCTTTGCATATAGAATGGGCTCTAGTGAAGCTTCTCTGCTTCTAGAACCACTGTCAGGGCAGCCACATTTGCTGCTTTGTTCCCTGGACCTTTGCATATTCCAGTTGGAGGTCGTTTTACACTACACAATGGCTACCTCTCTTGGCAGACATAGAATGTCTCACATAGCCGGGATATTTTTGTTGTTCTTATTTATTTATACTCAGTGTGAGGTGAGAGCCCCCTCTCTCTATAGAGGGTCCCATGGACATGGGCTACGGCAAGTGAATAGCAACTGTCTGTGTTCACAGGGAGGGTTTTGCCCTTCTCACAGTGAAGAGCTGGGTTAAGGCCAGAAGCACAGCCCTTTATGCAGAAGCCCCTCGGGTGAGGGCCTGGACCCATACATTTGTGTCTAAGGCTCTTCTCACCATGAACAAAACTCCCCTTCAGTATCTCCTCAGGTCTGATGTTGGACTGCACTGACCACTTTCAGAAGTACAGATACCATGGAGCCCAGGCGGGAGATCAGAGACTCCTTATCCTGTTGCAAATGGGGAACTCTCACCCCAGGCAAGGGGGCCAGGCCGCTTCCTGCCACCCAGCTCCCGGCCGCCTGGCTAGCTTATGCCCTGAAATAACAACACACAAACTGTATTCATTTAAACACTGCTTGGCCCATTAGCTCTAGCCTCTTACTGGCTAACTCTCACATCTTGATTAACCATTCTGTTCTGTCTACTCAACTTACCTAATTTTCTGACCTATCAGGCCAAGCAGTTTTCTTTATTGATTAACCAATGAAACAACAGATTGACAAATGAACTTCCCACATCATTCCACTAGCCTCAAACACTTAACAAGTCCCAAACCTGTGCATCTCATTGCAGTTCCACAGAGTTGGAACAGCCATTCTGAAGTCACGGAGCTTTGGTTATGGTTATAGAATTTCACTGTCAATTGCACCTTTATGAATTTATTCAACACTAAACAAGCAAAAACTATGGCAGGGCTGACAACATAAAAACCATTTTCTCCATAACATTTTTCATGACTCACAGGCCCTTTTCCTGCATGCTATCCTTCATTGTCATCATATGTCACTGTATTTGTCAGGGTTCTCAGAGCAACAGAACTTCTAGAATGAAGGTTCTTTGTCTATAGAAAGGATATTTATTAGAATGACTTACAAGCTGTTATCCAGCTTGTCCAACCATGCCTATGAACATAAAGTCCAAGAATCCAAAAGTTGATCAATCTATGAGACTGGATGTCTCAGATGGCCTTCTGTAGATGCTGGAATCCTGAAGAAGTAGGCTCTAATGCAGTGGTTCTCAACCTTCGTGATGCTGTGAGCCTTTAATACGGTTTCTCATGATGTGGTGACCACAGTCCTAAAATTATTTTCATTGCTATATCATAACTGTATTTGCTACTGTTATGAATCATAATGTAATTATCTGATAAGCAGGATATCTGCTCTGTGACCTCCAAAGGAGTAGAGACCCACAGGTTGAGAAATATTGCTCTAATGCCAGTGTAGGAATGAGGAAAGCAAGCAGGCAAAGAGCAAGTCCTGCTGGGCCTGTCACTCACCTGGCCAAGAGCCCAGCCCTCAGCAATGTTAATCACCTAGCAAACCTTGATAGAGAGAAATGCTAGAGGCAGTAGAAAGTCTTTCTCTACTGAGATAAAGTGCTTTTCCTTTCCTGGAACTCCACTCTGGTCACCTGTGGAGCTGCACCAAGCAGTCTGTGAAGCTCGCTGGCTTTTCCGAGTTCTAAATCAGAAGATCTGAGTTTCTCCATGATCTCATTCTCTATCTCTTTAGAATGCTAGCCAGACTTTTTCATTTCTTCTCTGGACCCACCTTGCTGCTTGCTGTCATGTGACTCCTCATTGCTCCTTAAGATTGATGTGTGTTTGATATGTGTTTGACTTAACAGGCTGTTTTCCCCTGTCTTCTCCATGTTTCTCTCCCCCACAACACACCCACAGTGGCTGCCTAGATTTGTCTCCCTTGTGATGGGGGAGAGTCTTCTGTTTTGTGTTGATTTCATTGGTTAAATAAAGAAACTGCCTTGGCCCTTTAATAGGACAGAAAATTAGGTAGGTGGAGTAAACAGAACAGAATGCTGGGAGAAAGAAGCCGAGTCAGGCAGTCGCCATGATTCTCCCACTCCAGACAGATGGAGGTTGGGATCTTTCCTGGTGGGCCAGCTCGTGGCACTACACAGAATGTTGGAAGTGGGTTAGATCAATGTTTAAGAGCTAGCCAATGGGAGGCTGGAGCTAATGGGCCAAGCAGTGTTTAAAGGAATACAGTTTCCATGTAATTGTTCCGGGTGGCGGGACACAGCCCCTCTGCTCCCACTTCAACACCCTTGTCACTTTCTCCAAAATTCAAATAATATTGTGCTGCATGGCTTTTGTTTTGTTCTGCTTCGTTTTGAGTTTTCAAATTTCTTCATTAATAAAAGAAGCCAATAAATGGCCTCCAATTAACAAGTTAACAAGTGTTGTGAACTGTGAGGCTCCCCAGTGTTTCTGTCTGGTGACTTCATAGTCAGTGTCTTTTAGAGTTGGCTCCACAGAGAATTCTCAGCCCTCCTTCCTTTCAGCTGCACATTAAACAAAGGCGTCCTCTGCATTTCGTGCATTAGAATTTTCACAGCATCTTTCATCTTTAATCAGGTAATGTGACACTCTTATTTTCAATGTCCCTGGTAAGGACCCATTTTGCTGTTTCACTCCTAAAAGCCACTTGTTTCTTTACCCACATATGGAGATTTTCTCGCTTGTTTTCCTTACTATTTTTTAAAAATTAAATTCAAAGTGTTTATAAAGGAAAGTCTAAAGTATATACACATCAAATAAAACGGTATGATCAATTTCATCTGCGCTAGCTTCTCTCAAAGAACTCTGAGTTGTGGCAAGTGGAAAAAAAGAAAATGCCTTCAGTTACGGAATATTTGGCTCATCTGAAAACATCTACATTCCTCACAAACTTGCCTCTTTGCATTGTATTTGAGTACTGTTTTCCAGGAAACCCAATATTGTTTACTAAAACAAGCAAGTGAGCAAAGAAAAATTAAAGTAAGAAAAGTGGGAATAAAGTAATAAAATAAAATAGTGAAACAGACTGTTTTCAAAATCTAGAAAACAGTTTCCTTTCTGTAGACTGAAACAGGAATCCCATGTGATGGAGGAAGGTCATTGGATAATTAATAAAGTAACTGCTTGGCCCTGATAGGTTAGAACATAGGTGGGTGGAGTAAACAGAACAGAATGCTGGGAGGAAGAGGAAGTGAAGTAAGATGCCTCAGACCGATGCCATGCCGCTCTTCTCCAGGGCAGACGCAATGAAGCAAGCTGCCAGGTCAGACATACTGAATCTTTCCCGGTAAGACTGGTGTTACACAGATTCCTAAAGATGGGCTAGGCAAGATGTGAGAATTAGCCATTAAGAGGCTAGAACTAATGGGCCAAGCAGTGTTTAAAAAACTAGTTTGTGTGTTGTTATTTCGGGGCATAAGCTAGCCAGACAGCCAGGAGCCGGGCGGCAGGAACGCAGCCCACAGCCCCCATTATAGAATGGCGCCCAGAGGTGGATAACTTAGTCCACAGAAAGCCTGAGAAAGCTTGGGAAAGAATAGAGTAAAACATGTTTTCTTGGTAGCAGCAATTTCTTGGGTCTGCTCTGCTTGCTAGAGGCAAGCAAGCACTCTCATCTAAGAAAGGCTTCCTGACTCAGCTTTAGCTGTAAAACCCTGTAGATCTTAAGAGGTCCTGCCATGAAACACTTAAATGGTGTTGATAAAAGCTGACTGAATGCTTGTTTGTTTTCAGCAGTAGCAGAAAAAAAAAACCTGTGTTGTTTTAAAATGCCGGTTTTGTGGACTGTCCTGCCAGGGCAAACTCTGACTGTTTGAGGCAGGAGAGCCGACTACAGAGAGAGGACTTGAGTGTTGTCTGTGGACATACTGTTGCAGCTTTCTTGCTGGCAGGGACCTTGAAACACCATAGAGTTGTGGCAATAAAAATGGTTCCAGCGGTATCCCAACCATGAGGCTGAAAAGCTAAGGAATATGCTGGATCTAGCCGACAAAGCCACGGCTTTAATCCTACCCATATTGCTCAGTAATTTAAAGGCTCATGTTCTCAGAAAAAGAGAGAGAGATACAGTAACAAGAGATTAAAAAAAAACTTTAAATGATTTACAGTGTGCTTAAAAATATATGCAGGCTAAAAGTTAAAGTTCTTAAAGTTAAAAACAATAAAAAAGAAGAAAGAGAGTAGTTGGGTGTGGTAGTACACATTTTAATCCCAATACTTGGGAGGCAGAGGGAGATTGACCTCTTAGATTTCAAGGTGTGGTAGCAGCCACCTTTAATCCCAATGCCTGGGAGGCAGAGACAGAAGGATCTCTGAGAGTTCAAGGACAGCCTGGTCTACAGAGTTATTCCAGGACAAAGATATACAGAGAACATGTCTCAAAAAGTAACAGTAAAAATAAATGAAATAGAGGTTAAAATAAAGCTGCACAAAGATGGAAAATACACAGAGAATTTTGATACTGTATGCTATCATGCTCTCTTTGAATTGTTTGAATGCTGAGGAAGGAGCAACAGCTACTAAAAGATATTTGTTTATAAATGCTGCTGAACTAATTTAACATAGATATTTTGAAAATACCTTGACTTTAGAATTTGGATCTAAGGACATGATGCTTTGGAAAGAAGTTTCTTCTTTTGTTTTCACAGAGGATGAGACCCTGTGGATTACTTCTATCCCAATGTGGTATGATAGACCACGCCCTCCTGAAAGGTCGCTGTGAACACCCTCAAAAAATTACTTTGCTCAACTGCTGACTGAGATAAACCTAGCAGACAGGTTATCCCATAAAAGATCTGAATAACAGCACCCCCATTCAGCAGGAAGCAGTTTGGAGAGAAAAAACTGTGCCCATGTTCCCAAATATTGTTTATAAATATTCTTTTACATTTAAAGGGGGATATGATATAGGTATGAATAATTTGCATTGCTATAGATTTTAAGGTCAATTTTGTTATATGTATATGTATTTCTGATATTGATTAAGGTATTGTGATTGTGTAGTTCATTTAAAAATGTAATGTATATAGGTTGTTAATAGATAATAATAATAGTCAAGTTTGTAGTCATGTTAGTTAAGATTTTCTAGATGTACATAGATGTATTTTAGATAGACATTCTTCATATCTTTCAAAGACTACAGAATAGGACATTTAATGTTTTAATAACTTAGGACTTTTCATGACAATGAGACACTCTCTTCCTGGCAGCACCAATCTACTTCAAGAGGAAGATGGGCATCGAAGAGGCACCTTATGGAGTTTGATAGCCATTTGGGCAAGAAACTGCTCTTGCCTGGACTATTGCATAAACTGGACACAGAGAACCCCCAGAGAGAGGACTACTGAACTTGCCTAAAGGTGAGATGATCTTTCGGGGTTCTTGATTCATGAAAGAGTCTGCGAGACATTCTGTAGGACATAGCAGATAGTGACTGAACTGACTTTGAAATTTCCTGCTTCGTGGAAATGTCTGCTGGAAACTATGGGACTGTAGGCCGAAGATGGATGCCCAAAAGGTACAGAGGAACTTTGGGTGACTGTTCAGGCAGCGAGATGTCTCTGTGATTTCTAGAGTTTTGTAAGTTGCTTACTTCTTGCTTGATTAGGTAATATTATATCCTTCTGGAGTCTTTGATGGAGTTGAAGAATAGTTAGTTATAGTGATAGTTTTCCTTAGTTATGATAAAGATAAAATAGATGTAAATATAGTAATTTTTACTTGATAACTGTTTTGTTATATGTAATTTTGCTATGTCAAAGTGAAAGCCTTCCTTTTTTTTTTGTTTAAACAGAAAAAGGGGAAATGATGGAGGAAGGTCATTGGTTAATTAATAAAGTAACTGCTTGGCCCTGATAGGTTAGAACATAGGTGGGTGGAGTAAACAGAACAGAATGCTGGGAGGAAGAGAAAGTGAGGTAAGACGCCTCAGACAGATGCCATGCCGCTCATCTCCAGGGCAGATGCAATGAAGCAAGCTGCCAGGTAAGACATGCTGAATCTTTCCCGGTAAGACTGGTGCTACACAGATTCCTAAAGATAGGCTAGGCAAGATGTGAGAATTAGCCATTAAGAGGCTAGAACTAATGGGCCAAGCAGTGTTTAAAAGAATACAGTTTGTGTATTGTTATTTCGGGGCATAAGCTAGCCAGACAGCCAGGAGCCGGGCGGCAGGAACGCAGCCCCCAGCTCCCACTATACCCATGAGATCCTTCTTTTCCATAATTTAACATGAACCAGAAATTCCAGAAAACTTGCTGGAGTGGGGTTCAGCCTCCACTGCAACTCCCCTCCCCACCTTCCCTTTGAATCACACTGGATCTGTAAACCCCAGGCTCCAGCCCACAGGGAACTTCTTTAGCTGTGAACATAGAGAGCTGTGCTGTTAGAGTTTCCTTTGTTCTGGGACATAAGGAGCATGGTCCACCTTAATTTCCTGTAACTCATCAGAGTGCAAATTACCAGAGTGGACTAGAAATCTAAACACACACAGGCACAAATGCAAACACACATGCAGGGAAATTAACATGCACACATTAAAAACAAACCAAACACAAAGAAAACCCCAACACAAATAAACCAACTCTCTGTTCCAGAATAAACTTATGACAAATGACAGACTTTCATGCTACTACCATCCAACAATACACGCTGGCCTCCGGGCTCACTCAGGACCTGTGACTCCTCTCAGCTCCCCTCTTCCTGGCCCCTACTCTAAACTCCAGCTCATGGCTTCCCTTTCCCAGCCTCTCTTTCCTACATAACCCTGCCATTTTGGCCATGCTCTCTCTTTATCCTCCTCTCTTGGTCCTCCTCTCTCACTCTCCTCTGCTCTTTATTCTCTCAAGGCCAAGTGGAATCTGCTGGCCAGGTTTAGTCTACTCCTTCCTCTCCCCACTGTGGACTCTTCCAGATGTCTCTGGTGCTCTTCCTCATATCTACAATAAAACCTTCTCACAAACCTACCTGGAAATGGTCTAGTCCTCATTTCATTCTCTGACCAAATATAAACTATGACTCAGGTCTCATAATTAATTCACTGCCCATTTCTCTTGCCCAGTTATACTTAAGCACGACATAGTCCAAAAGAATTATTAATATCAGAGAGGCCCCCAACCATCTCCTCAACTGCAGGGAGAGAGCCACTGTGACAAACTAACTTTCATAAGCTTCAGCTCCTCTGTGATTCCTCTGTGAAGCTCCTCTTGCCCTTTCAGTTTGATTCAGATTGCATTAAATGCACACCTCTTCATCCCTCCTGCAGGAGCTCTGGTGTGGTGAACTGGGTCTCAGTGACAGAAAGACAGAAATTGAAACTAAAGAGGAAGAATTTCTGTTTTCAATCCTCGGTTGTTCCCAATAAGCCCACTTATAACTGAATCCCACTTGTCAGGTAGCTTTTTAACTTCACCTGTTGGAGTAGAACAGCCACTCAGGAAGCACAAGAAGGTCTTTGTGTCTCAGAGAAATGGAACCACAAGATAGGAGAGGGAATTGAGGCATGGAATGAAGTGTAGGAAGAACCAGCCTGCCTGCAACTTAGAATCAGAAGTTATCTTATAGGAAAAACAGAATAGGTTCCTTCCTGTTTATGATTAAACCTCTGTTTTCATGGATTGGGCTAGCCCATCTGTAAGCCTAGCTACAAATGGTTCTGTACTGTCTGTTCCAGGAATGACAATCAGGTCTTTGTTTCCAAATGTTGTTTATAACCATCTTGTAACCCTATATTTGTTTTAGAAGTTACATGACCACCTATTACCACGTTTTGACTCCCTGTTGCTAATGACTACCTCCTTGTGCCCCCTTTTCAGCTATGTGTTTGTTTCAGGAGCCTGTGTTGGACATAAATGTAATTTATGTTCTGTTCCTGTGACCACAACTTTTTCACCTGTCAAGTCCACTATTTGGAAACTCTCTACCCTGAACTTTATAAAAATCTTGTGTCCCTCTCCTCCCATGCTGACCTCTCAAACCCCACCTAAGGGGAGGCAGTTGATCTACACAAATAAAAAGACCTGCTTTAATTAATTAATTTGGTCATGAAAATTTGGGTCAGTGATTCTTCTCCCCACTCTTGGGATTAATATGTACTTTAACTAAGATAATTAAAACTGCTAAACACACAATTTCAATAGGAGAAAGTATTTATTTATTTGAGAAACAGTGAATAAAATTTGAAATAAAATGGGTTGAAACAAAGGGGACAATAATGAACTATGAATAGAACACAGAAATATGTTGTTTTACTGAATGAGGTGATTGTAATTCAGGTTATGATGTGAGTACAAACCCATACCAAACAGTTTTTTAATGTAGAATCACCCATAGTCTCCCAAGTACCCATAAGTTTAGTCCTCTATAATAGTTTTATCTATGATGTCAGCAAAGATTATGAAATGATTTTGATAACTTCAGAAGTTAAAGAAATGAATCTGTAATAGTAGATAACATGTAACAGATCTCTCATGATTACATTGATCCACTCTCTAAACAAACTGTTAAACTCCTGGACACTGTAAAGAATAGCTGTTGCGGCCGGGCGGTGGTGGCGCACGCCTTTAATCCCAGCACTTGGGAGGCAGAGGCAGGCGGATCTCTGTGAGTTCGAGACCAGCCTGGTTTACATGAGCTAGTTCCAGGACAGGCTCCAAAACCACAAAGAAACCCTGTCTCGAAAAACCAAAAAAAAAAAAAAGAATAGCTGTTGGGTTTGCTACAAATCCACCTCCTACTTATGTAGTTCCTGCCACTGCTGATCCCATTGTCACTCAGGTAGGCATATTCTCCTTCTCCTCGGATGGGAACCCTAAAACAAAAAACAAACAAAATTTCTGCAGAGTAGGTCACTAAATTCCCCCAGCAATGATATCTCACTCGTGTCCACTGCTTGTTTATAGCACAAATCACAGAAAGGTAGAGTCCATGAGGAATCACCAGCACTAGTGTTACACTCAGTGACTTTTCCATTCTCAGGGTTCCATTTGGTGACCACACCATTCTTACTCATCCATGTTGGATCCTGTACTGTGTGGACAAAGCATTTGACTGGTGGTCTCTGCCATGTTCACATGAAGTTCATTCATGCATGGGTAGCATCCCAAGGGTGGTTTTAAATTCTATCTTGAAGAATTTCTCACATGTATGAAAGTGGGAGAAAATGCACTTAGTAAATTCTAAAGGTCTTTAATGAGGAACATTCATTGTTCCAATGAAATGGGTCTGTTTAAAATGGCTATGCTCACATCCAAGTGCTGTCCTGGGTGCTCTTTGATGATGAGACTTTAGAGAAGGTTCCCAGTGTCCCTGGAGTCTGTTTCTTTGACAAGTGCATCTGTGGACACAGCTGTCAGACAAGTCCTGTCCAACAGTTGTGCAGTGTCTTCCTGGGGTTTCAGAGCCCTTGTGGCCATCAGCAGTTCTGGCTGCATCCCACAAGGGCAGTTATCAGCAAGGAGAGATTTCCAAGTGCTGAGAGCAGACAGCATCTACCCCAGATGCCATCATCAGGCTAAAGATTTGGAGTAAAACAACACGAGGTGACTCTGACAGATGTAAATTTGCCGGAATGTGGATTACTGGGGATAGGCTGTTGCATTAACACACAACCAACGCCAAGGCACACCTCCAGCCCAAGGGTTTATTTTTCTTCCATACCAATACAGTTGGCTTCACATGACTCAGCCTTTTATCTCTCATACCCACAACTCACACACATCAAAATACATGAACACAGAAGAAGGAAAAGAGGTCTGAAAACATACAAGTTGTTATATTTGGTGTTGTCTGTCCACATTCAAGGGTGGTGTGATGACTCTCTGTGCAGGCCGATCCAGTGGTCAAATGACCCCTTGTATCTCTTCAGGAAATTCTGTCATAAAACACAGAAAACAAATATATGTGTCTCTCGACATCAGATACCATTGAGTGTCTCCAAACTACAGCCTCCTCTCAGCATGGCAGCAGGTTTGAACTGAGGGTCATTGACTTTGGAGCCTAAATAACCCTCAGTACTCCCATAATCCACAGTACACTAACAACAACCCCTCCTTCTGTGGCTGAGAAAGTCCCTTGTTAAGCCTGTATTTACAATTATTAACAGTTGTCTCCTTAAGCTTGCAACACCCGCCAGCTTGGACAAAGACTTACATGACCACCATGTTTCTCTGTCAAATGTATGTCTGGACATGCAGGTTGACTATAAGCACTACAGGAGAGAATGTCTTTGGAGTATCTCAGGGTGACAGCCAGATGGGTTACTATCACAAATGGCACATACTAATATGTGTCCCCCTGTCCCCTGTATGCCTGGGGTGGAATCCCTCATGCTGCAGCCTTAAGGTCCCTATCTCAAGGCAGTAAATATTCAACAGAACAAACAACAAACCTACTTTGATCATTTCTTACCAGATCCTCTTGGCTGTCAAATCAAGCTAATTGGGCCCCTTGTGTCCTGCAGTAGTTCTCGCTGGATGTCTGGTTTTTCATGTCTTCAGAAAAATAAAAACATTTATTTCCAAATCCAATCCATTTTCTTGGGCAAGAAGCATAGATATTGTTGCTTGAGACATGTTCTGTCTTTCCTGCTTTTGTAATGACAAAATAAAGAGAATTTCTCTGGATTTAACTATGGACAAATACCAGCATGCAAACATGGCATGGTCAAATATGTTTTTTGATACCAAATTTTGATTAAGGCCTTCCTGTTATCATATACACATACATTAAATCCACCTGAATACATACTGGCTCTCGTTAGAGGCTGTCAGAATGGGAATTATCAAGAAATCTCACAGCAGATAACAGAACTCTGCAGAAATAGGGACGCTTATTTATTGCTGGTAGGAATATAACTGATACATCCAGTATGGAGGCTTCTTTAAAAAGTTACAAAGAGACCTTTTGTGACTCAGCTATGCCACTCCTGGGCATATATGAGAGAACGCTACATCATAACACAGAGACCTGCACATCCATGTCTACTGCTGCCCTGTGTACAATAGCAGCAAAATGGATCTGACCTAGATGTCCATCAACTGATGAACAAGTAATGAAAATGGGGTACATGTGTAAGCAGTAAGTTAATCAGACTTAAAGAAAAATTGAAACTTGTAGAAAAGTGGGGGATCTACAAAGGATAATATTACATTCTGTCACACAAGCTTAGAAGGAGATAGACCCCATGCACTTCCTCATATATTTGTCCCAGCCTGGGATGCACAGTGTGAACAGCTGTGAGTGAGGGCATGGTGTAACACGTAGAATGGAGGACAAAAAAGGGTGATGTAAGATGATGAGGAAGGACAGGATGCAGCAAGGGCACATAAGCCATGAATAGGGCTATAAAGAGCATTGCTTTTCTAGTTTCAGCATTGCTGATGTTTTTTCTCATTGTGGCCAATAACTGTATAAAAATGTAAATATAGTGAAAATCTAAAACCATAACCAGAGCTCCCAGGCTTCAGAATGGCTTTTCCAACTGGGTAGAAGTTCAGTGAGATTCACAGGATTTGAGATTTGGCCAGTGTTGGAGTGGCTATGCTAATGGAGCAGTGTGATGTGTTAATTTGTGATTCTCATAATAGAGTGATTATATGTGTGTGTGTGCGTGCATGTGTAAGCTCTGAATGTGCAAGCTTTCAGAGGACTGCTTAGAAAAACAACAATTTTTTTCATAACTTTGCCTTTTTCTTCCTTTAACACATAAAAACGACTGCATGGCTCTTTTGAAGCGCTGCTGAGCCTTGAAATAAATGATTTGATAAGAAATATTAAATACTAGAAATCACACACACACACACACACACACACACACACACACACACTTAATTTTGGTGGAGGTAGATTTGCTGTAGCTGTTCCCTGTTCCAATACTCAGTACCACGAGGCTTTAATGACAGGGACAAACACAACAGGCATGGGTGACAGTCACGTCTTTCATCTGAGTCTTTTCAGAGTTACATAATATAGTATAGGTTACACTGACTAAGTCTTACTGGTAAATTTTGTCCATGTTTAGACTTGTGTATTATTCACTGACGTGGTTAAATTTGATTTTATTTTGTTTATCAAGACAGGGTTTCTCTGTAGGTTTGGAACGTATCCTAAAACTATCACTTGGAAACCAGGCTGGCCTTGAACTCACAGAGAGAGTCACCTGCCTCTGTCTCCCGAGTGCTGGAATTGAAGGCGTGCCCAAAGTGGATTTTATAAAACAGTATCATGGAACATTTATTCCAGCTATGGCAGGAAAGCTGTACAAGATTTTATCACATAATTTAGAACAGTCTAAACGCTTGGGAGTCACATATTTCTGGGACATTGTATTTAGTATTTTCAGACCATGGTAGAAGACATTAACGGAAACCATGAGTCATGGTTGGGATGAGATGTTCTGTACCTTCCCCAACCATATTACTCTTTACTGCCTTCACTTACCCTAGCTGCAGCAGCTTCCTTGAGGCTCCTCCTTTGGGTTTCCCTTTCCTTGTCCTCTGCATTGAATCGTTCCCCCAGGTAGACATATGTCTTCTGTATCTCTGTCTAGAAGTTGCTAAATGTTATCTTCCCAGAGATGCTGAGCCTGGCCTCCTGTGCACACCACAGTCTGTGCTGTTCCTTCTCTGCAAATTCCTTCCAAGTTCCCAGAGAACAGGAATTTCCAGTGTGTTTTCTCTCTGCCCTTCACACAGGGCCTGGCTCACAGTGCTCAGTAAGTGTAACTGACACTGTAGATGTGGACAGAATGCTGCAGGATCTGGAGATGTCACTCACCTGACAATGACAGAGTCACAGAAAGTGCAATCAGAGCTCCAGTGAGGATGATGATAACTGCACAGCAGCAGTAAAGCCTAGCAGGAGACACTAGGAGGATGATTCTGAGACGTTGTCCTTGTTGCTTTTTACCTGTAAAATATGAATATAAGAATGTTAACTTCTAGATTTTCTTAAGGAAAGTAAAAGAAACTTATGACAAACCCACTTTACAATCGCCTACAAGTACCTGAAAGAGTGCTGCAAACCCCTTTCTAAGAAGGCCCTGTTCCATAAAGGATGGTCATGGTAGAAAGAAAACTAGAGATGTTAGAAACAGAACTTCCTAGGGGTCTTCTAGTTACTGAACTGAGAGTGAATCATGAAAGAGCAGGAACCTAATGGAGTGGGGATCATAATGAAAGTAGTAGTAGAAGTCTTGAAGGAGCCAGGATATAAAGAGAGAGAGACTGGAAGTAGTAGGAAAGAGCTGCGAAAGATTCATGAGACCATTTAGATCAGAAAAGAAGAGAGACCAATTGCCAGTCACTTCTCCATTCCTTTTGTGATCAATCAGGGTTTTTGATAAGTAAAAATATAATGGTAGTGAATAACTCTGCTGATACAATAACTCAGATCAGGCCAAAGTACTAAATCCAGGTTTGTTCTGAGCAAAACATACAGGACAAGCCACATGGGGAAGTCTATGGGCCAGACCTAAAATATCCTCAGGGCTAAGGCCACTGCTTGGCAAGCTTTCTTTAGGCAGGGTATGGAGAGGGCAGGTCCAGGGAAGATCCCCAACAGTTTTTACTCCATTATCTGACTCACAAGTTTTATTCAAAACAGAACAATAAATGTAAATGCTACATAATAAAATAAAACACTCAATATTGCTCATATGTCAACAATTCCTGAACAAGTTTATATATGCAACACAGTTTCACTTACGGGGTGGGGGGTGAGATTGCCTTCAGAAAAAAAAAATCATAGCATCAAACGTATAAAAATTAAAAAGAAACTAGAATACTCAAAAATGATTCTGAAGAAGGGTCGAATTCAGAGAGAGCACACTGCCTAATCTAATAATTTATGGGAACAGGAAAAAAGCCAACCTGGTACTAGCAAAAGAGTAGACACTAGGACAATTCAGGAGAAAAAAAAATGCTCCAGAAATGATACCAAACACTAATGGTGAAGAGATACCTAACAGAGATGAGTGGTTTTTAGAAAGGAAAGGGTGGATCATTCCATTCAGTATGTGCTACTGAAACAACCTGGTGTCTGTCTGCTAAAAACAAGATTGTAGACTTGAGCACAAAGCTCAATGTTGTAAAGTCACTGAATTCTTTGTAAAGTGAGGAGAATGTTTGTCAACTTGTCTTGGGCAAAAATCATCTTAGATTCAAGAGTAAAATCACTGTCTAAATAACAGGAAGTTGAATAATTAGATGTTGATATGAACTTCATGATTTTCTTTTAGAAAGGCAAACTTGTGCAGTCACTATGAAGCTGTTTGTCCAGGAAGTGTACAACACAGTGATGTGCCCCCATCCTACCCACATACTTCATGCTGGAAGGAAAGCCTGAATTTAAGCCATTGGAAATAATTCATAAGCAATTTCCTAAGTCCATAATTTATCATTACATGGATGACATTTTGTTGTCTGATTTAAACAAAGATACTTTAGAAAGGATGCTTGAAGAAGTAAAGAAAGTCTTGCCTAAATGGGGATTACAAATTACCCCTGAAAAGATTTAAAGAGGAAATTCTGTTAATTACCTAGGTTACAGAATAGGGTTAGAGAAAATTAAAACACAGAAGGCACAAATTAGGAGAGACCGGTTAAAGATTCTTAATGACTTCCAAAGATTGTTAGGAGACATTTCCAGTCTATGACCAGCTGTTGGGATAACACCTGATCTAATAGTTCATTTAAACAAAACCTTAGGTGGTGGTAAAGATTTGAATAGTCCAAGAAAACTGACAGCTGAAGCAGAAAAGGAACTGACAACAATCGAGGAAAAATTACAGGAGGCACATGTGGATAGGGTGAACCCAATTCTTAGCTGCATCCTAGTCATATTGCCTTCCAGAATTTCTCCTACAGGGATTCTAATGCAGAGGGAAGATATTATTTTAGAGTGGATATTTATACCTAATAAACCAAGTAAAAAATAAAAAACTTATGTGGAAAACGTCTCTGAATTAATTATAAAAGGTAAGCTGAGACTTCTTCAACAAGCAGGTATAGACCCAGCAGAAATTATATTACCTTCTACTACTGAAGAAATAAAAAAGTTATGGGAAGACAATGAACCATGGTAAAGAGCTTGTGCTAATTTTTTGGGAGAAATTAATAGCAACTATCCCAAAAGTGGTAGACTTAACCTCATAAAGAGAACTTCTTGGATTCTTCCTAGAATTGTACGTGATGCTCCAATAACTGGAGCCCATACATTCTATACTGATGCAATAAATCAGGGAAAGCAGGTTATAAGTCAGATGAATTGAGTAAGGTGGAACAAAGCCCTTATAATTCTGTCCAGAAGGCAGAATTATATGCCATTCTTATGGTGCTAAGGGATTTTAAAGAACCTCTTAATATAGTTACAGATTCACAATATGCAGAAAGAGTTATCTTGCATATTGAAACTGCTCAATTTATACCAGATGACACAGAGTTGACTTCATTGTTTATCCAGGTACAAGACATAATCAGGAACAGGCTTTGTCCGATGTACATAACACACATCTGGTCCCATACAGGTCTGCCTGGTCCTCTAACACAAGGCAACGCTGAGATTGATCAATTATTGATTGGAAGCGTGTTGCAGGCCTCAGAATTTCATAAGAAGCATCATGTCAATAGTAAAGGCCTAAAGAAAGAATTTTCCATTACATGGCAACAAGCTAAGGACATTATAAAAAGATGTCCTACTTGTTCGTTCTATAATCAAACACCATTGCCTGCAGGGAGTAACCCAAAGGGTACTAAGAGAAATGAAATCTGGCAGATGGATGTGTTCCACTTTATGGAATTTGGTAAATTAAAATATGTACATCACACCATAGACACGTATTCAGGTTTTCAATGGGCTACTGCCCTCAGCTCAGAAAAGGCTGATTCAGTAATCACACATCTATTGGAAGTTATGACCATCATGGGAATACCTGCACAAATAAAGACAGACAATGGTCCAGCATATGTATCTAAGAAAATGAAATGCTTTTTTGCTTATTATAATATAAAACACATTACAGGTATACCACATAATCCCACAGGTCAGGCAGTTATAGAAAGATCAAATCATACTATAAAGGATATGCTGAACAAACAGAAAGGGACCGAAAATACCCCCAGAAATAGATAACATAATGCTTTATTAACCTTGAATTTTCTTAACGCTAATGAGAAAGGAACAACAGCAGCAGAAAGACATTGGATAATGGAAAAGTCTGCTGAACTAAATCAACCAATTTATTTCAAAGATGTGCTGACCTCTCAATGGAATCCAGGAGATGTGCTACGTTGGGGAAGGGGTTTTGCTCTTGTTTCCACAGGAGAAGAAAAATTGTGGATACCATCAAAATTAATAAAGGTTCGATTTGAAGAGGAGAAACCTCTTGGAAAGAAGAAATGACAACTCATCCACAAATGATGATATTCATACAGGTGGTGAGAAAAACATATAGTATGGGGGCAGGGTTCTGTTCTTATCTCCACAGGAAAACACTCATCTTTGAAAAATTCAAGGGACCCTGAATGTTAGGATACTGACAGATGGAAAAATACCTGCCCAATAGGAACTATCAAGAAAACTGAATAGGTTATATAAGTAAAATATACTAAACCATATTTCTAAATTTTTAGAGCTGGTTTTGAAGTTGGACTCTGGCTCAGTCCCTCTCCAATTCCAAGCCTGTTGGTAAGAGAAAAACGCAGAGTTTCTGGAGTTTCTGTCTCATGTCAAGAGCCATGATAGGGGACAGAAAGAAATATGAGTTTAGAAAACATCTTTGCTTTTCTTCATATCTATCATACTTTTCATTAAATATATCTATCATATTTTTCATTAAATACATCTATCATGCCTTTCATTGAATATATATATATGTCTATATATGTCTATATGATTAATGTTTAAGTTTTTTCACAATGAACAATAAGTTTTTCCTGAAGTGACATTTGAAGTTTCCAGGAAGAAGATGGAGCCCCACAACAACAACTCCACCTGGTTGATATGACGTCATGATACTGATAGTGCTACTACAAGACCTGTTTTGGGTACCAGCTGCACAAGACAGTTCCAACTTGGTTAGCTGAAACGGTGCACATCTTATACAACATTCTGGCCAGACCTGCACAAAATACTCAGAGACTATTTGCAATTTTAAAAGACATTGATCTTGAAATTTAACCATCATTTTACTTTCACAGGATCCCCCAGAAAGAACGTCGCCTCCATGACAGCTGGAAGTAACTCTAGAGGACAACGTCCCCTCTCCCAGAAAAGTTTGCCCTTGGGTTTAAGGACATCATTTAGGGGTTGATTGTAATTGGTATATGGTTGAGGGTTGGGGGAGGAATTTTATAAGCTCAGGGATCATTTGAAAAAAAAGAGGGATAATGGGATGATGGGATAATAGATTGGTACTTGTTGGTACTTGTGAGTTATTGTTTTGAGACAAATATATTGGTATCAATTCTTATACATTGATACAAAGTGAAATTATATTGACTATTGTATGCATGCATGTTTCTACCTCTGTTTAAAACATTTTTATGTACTGACAAATATTGTATTGATATATATATATTGTATATATTTACCATATTGCAGTGTACATTTCTACCTCTGATTAAGATACTTATATATTGTTTGTGTATTGATATATATTTACCATACTGCAATGTATATTTGTACATTGTTTTTATTTGGAGGTCATTGTCCTCATTTGTTTCACAGTCGTTTATTGTCTTAGTCTTTAAGTTAGATAGGTATTGAGAATTATATAGATCAATAGTATTCTAAGTTTGTCATTTATAATTAGACTAATCAGGTTCTGTAGATATATAGAGATTATACTCAGTATAGATAGATAATCTTCAACTTCTTCAAAGAGCTGTAGAAAATGGCCTTTAATCTAACTCAGAGTTTTGTAGAAGTGAGACACAATTGCTCCTGGCAACACCGCTCTATTCCCGAGAGAATGTTGAGCACCAAAGACACTCCACCTGGAGCCTTTCTTCTTGGCTGAACTGGCCTTTGGGCAAAGAAATGCCCATACCTCAACCACTGACAGAGATACAGAGTATCCATGAATGGAAAAAACAGGACTGTCATATCCTGCCAAGACAGGGTAAGATAGTTTTGAAAAGTTGCTTGCCTTTGAAAGTGGTATGTCAGTTATGTTAGGCCTTAGCCAAAGTTGGTTGCTTCAACGCTGCAAACGTGACTTTGGGTGATTGCCCAGGTAGCTAGTTATCTCTGTGATTTGTTGCATGTTTTGAAAGTTGTTTGATTGCACTTCCTAATTACTCAGGTAACATTATTTCCCATCTCAGATCTTCGATGGGGTTGAAGACTATATAAATGTAGTTACTTTCCATTCATGACTTGGCCAAGCTATTTATTATACAAGACTTAAGCTAGTTAGAATAGGATATTTGTACTTATTGTATATAATTTTGTAGTAGGTTTAGAACTCTCTTACTTAAACAAAAGGGGAGGTGTTGCGGGAGGTCCTTCCGCTCCTCCAGCCAATAGCCGCTGAGATACCAGCCCTTTGGGGCATGGTCTCTCGCCCTTTAAAAAAGCGGCCACTTCCCTCCTCACTCTCTCTTACTTCCTGCTCCGCTTCCGGCGACTAGACTCCCTTCCTGATTGCACAGAGGGCTGTTGTCTGGGACGGTGATCTGTAAGTTTTTTCCCCTTTAAATAAATAACCATTAGATTAATCATAATTCTAAACTAACATGGGATTGTTTGTGACTTACACCTTCGCCTTCACAACCCTTTTTGCTGGATCTTGTATCCTATTCCAAGCATTTAAAGCTGCTTGGTGACATAGACACAGTACTTCATCATCATAAAGAACTTGGACCTGTGGATCAGCATATTCTCCTACACCAAGAATTAGATCTTGGGAAACCTCGATACCTTTTGCTCTTCCTTGCTGTTCCATATGTTTGGATTCTTCTCTGAAATAAATTCCAAACATTAAGGAAGGTCCATTATCTAAAACTGCAGACACTAACTGATGGAAATCATGCGGGGTAGCTCTAGCATTAGAAGCCCAAGTCCTTAGCATTTCCTTTACATATGCAGAGTGCAAGCCAAAATTAAGAATAGCTTGCTTAATTTCTTTTAGATCATTCATTGCTATTGGCGTCCATCTAGCTTCTCTGACTCCCTTTGAGCCTTTAGAAGTTGACGCTTTGTCAGAATTAAGTATCGGGTATGTCGCTAAAACCCTGGGTAAGCCAGTTCTAATAGCTGGTGGTGGCATTGTATCCTGTCCTTGTACCTTCTTACTCTGTTCACCAGATCCAATAATTTCTTCAATCATTTCAAGTCTTTTTATTATTGTCTCTTTTGAATCCTGAATCTCCTGACCTGCATGAGTTTCTAGTAAAGATAGTATGGTTCTTAGGAGTGCCATATTCTTCCTAAATGATAGAATATGTAAAAGAATACTGAAACCTAGTAACCAGTAAATTAAGTTATCCCCATAGTCATATAAACCTTGCATGATATAACCCATTGTTTTGATAACCAAAACAGTAAAATTTGTGTTGGAAACAAAAACTGCCATATTACCTATTATCCAGCAGGTGGGGGTGTGGCCAAGTCATGACGAAAACGGGGTCCTGTTTCAGTGTCCGCCTAGTATTTGTTAAAAACTGGGAAATGCAAGTTGCTCAACAAAGTAAATGTAATTAAATCAATTCCATACACGGAACCATAAACCCAGAATCCAGGGGTAGAGAAGAGTAACCCAGAAGCCGTGTATGCCTCCACGTGACAGAGTCACCCTAAGGGGTTGCAGATTTCATCAACCTGCAACCGCATGCTCTGGTTCATGCCACATAAGAGCTGTGCTTGCAAGGGAGATTTAAAAACGACTCAGAAAAGAGCAAACCGCACGGGCAGAGACTACGCGGGCCTGTGGAGTTTAAATTCACATGGGGAGGCAGACGATAGGGTGCATGGGGACTTGAAGTCAATCTGAGGTGTCTAAAGGGAAAATATAAGAAACTGCAGCAAGAAAAGCCACTGCGTGATAATTTATATTAAACTGCTGGCTCCATGCACAAGGCACAGGCTGCAAGGCACAGGCCGCGGCTGAGGAAGGGAGGGCTCGCGCCAAGCCAAACTCGTGGCAGGCAGCCCAGCAAGGGAAGGCAGGGTCCTAAAACCAAATGTTGGGCACCAGATAAAGGCGTAAGTCACAAACAATGCCACACCAGTTTGGAATTATGATTAATAGGGTGGTATTTATTTAAAGGGGAAAAAACTTATAGATAACCATCCCAGACAACAGCCTTCTGCACAATCAGCAAGGAGTCTAGTCGCCGGAAATGGAGCAGGAAGCAAAGAGAGAGAGAGAGGAGGGAAGTAGTCGCTTTTTTAAAGAGAGAGACCATGCCCCGATGGGCTGGTATCTCAGCAGCTATTGGCTGGAGGAGCGGAAGGATCTCCTGCAACAAGTTGTTATCTCTGATGTCACCACGGATTAGGTGTTGATTCTGATAATTTTATAAGATAAAGAAATGAGGCTGCAGCTGTAGATAACATGTTACAGGGCTCTCATAACTGCTTTGACACAGGCTCTACACAAGCTGTGAGATAACTGGACACTGTAAAATATATCTTTAGGGCTTGCTACAAATCCACTTCCTATGTATGTAGTTCCTGCCACTGCTGATCCCATTGTCACTCAGGTAGGCATGTTCTCCTTCTCCTCGGATGGGAAACCTAAAACAAAAAACAAACAAAATTTCTGCAGCATCGGCCACTGCATTCCCCCAGCAATAATATCTCACTCATGTCCACTGCTTGTTTATAGCAAGAATCACAGAAAGGCAGAGGCCATGAGGAATCACCAGCGCTAGTGTTACACCCAGTGACTTTTCCATTCTCAGGGTTGCATTTGGTGACCACACCTTTGTCACTCATCCATGTTGGACCCTGTACTGTGTGTACAAAGCATTTGACTGCAGCTCTCTGCCATGTTCACATGAAGTTCAGCCATGAGTAGCATTGCAAGGATGGTTTTCAATTCTATCTTGAAGAATCTCTCACATATATGAAAGGGGTAGAAAATGCACTTAGTAAATGATAAAGGTCTTTGGTAATGGACATTCACCATTCCAGAGAAATGGAACTATTCAAAATGGCTGTGCTCATAACAAGTGCTGTCTTGGGTGTTCTTTGATGATGAGACTTTAGAAAAGGATCCCAAGGTCCGTGGAGTCTGCTTCAGTGATAAGAGCAACTGTGCACACAGCTGTCTGACAAGTCCTGTCCAGCAGTTGTGCAGTAACTTCCTGGGGTTTCAGAGCCCTTGTGGCCATCAGCAGTTCTGGCTGCATCCCACAAGGGCAGTTATCAGCAAGGAGAGATTTCCAAGTGCTGAGAGCAGACAGCATCTTCCCCAGATGCCATCATAGGCTAAAGATCTGGATTGAAACAACACTAGGTGACTCTGACAGATGTGAATTTGCCGAGATGTGGATACTGGGGACTCCATGTAACACACAACCAGCCCCAAGGCACACCTCCAGCCCAAGGGTTTTTCTCTTTCCAGTTACATTTTCTTCACATTACTCAGCCTTTCACCTTTCACAACCACAATTCACACAATCACAGCACATGAACACAGTAGGAGGAAAAGCATTCTGAACACATACAAGTTGTTATATTCAGTGTTGTCTGTCCACATCCAAGGATGCTCTGATGACTTTCTGTGCAGGCCGATCCAGGTGGCATAATCCCCCTTTAATCTATTCAGGAAATTCTGTCAAAAACACAGAAAGCAAATACATGTGTCTTTCAGTTCCAGATGTCCCTTGAGTCTCTGTCCCACAGCCTCCTCTCCAGATGGCAGCCAGTTTGAACTGAGGGTCATCAACTGTGGAGCCTAATAACCCTCAGTTCTCAGTGGATGCATTTTCCTATCATAACCCATAACACACTGACAACCACCCATCCTTCTGTCGCCGAGAAGGGCCCTCGTTGAGTCTGTATTTACAGTTAGTAACAGTTGTTACCTAAGTTTGCAACACCTGCCAGCTCGAACAAAGACTTGCATGACCACCACGATTCTCAAACGTATATTGGGACTTGCACGTTGACTATTAGCATTACAGATGAGAATATCCTTGGAATGTCTCAGGGTTACAGCCAGATGTGTTACCATCACAAATGGCACATGCTAATGTGTGTCCCATGTCCCCCAGTACCTAGGGTGGGAATCTTCCTCATGTTTCGAGTTTAAGCTCTCTTTCTCAAGGCAATACATATTCCACAGGAACAAACAACAAACCATCTCCCGATCCTTTCTTACCAACTCCTCCAGACTGTCAAAGTGAGGAAGATGGGCCCCCAGCTCCATGCAGGAGGTCTGGCTGTACGTCCAGTTACTTGTGTGTTCAGAAAAATAAAAACATTTACTTCCAAATGCAATCCAGTCTCTTGGGCAGGTGGCATAGCCAGCTTCAGGACTTGCAATGGCCTTTTCTTCCTTTCTCACTAGAATGTGCACAGTGCAAATACATATATTAGATAAACATTTCCATGTCTTGGTTCTTGGCTAACCGTTCAATCACTGTTCTGAGGTGTGTGTTTAGACTGTACCTTTCATTACTGATTGCTAAGAGACTCCTCCTAGCATGGTGGTCTCCCATCAACAACCTTCATGTGGGACTCTAAGGAAATGTTTCTCTTGTTTGTATTTTGAGTTTGGGGACAGAATCTCTAAATGTCCCCCTGCCTGACTTGGATCTCACTCTGTAGACTGTACTTGTATGGATTTTGTAATAATCCACCTGGCTGTGCCTCCTAAGAGCAGGGACTGAAGACACCATAGCCTGAACAAAATCATAGTTCCCCCATGAGTACTCTCCCTGGTTGCTAGGATCCTACAGATGATTTCCTATGATCCTGCTTCACATCCTGCTTTTATTTAATTAATTAGATTTAAAAAATACCAATCCAAGTTCCCACTCCCTCTCTTCCTTCCATTCCCTCCACACATCCTCCCATGCCCTCAAGTCCTCAGAAATGGTAAGACACATTGCTTTGTGGAAGTTCCAAGGCCCTCCCCATTATATCTCGGCTGTGCAAGATATTAAATCCAAAGAGATTTGGTTCCCAAAAGGCCAGTACATGCAATAGGGATTAATCATGGTGTCACTGCCAGTGGCCCCTCAGTCTGCCCCAGCCATACAACTGTCAACCACATTCAGAGGGACTAATTTGGTCCTATGCTTGTTCCTTCCCAGCCCAGCTGGAGTTGGTGAGATCCCATTAGCTCAGGTAGATTGTTTCAGTGGGTGAACCCATCATGGTCTTGGAGCATGGGGGTGAGGAGAGAAGGAAAGGGGAGGGTTGAGGAGAACTTGAGGGAATCGGATAGTCAAGATCGAGGAAGGACAAACAAGAGCAAGAAAAAGTATCTTGATTGAGGAAGTCATTATAGGGTTAGCAGAAACTGACTCTAATTTCCAGAAATCCACAAGGCTGATTCCATCTAAGACCCTAAGCAATAGAGGAGAGGGGCACAATCTTGATTTCCCTCTAGTCAGACTGAGGAATATCTTAAATATCACCATGGAACTTTCATCCAGCAACTGACAGAAACAGAAACAGAAACCCACACAGGAGCACTGGATTAAGCTGCCTAAGTCCAGTTGAAGAGTGGGAGGAATGAGAACACATTCTGCTTTTGTAATGACCAAATAAAGACTCCTCACTTCTCTGAATTTAAACTATGGAGAAATACTAGCATGCAAAACAAGGCATGGTCAAATAATTTTTTGATACCAAAACTTTGATTAAGGCATTCCTATTATCATGTGCACATACATTAAATCCACATGAATGTGTGCTGGCTCTCATTAGAGGCTGTCAGAATGGCAATTATCAAGAAATCTCACAACAGATGTCAGAACTCTGCAGAAATAGGGATGCTTATTTATTGTTCATGGGAGTATAAACTGAAACATCCAGTATGGAGGCTCCTTTAAAAAGTTACAAATAGGGGGCTGGAGAGATGGCTCAGTGGTTAAGAGCACTGCTTGTTCTTCCAAAAGTCCTGAGTTCAATTTCCAGCAACCACATGATGGCTCACAGCTATCTGTAGTGATATCTAGTGCCCTCTTCTGGCTTGGAGGTATACTGAGAATACTGTATATATAATTAATAAATAAATAAATCTTTTTTTAAAAAAAAAGTTACAAATAGACCTTTGGTGACTCAGCTATGCCATTCCTGGGAATATAAGAGAGAACACTACACCATAACACAGAGACCTGCACATCCATGTCTACTGCTGCCCTGTGTACAATAGGAGCAAAATGGACCTGACCTAGATGCCCATCAAATGATGAACAGATAATGAAAATGTGGCACATGTGTAACACAGAAAGTTATCCAGTCATAAAGAAATAGAAACTTGTAGAAAAGTGGGGGATCTACAAAGTATAATATTAAATAAGGTCACACAAACTCAGCAAGAAGGAGACCCCATGCGCTCCCTCATATGCTTGCCCCAGGCTATAATGTACAATGTGAACAATTGTGAGAGTGGGCTGGAGTTACATGTAAAAGGGAGAACAAGGAAGGGTGACATAAGGTGACAAGGAAGCACAGGATTAGAGCAGAGGCCAAATTCATAAAAGGTTATAAAAAGCATTACATTTCTAGTTTCTACTTTGCTGGTTTTTTTCTACTTTATGGCTGATAAGCGTGTAAAAATGTAAATACAAAGAAAATATAAAACCATAACCAAAGCTCTATGGCTTTAGATTGGCTCTCCTAACTTGGTAGAAGTTCAGTGAGATGCACAGAGTTTGGGACTTGGTCAGTGTTTGAGTGATTATGTTAATGGAGCAGGGTGACATGTTCGTTTGTGAGTCTATAACAACAGAGTGATTGTGTGTGTGTGTGTGTAAGAATTTCTGAATTCAGGACTGATTAGAAAAAAATGACTTTTTCTTTCATAATTTTGCCTTTTTCTTCCTTTAACAGATAAGAATGACTACATGGCTCCTTGGAAGGGATTCTGAGGATAGAAATAAATGATTTGATAAGAAATATTAAATACTAGAAATACGATCACATATTTATTTTCAGTGGAGGGCAATTTGTTGTACTGTTTCCAGTTCTTATACACACTACCATGAGGCATTAATGAAAAGAACAAATGCAACAGGCCCTGAGGTGACTGTTACTTAGATCCACATGACTGTTTAGATTATACATACTAAGTCTTGTGGGCAAAAGTTTGTTTGTGTTTAGACTTGTACATTTGTCACAGACATGATTCAAGTTTATTCTATAAAACAATATCATGAATCATTAGCTATGGCAGGGAAGCTGTACAAGACTTTAGTACATTATTCTGAATAGTCTAAAACTAAAAGCTGAGGAACAGCGTATTTCTGGATCATTCTATTTAATATTTTCCAACCATAGGTGAAGATATTAACTGAAACCATGAATCATGAAGTGGTGGAGTGTTCTGTACCTTCCCCAACCATATTACTCTTCACTGCCCTCACTGCCCCTAGCTGTAGCAGCTTCCTTGAAGCTCCTACTTGGGTTTTTTCTTCTTGTGTTCTGCCTAAATTGTTCCCCCAGGATGACATGTCTCCTGCATCTCTCTAGATTGATGCTTCTTCCCAGGGATGCTGAGCCTGGCCTCCTGTGCACACCACAGCCTGTGCTGTTCCTTCACTGCATCTTCCTGCTAGACCCTAAGTTCCCAGAGAACAGGAATTTCCAGTGTGTTCTCTCTCCTGCCCTTCCCACAGTGCCTGGCTCACAGAGGTCAGTAAGTGTAACCGACAGTGTGGATGTGGACAGAATGCTGCAGGATCTGGAGAATGTCACTCACCTGACAATGACAGAGCCACAGAAAGTGCAATCACAGCTCCAGTGAGGATGATCACTGCACAGCAGCAGTGACACCCAGCAGGAGACACGGGGGAGCCGAGTCTGAGACATTTTTCTTGGAACTCTTTCTCTGTGAAACATGAATATAAGAATGCCAACTTCAAGAATTAAGGAAAATAAAAGAAACTTACAACAAAAACCCACTTTACAATCACCTACAAGTACCTGAAAGAGTGCTTCTTCCTTCATAGAAGACCTGGTCCATAAAGGATGGCCATGGTGAAAAGAAGACCAGAGATGCCAGAAACACGACTTGACCCAGGGTCTTCTAGTTACTGAACTAAGAGTAATCGACTACCTAACCTTGAGGATCCCATGGATCTCAGATCTCACTCTCATGGAAGAATGGACCACGCATCCCATGCCATGTGGGTAGATGAGCAAATGTCCACACCACGAGAGTGGATGAAATAAAATACCTGCTGGAAGAAACTGGATGCAACCTTTCTAGGGGCAAAAATGTCATCAATAGTCCAGAAGCTGAGACTTACTGTCCAGTGCCTTGTGTGTGGTGACAGCTGTGGTACACTTGAAGGAGGCATTGTGTGGATGCAGGAATGGACTAAAGTGCCCGTGGTCCACAATTCCAGGAACACACTGCTCTTCCACGAACCCCATGGCCACCTTTACGTGGCATACCGCCCATTCACAGGTCTTTCTGGCCAGAACACAAGAGTCTCAGGTAAGCCCTTCCCTGTGGAGGGAGCCCCACCCCGGGAAGTGCTCTGAGGCTTTTTCCCAGAGTCCCCCTGCCCCTGGGCTCTCACCTGTCATCTCCTGAAGTGTAACACCCGATTCTGTGTTACACCCTCGGTACAGTTCATGCGCCACTGTACCTTACGAGAGTCGGGCAAGGGCCTGGAGATTGAACACACAAAGAGACCAGGGTCATTCGAAAGGAGATCAGCTGAGTGCCAATTTATTCAGACTTGGGGAAGTCCTTAAGTACCTAACTGCTGCACAAGGACCTCCGCCCAGGCAGGTGGAAAATTACCATACCAACAAAGGCCAATGCCCTACAGCTAACCACCAGACGGGGGGGGGGGGGGGGGGGGGGGGGGGGGGGGGGGGGGGGGGGGGAGCACTGGAACAAACAGGATGCTTAGTTAGCTGACCAGAAACTGTCCTCGAGATGCACCCAGAAACAAGGGCAGACCCGGGCCCTACACTGAAGCTTGTCATTGTCCCCGTTGATGGACAAGGACAAGTCCTCAGACATGACAGCCACTGAGCCTGCTTCCGTGATCCCCCATTCACCAGGCTCTCAGGACCAACTTGACCAGGTCTCCTCCAGCAACTCCAACAGGTGTGGCGCCACAGACCACGCCTACAGCACAACCTGTCTAGTACTTCAAGGTTACTCCTCTATAAGGGAACAAACTCAGGCGGCTGCTCCCCACAGGCTGACAGATTGTGTGGTGCTGTTATCTTGAGGCCTTCATCTCACCCCTTCCCCCAGTGCCTTGTGCCACCACTCAAAGCCTCCAGCTGCCTTCTCAGGTGTGGATGGAGTGGCAGAGAGCGAGGGAGGAGCAGAGGGAAGAAATGCTCAGGAAGGAAGGCATCTGAAAGCAAAAGAGAGCAAATGTTGGGTTCAGGGGGAGTTGCGCAACAATGGAGACAGACCACCTAAGTCTAATAAACCAGAAGCAAACTTTATTCCAGATACCAGATTCCAGGAAAACCAGAAGCAAACTTAAAAATAAAAAAATAAAAAAACACCATGGAGCACAGAAGCTTATCAGCTAGCTGAGACCACAGTCAGAGATGGTGTTTATTAGGGTGTGGCAAAAGGTAAGTTTTGAACCCACCTTTTTATAGTAGGGGCACCAAGCATTAGGTCTGAACAAAGGAATTTTTATGATCTTTCCAACACTTGGGTCAATCAATGGAGATCCTAAGGGGGGGTGAGTGGGTTCTAACGTCAATGGGTAACTAGGCAGCTATCATGAATTATGTTTCAGAGGAAATTACAGTGAAAGTCACCAGTTGCAAAACAAACAAACAAACCGATGTCTTTAACAACTAGTCAAAAATGGGACTGCTAGTAATAGAAGAGGGTTAATAAATTAGAATAATTGGTTCTTAAGCTGGGAACTTAGAAGATAACAGAAAGTTTTTCACACTATCTCAGGGTAAAACTCAGATACTGACTGCCATACTTTATAACCTCCATTATCAGAGCTCATTAGTTAAACCAGGTATTTGTGCTGTGGTCGCTGTCTCTCCTGGTACCTCCAGGGAGTGTATACTGGAGCCCCATGCCTCCCCTTTGATGATGCCAGTTTCCAAAAACAGAGACAGTGCCTAACCCAGGGGTCACGTATTTCTGTCTCCTAAAGGTTAATTCAGTTCATATTTGTCGTTTATCAGGGATGGCCAGGACATTACTCTCAGTTTGCAGAGAGAAGCTCCGGCCAATAGAACAGCCAGTGTTAGGAAATTTTTTAACACGAGCTCTCTGCCAAAGCAAAATTCCCAATCAAGCCAAATTAAAGGATATCCAGGTTTAATGGGATTCCTGCACTCTCAGGTGGCCCCAAGCGGAACCAGGAAGTCAGGAATGGGGCCACAGAGGGGAGTGTTGGGGAGGGTTAGGGGGGTGGGGGGGGATGGGGGGGTTGGTGGTGGGGGGTAGGGGGTGGGGGTGGGGGTGGGGGGTGGCACGAAGGGACTTTCCCAGGGAGAAGTTGAAATATACTGGGGGAGTGGTCAAGATTTTGGCTGGCTACCTCTGGAGGCCAGAGACTGGGATTTACAGCCAGGTGTAAAATGAAATGATCTGAGAGAGGCTTCTTAAGCATCTGAGAAAATAGCTCACTGTGAATGATTGATCCTTCAAATGCTGAGAAAGCTGCTGAGAGTCTTTTCTCATTCCCCTAGACTTATAACTTTATATTTCTTTATTTCACATTCTTATTTCTGGAATCTAAATTTTTATTTTATTATTCTTGGACTCTTCACAAACTGACATATATACAAACAGAGCACTCATATGAGGTAAAAAAAAAACGGGGGGTAATTTTTGTCTTAGGTATAACAGGAATAAGAGTAAAATAAAAATAGGGAAAGGAAAAATAAGGAGACATGTAAGAGGAGCATCAGGGAAGAGGTAAAAGGAATAATATCTGAAAGAATTAGAAGGAAGACAACTGGGAAAACAAAGAAATGGGGAAACAACAGGGAAAAGGAACAGAACAGGCCAGGCAGTGCTGGTGCACACCTTACATCACAGCACCCAGGAGGCAGAAGCAGGTGAATTTCTGCGAATTCAAGGCCAGGTTGGTCTACAAATCGGTTCCAGGACAGCCATGGCTGTTACACAATGGAAACCCTGTCTTGAAATAAATAAATAAATAAATAAATAAATAAATAAATAAATAAGAGGAAAATATAATAAACTAAGCTTTGGCCCTCAGATACAGTTCCTGTATGTGTCTGGGCATCTGTTCAATAGTTTGCCTCCCCATATCTCTTCTCCAGTTTCTCTGACTTCCCGGGACACTGCTGCGGGCTGGGCCCCTTGGCAGCTGGGTTCCCTTGAGTACAGCACATCCTGCTGTATGAGGGGTTTATTTTAGGTTGCTCCCATCTATAAAACAATCTGGGGCTTTTTCAGGAGGTGATCCAATATTGGGCAAAAGGGTTAGAAGACAGGGCAAGTGTCTCAAAACAGAGAGAAGGAGATCAGAGGACATGGAGGGGTTAGTGGAGAAGTGTTGTGGGGTGGATATTGGGCGTGGCCCAAACACAGGGCTGTTATTTAATATTAGTAAGTGTTGTTAATAGGAGCGGCGGGCTATGTTCCTGGCACCCGGCTGCCCGCACGGCTAGCTTTATACCCGAAATAATTACACGGAAACTGTATTCTTTTAAACACTGCCTGGCCCATTAGTTCCAGCCTCTTATTGGCTAGAGCTTACATATTGATCTAACCCATTTCTAATAATCTGTGTAGCCCACAAGGTGGCTTACCAGGGAAGATCTTAACCTGTGGCTGTGTCGGGTGGGAGAATCATGGCGACTCATTGACTCGGCTTTTTTCTCCCAGCATTCTGTTCTGTCTACACCGCCTACCTAATTTTCTGTCCTATTAGGCCAAGCAGTTTTCTTTATAGTTAACCAATAAAAGCAACAGATAAGATACAAGACCCACCTCCATCAAGTAAGTACAGAGAGGCAGACTCTAGATGAAAGGAAGGTTAGGAAATCTCAGTGGTTGACGAGGCCCTTGAGTGAGTGTGTACTGAGCATGTGTAGGGGGTTGTGAAGTGAGGTTTTCTTACCAGGGACCAGCCTCAGCAGAGAAGTAGGTCTGGAATCTGTGGTGTCTGGAAGGCAGAATGAATACACGACCCAGGATTCTGATGCAAGCTGACAACAGGACAAGTTCATAGCTGCAGGGCAAGTTCTTCCTCTTCTGCTTCTTCTTGGTCTACTTCTGATGCTGATGCTGCTTCCCTAACCTTCAAGCTTCAGTTTTTTATTGCAAATTTTACACAAGGAAAATGATTCTTTTTTTCTAGCCACAAGTTAATCATTACCTGGGCAAAGCAGTTCACAAGAAGTAAAAAGATTCTTTGAAGTCAGAACTTCATCATTCATTATGACATTTTCCCAGTTGCCAAGCCCCATGACAGCCACTATATTCTTAAGTCTTAGATGAGTTAATCATAAAACAACTTCTGAAGCTTTCACTTCAGAGGCTAATTACTTGCAGTTACAGAAGCATAGTTCAGTGGGTTTTACTCCATTATTGTACCTTTCCCATTGTTGTTTCTCACAATTTCAGTTTTGATTTATAAGACCATAAACAGTCAACCCTAAAAGCCCTACATTCCTCATAAACTTTATTCATCATAGCCAAGTTCTTGTCTGTTTCAGTATAATTGTTTTGCCAAGTTTTATAATCAGGTCTAAAAAAATTCTGTACTTTGTCCAAATTTCCCCAATTCTTTCATCAGTTAGGTTTCCCCTCCCCCATAACCTGTTTTACAGCTTCAATGCCTGCCTGCTCTATCAGATCAGAAAGACTCATATTATCACACAGCACATCCATATTTTCAGAAGCCACTGGTGTGGAAAGAGAAAAAGAAAGTGAAGAACAAGTACACTAATATAATTGCTATAACCAGGATCATCTCTAACATTACCAAATGCATATGCAGGCACAATAGAAGCTATCCTCAGGCATGTAGGTGTTTTATCCTTGACCCTCAAGTAACAGACTCACTTAGCTGCCACTGGGTTGCCTAAGGGGAATTGCTTCCTGCATCTCAGGAACTGCTCATGGAGGGGGCTATGCTTTGCCTTCTCCTGCATTTTCATTGTCTCGGGGATAAGCAGTTCACTGTGGCCAGGGTCTAGGGGCAAATGTCCAGCCTACAGTGACTATGTCTAGCTGTTTAGAGAAATAAACCATGGGGTAATATGTGTCCCCTCCCAACTTTTGGCAAAGTGTTTTGGGGACTTGTCCTTGGTTAGTATGTGAAAAGCTAGTATGGAAGCAAGAGGACAGACTTAAGTGTGTTTATGGGGGAAAGGAGAGATGGAGGGGGGAGGGTGACTGCTCTAGGGTCACTTAGAGTCATGATAGAGAGGCTGAGCAGCAAGGGATATGTTGAGGGTCCCTATGCAGAGGAATTAAACAGGCCTGGTAATGCAAGCAGCTCACATTGGTTTGTGGGTGGGGAAGGCAAGGAGTTCCTCTAACCTGACTGTGGGAATAGTTCTCCTTCTCCTGAGAGTTGATGAAGGAGGGTCATCTGTCTATGTGTTTCTTTTATGCCAATCTGATAATTAGAGAAAGGTTAGCCATGGTCAGAAATAGCATTCAGGAAAGATAAAGGACAGAGTCATCAAGAATCTAACAACTGGTACCAATCTATGTTCTCCTTGTGCTCAATACCTCATCCTGAGGAAGGCTTATTGCTGTACCAGGGTCCTGAAAATAAATTTTAGTTACTGGATGGCCAATAAAGACTTTGTTTGTTTGAACCCATGTGTGAGTGTTCTTCTCTGGTGAATACCTTACAATACTTGGCAAGTAGATGGGAAGAAATAACCAAACTCAGTGCTAATAACAATAAATTAGAAACAAACAAAAATCATTCAAAGAATCAGTGAAACAGAGTTGGTTCTTTGAGAAAATCAGTTTAAGATGCATAAGTCCTTAGCCAAATTAACTAGAAGACACACAGATGTGATCCCAAGTAATATAATTGGAGACTAATGAAGGATATAATAACAGACAGTGTCGAAAACCAGACTAATAAGTACTACTTTAAAAACCTTTAATCCTTCAAATTAGAAAACCTAAAAGAAATGGATAAACTTGCTAATGCATATCACCTACCAAACTAAAATCAAGAGCAGACAAGCATTTAAACAGGCCTACAATCCATAGTGCAATAGAAGCAATAATTAAAACTCCACCAATTGGTAAGACCAATGGCCAGATGGATTCACAGCAGAATTTTAAACAGACTTTTAAAAAAATTAATGCCAACATTCTTCAAATTATTCCACAAAATAAAGACAGAAGGAACATTGCCTAATTCTTTTAAGGAGGCCATAATTACCCTGATATCTAAATTAGATAAAGCTGTCAAATATGAGTATTGCAGACCAAGTTTTCTTGTGAACATATATGCAAAAAAAAAAAAAAACCGCTCAATAAAATACTTGCAAACAGAATTCCAAGAGCACATCAAAAAGATCATCTGCCATGATCAAATGGTTTCATCCCAGAGATGCAGGGATCATTCAGCATACGTAAGTCAACAAATGTCACCTACCAGATATTCAGAGTGAAATAGAAAAACCACAAGACCACTTCATGTCATGAAGAAAACCCTTTTATAAAATTGTACATCCTTTCATGGTAAAAGTCCCGGAGAGACTGTGGGTACACGGGACATATGTCAACACAATAAAAGCAGATTATAGCTCGCCCACAGCCAACACCAAAGTGAATGGAGAGAAACTTGAAGCATCCACAGTAAAGTCATGAACAAGAGAAGGACGCCCATCTGTCCATACCTGGTCCATCTAGTACTTGAGCTCTTAACTAGAACAATTAGGAGAACTGAGGCAATCAGTGGATACCAACAGGCAAGAAAGAAGTAAACATATCTTTAGTTGCAAATGATATGATAATAAACATACATAATCTTAAAAATTCTACTAGAAATCCTCCTCAGATGATGAACACTTCCAGAAACAGAAGGACAAAAAATTAACTCACAGGGAACCAACTCCTTTAAATATAGCCTCAAAAAATTTAAAATATCTTGTGGTAATACTAACCAAACAAGTGAAAGACTCATATGATAAAAATCCTTAAAATGATGAATAATAAAATTGAAGAAGATATCAGAAAATGGAAAGTTCCTGCATGCTCAGGGATTGGTAGGATTGATATTATAAAAATGTCTCTTCTACATAAAGCAATCTGCAGATTCAATGCACTCTCCAATAAAATCCCAACACAATCCTTCACAAGTCTTAAAAGGACAGTTCTACCTGTATATGGAAACACAAAAGCCCAGGATAGCTAAAATTACCTGAACAATAAAAGAACTGCTGTATGTCTCACCATCTGAGACCTCAAAAATCTACTCCAGTGCTATAGTAATAAGAACAGCATGGAGTTGGCGTAAAAACAGACACATTGATCATCAGCATTGAACTGAAGACGGAGATGTAAGTCCACACAGCCATGGACACCTGATTTTTGTTAGAGAAACTATATATAGGCACGAGAAAAAAGACGGCATCTTCAACAAATAGTGCTGGTCAAACTGAATGGCTGCCTGTCAGGAAATGCAGTCTCATTCATTCTTACCACTCTGCACTAAACTCAGCTCCAACTGGATCAAAGACTGCAAAGTAAACCAGACACAGTGAACCTGGCAGGAGAGAAAGTGTTGAATAGCCTTGAGCTCATTGGCACAGGAAGAGACCTTCTGAATGGGATACTGTTAGAACAGGCACTAAATCAATAATAAATAAATGGGGCCCTATGAAATGTAGAAGCTTCTACACAGTAGAGGACACTGCCATTCAGACAACACGGCAGCCTGCAGAAATGGAAATATTTTTACCAATCGCACATCTGATATATTGCCAATTTAAAAATATGTGTTGGACTAAAAAAAGAGGACATCAAAAAAATACATAACCTAAACTATGTATGTATCTCACCAAAGATTCTTCAAAAGATGGACACAAATGGCAGAGAAACATGTAATGAAATGGTCAATATTCTTAGAGCAATGCGAATGAAAACTACATTGAGATTTCATTGTATACAAATCAGAATGTCCAAGATAAATAAACAAAAAACAGCTCCTGCTGGTGAGGTTCTGAGGTTGATACAGAGAGCATGAGTGTTTGTACACGCAGACACACAGACACAGCAACACACACACACTCATTCACGGAGTGGAGAGAGATAGAGAGATTGAGAGAGAGAGAAAGACACAGAGAAGTGGGAGGAGGGAGGGAAAGAGAGAGGAAGAGACAGGTAAGAGGGGGATATAGGAGACTTACTTTCAAATATGTAGTGTAGAGATTAGCTCAATTTAACAAATAACCAGGCTAGCTTAAAAGATAAAACAATTATATTTTCATTTATTATAAGGGGAAAACTCAGGAAACAGGAACGAGAAGTCCAAGCTAAGCTGTACCCCAAGGGAATCACACACACACACACACACACACACACACACACAGAGAGAGAGAGAGAGAGAGAGAGAGAGAGAGAGAGAGCACCTGGGTTGTATCTCATTTTTTTTGTTTATTTGTTTGTTTTTGGGTCCCATAAAGCCACACCCTAACTTGGTCCCATTTCTTAAAGATAAATTGGTTAACAAGGCTTCCCCACCAATGCAGGTATCACACTCTGTGCCCACTGAGGTTGCTTGGAGGCTCTGCTTTGCCTCTACTTCACTCCACGATCCACAGGAAGAAGGCAGGACCTGCACCACTGTCTGCTTTGGTAAAAAAAAAAGTCAAGAAAATTATATCCTGTTTCTTAAAGCACCCAGCAGTGAGAAATTCCTACAGTTGACTGCAGGAGTCACATGGCCTGAACTCATGGGCACATGGGGATAGTCCTATATGGTCTCTGTTGTGTTCAGATGTCTAGTGCCCTGCAGAGGCCGAGCAGGGGAGTCTTAGTCTCAGCTGATGGGTGCAGTCAGTCAGTGGCATTGGATCATGAGGTTGTAGCCTTCTCCAGTGAATTAATCACACATGGCTTTCTAATTTGAAAGCCTTGCTATGAGGTGAGGGCAACTTTCTGAGACAAGGCCTAGCTGTTGGAAGACACTGGAGCTGTGTTTACCTTATCCTTGGTTCCACTGTTGTTGCTCCACTTGGTAAGGACCCTGAGCAATCACGCACTAGTGTTCCTATTGAGATCTCTTCCCAGCCTGAGCTGGTCTCTGCTGGAGTCCTGCACTTAGAAGTCAGTGGCAGTGGCCCAGTGTCATGGCCCCAGCACTTTCCCGAGGATTGAATTTTGAGATATGTCATTCACCCCTGAGGAAGGTGACCTCCTTGTGCATCCTTCGTGGGAGCATTGATCTCCCGCTGTGAATGTGGTTCACCAGGGCAGAGGAAGAGCAAGAGATGCAAGAGTGGGCTGTAGGGCAAAGCAGACTTGTTCTGGTCGGGGAGCTGGCAGGACCTGTGGAGTGCATTTCCCGGAAGGAGCGCGAGGGGTCCCCCAGGCCCTCGTTTATACCTCTGTAAGTACAGTGCAGAACTCCTGAGGAGCTTATGTCATCAAGAAGGAAGCTTCAACTCCAAAAACCTCAAATAGACCCACTGCGCTTTGTGGTGGCACAGGCCGGTAGGATATGCTGATAGAGGCAGAGGCAGGAGTGTCTGAACTGAGGCCAGCATGGACTGCACATTTTTCACTCTCAAACACAGACAAACTGAGTACGTACACTTCTGGAGCTACTTTCCTTGGCAGGGACCAAACTTTATATCTTTGGTTTTAAGTTTTAATGCATAGTTAAGGTAAGATTGCCTCTCTCAGGTATACCTACAATTCCTTCTTGTAAGTACCTAGAGATTTTGGGAGGATTCCCTGCCCTCCAGCCACCACCCAATAATTCTGCTGGTCATAAATGAGGTAAATGTTCACAATGGAATCTCTTGATTTCCTTCAGGACATGGTATATATTATGCAAAACATTTCAAAAATGGAAGAACTCAAAATTTGAAGTCTGATATTACTTTTTTGATCCAGTAGAAGAAATGAACCGACTTTATCACCAGTAGGAACCCCAGAAACACTATGGCATGTAGCCATTCCCTCCTCTCGGTTATCATGGGTATACATGTGGAGCAAGACCGGAAACACACATAGAGCCCTGTGGCAGGAAGAGAGTGAGATACAATTTATAACCACACCTCATACTCCAGGCCTATTGCCTCCCGATGATGGTGGGACAAGAACTGAAGAAAGCATGCCTTTCCACGTAGTAATCTTGTCCTGCCCTTATCCTCAAATGTGAGGAGGAAAGTGTCCTAAGGTAAAGAGAGAAAAGAGACCCCTTTCCTTCTCCCAGGGGGGCAGAATACTAAAGCAAGAAAAAGACATCATAGAAATAAAACCACAGAAAGGAAAATTTCCAGTGGGTAACCACTGTGGCCTGCAGCAGTGAGTTTGTTTGAAGGGAGTTTTCCTGCTGTAGTCCAGAGGAACCTTGTGTTGCTATTTATTTAACTCTAGAAGCCCTTGCATGTCATTGAGTCATGACTGTCTACCGTGTTGCCCATGAGATGTGATGTTTATCAGTTCAATCTTCAAAACATGAGAGCTAGAAACAGCAGTTAAAGAAAAGTCTGAAGAAAGAGACCAAGCTTACCTATGACCACCCAAGATATTACCTGGGAACCTAAGGCACCTTTGTGAGTTAGTAGTTGATAAAAAGATAAAAGAATTAAAAAAGGGTTAAGACAGAAACTTGAGGACTATCTCATTGACATTTGAGAGAGAGAAAAGGAAAAAGAGGACACAGGTCAGGTGGAAGACAGTTTCCCGGACAGAGGAAGGATAAATTAGAATTTAAATTAAAATTTAAAACTGATTTAGAGTCCAGGGAAGCAGTCAGGCTGGGCAGTGGGAGTCTGCCAGCAGCTGCATGGGGTTGGACTTACTTGCATGCAGGCTTAGCAGTGGGATCAGAAAGAGACTGCATTATGGGAGGGGATCCTGGGTGTGTGTTCATGCTTTCTGTGTTAAGGGGATGGTTTGTTCTCTCAGCTTCTGTGTCTTCAAGTGTGTCTTCTCACCTTGTCTAAAGAGCAAGCAGTCCTTTTCCTTTCCTTCTCATGTCCCCATCAGTGTCCCTGAATCTCTATCCTGCCTCCTAACAATTTTCTAAATCAGAAAGCAGAGCTTTTTCTTCCCTCTTCTTTTATCTCCTCTCTCTCTCTCTCTCTCTCTCTCTCTCTCTCTCTCTCTCTCTCTCTCTCTCTCTCTCCCTCTCCCTCTCTCCCTCTCTCTCTCTCTGTTGGGAGCATAGCACTAAGGTCCTTGAGTCCACAGATCTCCAGAGAAACCAGAAATGTAAGCATACAGGATTGTCTTTCCAATGGGAAAATTGAAAATCCTGTTCTGACATCCAGAAAGCTGGGAACTGAAAATTATTAATGATTAATAGCCTGGTGATCTGTGTTATCTTTTGGGTCAAGCCATATCAAGATTTTACACCAAGACCAGAGGTGGCTAAAAATCTAAATGACCCTGATAACGAGAGGCTCTCTCTAGTACCCACAACCAGGACCAGAGCTGACTAACAGCCCAAATGATCTCTACACTATTCTTATGAATGAGACCAGGCCAGACCCTTAGTGTCTTAAGCTAGTACAGGTAGCCTATCTCTAGACCCATATTCTTAAAAGAAATGACATGTACCCTGAGTTGAGTCTCAATGTAACTATGCTTCCTTGTGCGATGGGGGTTGTATCACACCAGGAAGCTTTTTTTTTCAAACTATACTGGGCTTAAATTCATTGGGAATAAATCGCCTGTTCTTAGACTCCCTTATGTCTGATCCAGGTTGATGAAGTCAATCTGCATGGGTTTTCATTCTTATCTCTTCATGGGGTTCCCTTCCCTGGATAACACCTGCAGGGGTCCCTCCTTTCCTTATTTTCTTTCATTTTTTAAAGACATGGTATCACTTATATCTTTCTTTGGATGCTGACCCAAATCCTAAACCTGTTTCCTTTGAGTCACTTAACAATCTCCATCTCCTGAAGACTTCCCACCCCCATGCTTGCAGATTTCCATGGCTGAGCTTGACTGCTTCCCTGGTCTCTGCAAGCAGCCCTTTTACACTCTCACTAGCTCTCTCCATAATGCCCCTAACTCGGTGTTAGTAAACCAGAGTGTGATTATCACCTGGTCCAGGACTTCCCGAAAAACACCCAGGTTGCCAGGCAGTGGTGGCACAGGCCTTTAATCCCAGAAGCAGGCAGATCTCTGACAGTTCGAGGTCAGCCTAGTCTAGAAGAGCTAGCTCCAGAACAGGAACCAAAGCTACACAGAGAAACCCTGTCTCAAACAAACAAACAAACAAACAAACAACAAAACAAAAAAGGAAAAATAGAAAAGAAAAACACCCAGGTAGTTGTTGACAGCTTCCCTGTAGTTCCTAATCCATACACAGGCCATCTCTCTATTCCCTCCTCTGCTGGCCTCTTTTCTGTCTTTAATATCAAAGATGCCTTCTTTACTAACCGTCTGCACCCATCCTCCTAAGCCCCTTCGGCATTCACATGGAATGACGTAGACACTATGCCTAGCAACACACCTGGATGGTTTTGTTCTTGGGATTCTGAGACAGCCCCACTACTTTGGCCAGGTCTTACAGAAGGAACTCAGCAACCTGGACTTGACCCCTCATCTCCTTCTCCACTATGCAGACGATCTCCGCTTATGCAGCCTTCTCCACAGACAGATCTCCTACACTCCATGACCCTCTTAACTGGCCTCTGGTGACTATCAGATTTCCAGAGACAAGGACCAGATCTGCCAGCCATCAGTCACCTACATCTGTCTGTCACTCTCTGTAGTGAGGAGCTGTAGGCCATTTCCCACTGCCCAGTTCCCACACTACCAGCTTTCCCCAAAATAATTACACGGAAACTGTATTCTTTTAAACACTGCTTGACCCATTAGCTCTAGCCTCTTACTGGTTAATTCTCACATCTTGAGTAACCCATTTCTAATAATCTGTGTAGCACCACGAGGTGGTGGCTTACCAGGAAGGATCTTAACCTGCGTCCCTCTTGGAGAGGAGAGCTATAGTGTCTGCCCCACTTCCCTTCTTCCCAGCATTCTGGTCTGTCTACTCCATCCACCTATGTTCTGTCCTATCAAAGGGCCAAGGCAGTTTCTTTATTAACCAATGAAAGTAACACATAGACAGATGACCCTCCTTCATCAACTCTCAGGAGAAGGAAAACTATTCCCACAGTCACGTTAGAGGAACTCCTTGCCTTCCCCACCCACAAACCAATGTGAGCTGCTTGCATTACCAGGCCTGTTTATTCCTCTGCATAGGGACCCTCAACATATCCCTTGCTGCTCAGCCTCTCTATCATGACTCTAAGTGACCCTAGAGCAGTCACACTCGCCCTCCATCTCTCCTTTCCCCCATAAACACACTTAAGTCTATCCTCTTGCTTCCATACTAGCCTTTCACATACTAACCAAGGACAAGTCCCCAAAACACTGCCAAAAGTTGGGAGGGGACACATATTACTCCATGGTTTATTTCTCTAAACAGCTAGACATAGTCACTGTAGGCTGGACATTTGCCCCTAGACCCTGGCCACAGTGAACTGCTTATCCCTGAGACAATGAAAATGCAGGAGAAGGCAAAGCATGGCCCCCTCCACGTGGTGCAGTTCCTGAGATGCAGGAAGCAATTCCTCTTAGGCAACCCAGTGGCAGCTAAGTGAGCCTGTTACTTGAGGGTCAAGGATAAAACACCTACATGCCTGAGGATAGCTTCTATTGTGCCTGCATATGCATTTGGTAATGTTAGAGATGATCCTGGTTATAGCAATTATATTAGTGTACTTGTTCTTCACTTTCTTTTTCTCTTTCCACACCAGTGGCTTCTGAAAATATGGATGTGCTGTGTGATAATATGAGTCTTTCTGATCTGATAGAGCAGGCAGGCATTGAAGCTGTAAAACAGGTTATGGGGGAGGGGAAACCTGACTGATGAAAGAACTGGGGAAATTTGGACAAAGTACAGAATTTTTTTAGACCTGATTATAAAACTTGGCAAAACAATTATACTGAAACAGAAAAGAACTTGGCTATGATGAATAAAGTTTATGAGGAATGTAGGGCTTTTAGGGTTGACTGTTTATGGTCTTATAAATCAAAACTGAAATTGTGAGGAACAACAATGGGAAAGGTACAATAATGGAGTAAAACCCACTGAACTATGCTTCTGTAACTGCAAGTAATTAGCCTCTGAAGTGAAAGCTTCAGAAGTTGTTTTATGATTAACTCATCTAAGACTTAAGAATATAGTGGCTGTCATGGGGCTTGGCAACTGGGAAAATGTCATAATGAATGATGAAGTTCTGACTTCAAAGAATCTTTTTACTTCTTGTGAACTGCTTTGCCCAGGTAATGATTAACTTGTGGCTAGAAAAAAAGAATCATTTTCCTTGTGTAAAATTTGCAATAAAAAACTGAAGCTTGAAGGTTAGGGAAGCAGCATCAGCATCAGAAGTAGACCAAGAAGAAGCAGAAGAGGAAGAACTTGCCCTGCAGCTATGAACTTGTCCTGTTGTCAGCTTGCATCAGAATCCTGGGTCGTGTATTCATTCTGCCTTCCAGACACCACAGATTCCAGACCCACTTCTCTGCTGAGGCTGGTCCCTGGTAAGAAAACCTCACTTCACAACCCCCTACACATGCTCAGTACACACTCACTCAAGGGCCTCGTCAACCACTGAGATTTCCTAACCTTCCTTTCATCTAGAGTCTGCCTCTCTGTACTTACTTGATGGAGGTGGGTCTTGTATCTTATCTGTTGCTTTTATTGGTTAACTATAAAGAAAACTGCTTGGCCTAATAGGACAGAAAATTAGGTAGGCGGTGTAGAGAGAACAGAATGCTGGGAGAAAAAAGCCGAGTCAGGGAGTCGCCATGATTCTCCCACCCGACACAGCCACAGGTTAAGATCTTCCCTGGTAAGCCACCTCGTGGGCTACACAGATTATTAGAAATGGGTTAGATCAATATGTAAGCTCTAGCCAATAAGAGGCTGGAACTAATGGGCCAGGCAGTGTTTAAAAGAATACAGTTTCCGTGTAATTATTTCGGGTATAAAGCTAGCCGTGCGGGCAGCCGGGTGCCAGGAACATAGCCTGCCGCTCCTATTAACAACACTTACTAATATTAAATAACAGCCCTGTGTTTGGGCCACGCCCAATATCCACCCCACAACACTTCTCCACTAACCCCTCCATGTCCTCTGATCTCCTTCCCTCTGTTTTGAGACACTTGCCCTGTCTTCTAACCCTTTTGCCCATATATTGGATCACCTCCTGAAAAAGCCCCAGATTGTTTTATAGATGGGAGCAACCTAAAATAAACCCCTCACACAGCAGGATGTGCTGTACTCAAGGGAACCCAGCTGCCAAGGGGCCCAGCCCCCAACAGTCTCCCGGGAAGTCAGAGAAACTGGAGAAGAGATATGGGGAGGCAAACTATTGAACAGATGCCCAGACACACACAGGAACTGTATCTGAGGGCCAAAGCTTAGTTTATTATATTTTCCTCTTATTTATTTATTTATTTATTTATTTATTTATTTATTTATTTATTTCAAGACAGCATTTCCATTGTGTAACAGCCATGGCTGTCCTGGAACCGATTTGTAGACCAACCTGGCCTTGAATTCACAGAAATTCACCTGCTTCTGCCTCCTGGGTGCTGTGATGTAAGATGTGCACCAGCACTGCCTGGCCTGTTCTGTTCCTTTTCCCTGTTGTTTCCCCATTTCTTTGTTTTCCCAGTTGTCTTCCTTCTAATTCTTTCAGATATTATTCCTTTTACCTCTTCCCTGATGCTCCTCTTACATGTCTCCTCATTTTTCCTTTCCCTATTTTTATTTTACTCTTATTCCTGTTATACCTAAGACAAAAATTACCCCCCATTTTTTTTTACCTCATATGAGTGCTCTGTTTGTATATATGTCAGTTTGTGAAGAGTCCAAGAATAATAAAATAAAAATTTAGATTCCAGAAATAAGAATGTGAAATAAAGAAATATAAAGTTATAAGTCTAGGGGAGTGAGAAAAGACTCTCAGCAGCTTTCTCAGCATTTGAAGGATCAATCATTCACAGTGAGTTATTTTCTCAGATGCTTAAGAAGCCTCTCTCAGATCATTTCATTTTACAACTGGCTGTAAATCCCAGTCTCTGACCTCCAGAGGTAGCCAGCCAAAATCTTGACCACTCCCCCAGTATATTTCAACTTCTCCCTGGGAAAGTCCCTTCGTGGCACCCCCCACCCCCACCCCCCCCCCATCCCCCAGCCCCCCACTCCCCACCCCCCTGCTGAATGGGGGATCACAGAAGCAGGCTCAGTGGCTGTCATGTCTGAGGACTTGTCCTTGTCCATCAACGGGGACAATGACAAGCTTCAGTGTAGGGCCCGGGTCTGCCCTTGTTTCTGGGTGCATCTCGAGGACAGTTTCTGGTCAGCTAACTAAGCATCCTGTTTGTTCCCGTGCTCTTCCTGCCCCCCCCCGCCCCCCCCAGCCTGGTGATTAGCTGTAGGGCATTGGCCTTTGTTGGTATGGTAATTTTCCATCTGCCTGGGCGGAGGTCCTTGTGCAGCAGTTAGGTACTTAAGGACTTCCCCAAGTCTGAATAAATTGGCATTCAGCTGATCTCCTTTCGAATGACCCTGGTCTCTTTGTGTGTTCAATCTCCAGGCCCTTGCCCGACTCTCGTAAGGTACAGTGGCGCATGAACTGTACCGAGGGTGTAACACAGAATCGGGTGTTACACTTCAGGAGATGACAGGTGAGAGCCCAGGGGCAGGGGGACTCTGGGAAAAAGCCTCAGAGCACTTCCCGGGGTGGGGCTCCCTCCACAGGGAAGGGCTTACCTGAGACTCTTGTGTTCTGGCCAGAAAGACCTGTGAATGGGCGGTATGCCACGTAAAGGTGGCCATGGGGTTCGTGGAAGAGCAGTGTGTTCCTGGAATTGTGGACCACGGGCACTTTAGTCCATTCCTGCATCCACACAATGCCTCCTTCAAGTGTACCACAGCTGTCACCACACACAAGGCACTGGACAGTAAGTCTCAGCTTCTGGACTATTGATGACATTTTTGCCCCTAGAAAGGTTGCATCCAGTTTCTTCCAGCAGGTATTTTATTTCATCCACTCTCGTGGTGTGGACATTTGCTCATCTACCCACATGGCATGGGATGCGTGGTCCATTCTTCCATGAGAGTGAGATCTGAGATCCATGGGATCCTCAAGGTTAGGTAGTCGATTACTCTTAGTTCAGTAACTAGAAGACCCTGGGTCAAGTCGTGTTTCTGGCATCTCTGGTCTTCTTTTCACCATGGCCATCCTTTATGGACCAGGTCTTCTATGAAGGAAGAAGCATTCTTTCAGGTACTTGTAGGTGATTGTAAAGTGGGTTTTTGTTGTAAGTTTCTTTTATTTTCCTTAATTCTTGAAGTTGGCATTCTTATATTCATGTTTCACAGAGAAAGAGTTCCAAGGACAAAGTCTCAGATTCGTCTCCTTCATGTCTCCTGCTGGGCTTTACTGCTGCTATGCAGTGATCATCGTCCTCACTGGAGCTCTGATTGCACTTTCTATTGTTCTGTCATTGTCAGGTGAGTGACATCTCCAGATCCTGCAGCATTCTGTCCACATCCACACTGTCGGTTACACTTACTGACCTCTGTGAGCCAGGCACTGTGGGAAGGGCAGGAGAGAGAACACACTGGAAATTCCTGTTCTCTGGGAACTTAGGGTCTAGCAGGAAGATGCAGTGAAGGAACAGCACAGGCTGTGGTGTGCACAGGAGGTCAGGCTCAGCATCCCTGGGAAGAAGAATCAATCTAGAGAGATGCAGGAGACATGTCATCCTGGGGGAACAATTTAGGCAGAACACAAGAAGAAAAAAACCCAAGTAGGAGCTTCAAGGAAGCTGCTACAGCTAGGGGCAGTGAGGGCAGTGAAGAGTAATATGGTTGGGGAAGGTACAGAACACTCCACCACTTCATGATTCATGGTTTCAGTTAATATCTTCACCTATGGTCTGAAAATATTAAATAGAATGATCCAGAAATACGCTGTTCCTCAGCTTTTAGTTTTAGACTATTCAGAATAATGTGCTAAAGTCTTGTACAGCTTCCCTGCCATAGCTAATGATTCATGATATTGTTTTATAAAATCAACTTTAATCATGTCAGTGACTAATGTACAAGTCTAAACACAAACAAACTTTTGCCCACAAGACTTAGTATGTATAATCTAAACAGTCATGTGGATCTAAGTAACAGTCACCTCAGGGCCTGTTGCATTTGTTCTTTTCATTAATGCCTCATGGTAGTGAGTATAAGAACTGGAAACAGTACAACAAATTGCCCTCCACTGAAAATAAATATGTGATCGTATTTCTAGTATTTAATATTTCTTATCAAATCATTTATTTCTATCCCCAGAATCCCTTCCAAGGAGCCATGTAGTCATTCTTATCTGTTAAAGGAAGAAAAAGGCAAAGTTATGAAAGAAAAAGTCATTTTTTCTAATCAGTCCTGCATTCAGAAATTCTTACACACACACACAATCACTCTGTTGTTATGGACTCACAAACGAACACGTCACCCTGCTCCATTAACTTAATCACTCAAACACTGACCAAGTCCCAAGCCCTGTGCATCTCACTGAACTTCTACCCAGTTAGGAGAGCCAATCTAAAGCCACAGAGCTTTGGTTATGGTTTTATATTTTCTTTGTATTTACATTTTTACACGCTTATCAGCCACAAAGTAGAAAAAACCCAGCAAAGTTGAAACTAGAAATGTAATGCTTTTTATAACCTTTTATGAATTTGGCCTCTGCTCTAATCCTGGGCTTCCTTGTCACCTTATGTCACCCTTCCTTGTTCTCCCTTTTACATGTAACTCCATGCCCACTCTCACAGCTGTTCACACTGTACATTATAGCCTGGGGCAAGCATATGAGGGAGCACATGGGGTCTCCTTCTTGCTGAGTTTGTGTGACCTTATTTAGTATTATACTTTGTACACCCCCCACTTTTCTACAAGTTTCTATTTCTTTATGACTGGATAACTTTCTGTGTTACACATGCACCACATTTTCATTATGTGTTCCTCAGTTGATGGACATCTAGGTCAGGTCTATTTTGCTCCTATTGTACACAGGGCAGCAGTAGACACGGATGTGCAGGTCTCTGTGTTATGGTGTAGTGTTCTCTCATATATTCCCAGGAGTGGCATAGCTGAGTCACCAAAGGTCTATTTGTAACTTTTTTTTTTAAAAAAAGATTTATTTATTTATTTATTTATTAATTATATATACAGTATTCTCAGTATACCTCCAGGCCAGAAGAGGGCACTAGATATCACTACAGATAGCTGTGAGCCATCATGTGGTTGCTGGAAATTGAACTCAGGACCTTTGGAAGAACAAGCAGTGCTCTTAGCCACTGAGCCATCTCTCCAGCCCCCTATTTGTAACTTTTTAAAGGACCCTCCATACTGGATGTTTCAGTTTATACTCCCATGAACAATAAATAAGCGTCCCTATTTCTGCAGAGTTCTGACATCTGTTGTGAGATTTCTTGATAATTGCCATTCTGACAGCCTCTAATGAGAGCCAGCACACATTCATGTGGATTTAATGTATGTGCACATGATAACAGGAATGCCTTAATCAAAGTTTTGGTATCAAAAAATTATTTGACCATGCCTTGTTTTGCATGCTAGTATTTCTCCATAGTTTAAATTCAGAGAAGTGAGGAGTCTTTATTTGGTCATTACAAAAGCAGGATGTGTTCTCATTCCTCCCACTCTTCAACTGGACTCAGGCAGCTTAATCCAGTGCTCCTGTGTGGGTTTCTGTTTCTGTTTCTGTCAGTTGCTGGATGAAAGTTCTATGGTGATATTTAAGATATTCCTCAGTCTGACTAGAGGGAAATCAAGATTGTGCCCCTCTCCTCTATTGCTTAGGGTCTTAGATGGAATCAGCCTTGTGGATTTCTGGAAATTAGAGTCAGTTTCTGCTAACCCTATAATGACTTCCTCAATCAAGATACTTTTCCTTGCTCTCGTCTGTCCTTCCTCGATCTTGACTATCCGATTCCCTCAAGTTCTCCTCAACCCTCCCCTTTCCTTCTCACCTTACCCCCATGCTCCAAGACCATGAGTTCACCCACTGAAACAATCTACTGAGCTAATGGGATCTCACCAACTCCAGCTGGGCTGGGAAGGAACAAGCATAGGACCAAATTAGTCCCTCTGAATGTGGTTGACAGTTGTATGGCTAGGGCAGACTGAGGGGCCACTGGCAGTGACACCATGATTAATCCCTATTGCATGTACTGGCCTTTTGGGAACCAAATCTCTTTGGATTTAATATCTTGCACAGCCGAGATATAGTAGGGAGAGCCTTGGAACTTCCACAAAGCAATGTGTCTTACCATTTCTGAGGACTTGAGGGCATGGGAGGATGTGTGGAGGGAATGGAAGGAAGAGAGGGAGTGGGAACTTGGATTGGTATTTTTTAAATCTAATTAATTAAATAAAAGCAGGATGTGAAGCAGGATCATAGGAAATCATCTGTAGGATCCTAGCAATCAGGGAGAGTACTCATGGGGGAACTATGATTTTGTTCAGGCTATGGTGTCTTCAGTCCCTGCTGTTAGGAGGCACAGCCAGGTGGATTATTACAAAACCCATACAAGTACAGTCTACAGAGTGAGATCCAAGTCAGGCAGGGGGACATGTAGAGATTCTGTCCCCAAACTCAAAATACAAACAAGAGAAACATTTCCTTAGAGTCCCACATGAAGCTTGTTGATGGGAGACCACCATGCTAAGAAGAGTCTCTTAGCAATCAGTAATGAAAGGTACAGTCTAAACACACACCTCAAAACAGTGATTGAACGGTTAGCCAAGAACCAAGACATGGAAATGTTTATCTATGATATGTATTTGCACTGTGCACATTCTAGTGAGAAAGGAAGAAAAGGCCATTGCAAGTCCTGAAGCTGGCTATGCCACGTGCCCAAGAGACTGGATTGCATTTGGAAGTAAATGTTTTTATTTTTCTGAACACACAAGTAACTGGACATCCAGCCAGACCTCCTGCATGGAGCTGGGGGCCCATCTTACTCACTTTGACAGTCTGGAGGAGTTGGTAAGAAAGGATCGGGAGTTGGTTTGTTGTTTGTTCCTGTGGAATATGTATTGCCTTGAGAAAGAGAGCTTAAACTCAAAACATGAGGAAGATTCCCACCCTAGGTACTGGGGGACATGGGACACACATTAGCATGTGCCATTTGTGATGGTAACACATCTGGCTGTAGCCCTGAGACATTCCAAGGATATTCTCATCTGTAATGCTAATAGTCAACGTGCAAGGCCCAATATACGTTTGAGAATCTTGGTGGTCATGCAAGTCTTTGTCGGAGCTGGCAGGTGTTGCAAACTTAAGGTGACAACTGTTACTAACTGTAAATACAGACTCAACGAGGGCCCTTCTCGGCGACAGAAGGATGGGTGGTTGTCAGTGTGTTATGGGTTATGATAGGAAAATGCATCTACTGAGAACTGAGGGTTATTAGGCTCCACAGTTGATGACCCCCAGTTCAAACCAGCTGCCATCTGGAGAGGAGGCTGTAGGACAGAGACTCAAAGCTCATCTGGAACTGAAAGACACATGTATTTGCTTTCTGTGTTTTTGACAGAATTTCCTGAATAGATTAAAGGGGGATTCTGCTGCCTGGATCGGCCTGCACAGAGAGTCATCAGAGCAGCCTTGGATGTGGACAGACAACACTGAATATAACAACTTGTATGTGTTCAGAATGCTTTTCCTCCTACTGTGTTCATGTGCTGTGATTGTGTGAATTGTGGTTGTGAAAGGTGAAAGGCTGAGTAATGTGAAGAAAATGTAACTGGAAAGAGAAAAACCCTTGGGTTTGAGGTGTGCCTTGGGTCTGATTGTGTGTTACATGGAGTCCCCAGTATCCACAACCTGGTAAATTCACATCTGTCAGAGTCACCTAGTGTTGTTTCACTCCAAATCTTTATCCTGATGATGGCATCTGGGGAAGATGCTGTCTGCTCTCAGCACTTGGAAATCTCTCCTTGCTGCTAACTGCCCTTGTGGGATGCAGACAGAACTGCTGATGACCACTAAGGGGTCTGAAACCCCAGGAAGTCACCACACAACTGCTGGACAGGACTTGTCAGATAGCTGTGTGCACAGTTGCTCTTATCACTGAAGCAGACTCCTCGGACATTGGGATCCTTCTCTAAAGTCTCATCATCAAAGAACACCCAAGACAGCACTTGTTATGAGCATAGCCATTTTGAATAGTCCCATTTCTCTGGAATGGTGAATGTCCGTTACTAAAGACCTTTAGCATTTACTTCAAGATAGAATTGAAAACTACCTTTGGATGCTACCCATGGCTGAATGAAGATCATGTGAACATGGCAGAGAGCACCAGTCAAATGCTTTGAACACACAGTACAGGGTCCAATGTAGATGAGTGACAAAGGTGTGCTCACCAAATGGGACCCTGAGAGTGGAAAAGTCTCTGAGTGTAACACTAGCGCTGGTGATTCCTCATGGCCTCTGCCTTTCTGTGATTCATGCTATAAACAAGCAGTGAACACGAGTGAGATATCATTGCTGGGGGAATGCAGTGGCCGACTCTGCAGACATTTTGTTTGTTTTTTGTTTTAGGATTCCCATCCGAGGAGAAGGAGAACATGCCTACCTGAGTGACAATGGGATCAGCAGTGGCAGGGACTACACACATAGGAAGTGGATTTGTAGCAAGCCCTACAGCTATGCTTTACAGTGTCCAGTCATCTCACAGCTTGTGTAGAGACTGTGTCAAAGCAGTTATGAGAGCTCTGTAACATGTCATCTACAGTTGCAGCCTCATTTCTTTATCTTATAAAATTATCAAAATCAGCACCTAATCCGTGGTGACATCAGAGATAACATTATCAGAGAGGACTATACCTACAGGTATTTGGAGGACTGTGGGTGATTCTAAATTAAATAAGTGTTTGCTATGGGTTTGTACTCATATCATAAACGTGAATTACAATCATAAAATCCAGTAAAATAACATTTCTCTGTGTTCTATTCATAGTTCATTTAGTTCCCCTTTTGTTTCAATCCATTTAATTTCAGATAAACAGTGTGACACTATTTCTCAAATAAATAAATAAATTTTTGTCCTATGGAAATTACTTTGTGTTAGAAGTTTCAATTATCTTATTTACAGTACATACTAATCCCAAGCCTGGGGGAGAAAGATCACTTACTCAAATCTTCAAGATCAAATTAATTAATTAAAGCATGCTTTTTTATTTGTGTACACGAACTGCCTCCCCTGAGATGGGGTTTGAGATGTCAGCATGGGAGGTGAGGGAGACAAGATTTTTATAAAGTCCAGGGTGGGGAGTTTCCAAATAGTGATCATGACAGGTGGAAGAGGTGGGGTTACAGGAGCAGAACATAGATTAGTTTGGTCAGTGAATAAAGTGAGGACATGACCATTCCAAGGTAGATTTGAGGAGCAGGTTTTATTGTAGATATGAGGAAGAGCATCAGAGGCATCTGGAAGAGTCCACAGTGGGGAGAGGAAGGAGTAGACCTAACCTGGCCAGCAGATTCCACTTGGCCTTGAGAGAATAAAGAGCAGAGGAGAGTGAGAGAGGAGGACCAAGAGAGGAGGATAAAGAGAGAGCATGGCCAAACTGGCAGGGTTATGTAAGAATGAGAGGCTGAAAGGGAAGCCATGAGCTGGAGCTTAGAGTAGGGGTCAGGGAATGAGCAGCTGAGGGAGTCACAGGTTCTGAGTAAGCCTGGAGGCCAGCATGCATTTTGGGATGGTAGTAGCATGGAAGTCTGTCATTCGTCCTGAGTTTCTTCTGGACCTGAGTGTTGGATTATTTGAATTGGAGTTTTCTATGTTGTTTGGTTTGTTTGAAGTGTGTGTGTGTTTGTGTGTGTGTTTAGTTTGTGTGTGTGTGTGTTTAGCTTTCTAGTCTATTTTATCAGGTGAATTGCAGTCTGTTGAGTTAAAGGAAGTTGGTGTGGACTATGCTCCTTATGTCCCAGAACAAAGGAAACTCTACCAGCACAGCTCTCAATGTGCACAGATAAGGAAGTTCCCTGTGGGCTGGAGCCTGGGGTTTTCAGATCCAGTGTGGTTCAAAGGGAAGGTGGGGAGGGGAGGTGCAGTGGATGTTGAACCCCACTCCAGCAAGTTCTCTGGTATTTTTGTCTTGTGGTAAATTATAAAAAGGAAAAATCTTGTGAGATTTCTGCTTCAGTCTACAGAAAGGAACCTGTTTTCTGGATTTTGAACACGGTCTGTTTCACTCTTTTATTTTATTGCTTTATTCCCACTGTTTTTACTTTATTTTTTTTTGAGCACTTGCTTATTTTAGTAAAGAATATTGGGTATCCTAGAAAACAGTGCTCATACAAAGCAAAGAGTCAAGTTCTTGAGGACTGTGGGTGATTTTCATGTAGGCAAAATATTCTGTAGCTGAAACCATTCTTTCATTCCTCTTGCCATAACTCCCAGTTCTTTGATAGAAGCCAGCGCTGACACAATATATCATACCATTTTATCTGGTGTGTATATACTTAAGAATTTTCTTTATAAACACTTTGGATTTAAATTTTAAAGAAATAGTAAAGAAAGCAAACAAGAACAGCTCCATACGTGGGTAAGAAACAAATAACTTTCAGGAGAGAAACAGTCAAATGGGTTTTACTGGGGACATTGAAATTAAGAGTGGCACATTACCTGATTAAAGATGAGAGACGCTGTGAAAATTCTAATGCTCTGAATACAAACGACGTCTTTGTTTAATGTATAACTGGAAGGAAGGAGGGAAGACAGAGAAGCCTGTTAAGTCAAACACATCCATTCAACCATGAGGAGCAATGAGAGTCACATGACAGCAAGCAGCAAGCTGAGTCCAGAGAAGAAGTGAAAAAGTCTGGCTTTAGCCAGTATCCTAAAGAGAAAGAGAATCAGAACACGGAGAAGCTCAGATCTTCTGATTTAGTTCTGAAAAGCCAACGAGCTTCACACACTGCTTGGTGCAGCTCCACAGGTGACCACAGAGTGGAGTTCCAGGAAAGGAAAAGCACATTAACTCAGTAAAGATAATGTGTCCCCTCTGCCAGCTCTTTAGCATGGCTTTAGGTGGATCAGCCTTGCTGAGGGGTGGGCTCTTGCTCAATTATTGACAGGCCCAGAAGGACTTGCTCTTTGCTTATTTGCTTTCCTCATGCTAGCGGGTCCATTCCTACACTGGCATTAGAGCAGTGTTTCTCAACCCATGGGTCTCTACTCCTTTGGGTGTAACATATCAGATATCTTGCTTATTGGATATTTACATTAAGATTCATAATAGTAGCAAAATTACAGTCATAAAAGTAGTACAGTTACAAAGTAGTAAAATGTAAAGAATTTTAGGATTGGGGATCACCGCAACATGAAAAACTGTATTAAAGCTCCCCGCATTAGGAAGGTTGAGAACCACTGCATTAAAGCCTACTTCTTCGGGATTCCAGCATCTACAGAAGACCATCTGAGACATCCAGTCTCATAGATTGAGAAACTTCTGGATTCTTGGATTTTATGTTCATAGGCAGCCATTGCTGGACTAGCTGGATTACAGCCTGTAAGTCATTCTAATAAATACCCTTTCTATAAACAAAGAAGATTCATTCTATAAGTTCTTTTGCTGTAGACATCCCTGAAAAATACAGTGACATATGATGAAAAGGCAGGACAGGATGCAGGCAAAGAGTCATGAAAAAAGTTATGGAGAAAATGGTTTAATTGATTTTTTCTTATTTAGTGGTGAGTAAGTTCATAAACATGCAATTGACAGTGAAATTCTAAAACCATAACCAAAGCTCCATGACTTCAGAATGGCTGTTCCAACTCTGTGGAAGTGCAATGAGATACCTAGGTTTGGGGATGTGCTAAGTTTCTGAGACTAGTGAAATGTGCCAATCTTGTGTTTTTTGTCTCTAAAAAGTCCCTGCTCACTCAGCTTGTGAATGATTCTAGACTTACACTCCCATCTGTGTGGGACCTTGGCCAAGTCTGTGTGGCTCAATAAAAACTTTGAGATCATAAAGTGTCAACCTGGCCCCCTCGTCTGTGGTGAGAGTACCCCATTTGCAACAGGATGAGGGGTCTCTGACCTCCAACCTAGGCTTCATTGTATGTGCACTTCTGAAAGTGGTCAGTGCAGTCCAGCGCCAGACCTGAGGAATGGGAGAAGTTTTGTCCAAGGACAGAACAGCTATGCTGGGGTCCAGCTTTCACCTTGGATTCAAAGGTGTGGGTCCAGTCCCTCATCGGAGGGGCTTCTGCACTAAGGGCTGTGCTTTTGGCCTTAACCCAGTCCTTCACTGTGAGAAGGACAAACCCCTCCCTGTGGACACAGACAGTTGCTATTCCCTTGTCATAGCCATGTCCATGGAGCCCTTAATAGAGAGAGGGGGCTCTCACCTCACACTGAGTATAAATAAATAAGAACAACAAAAATATACTGTCCATGTGAGACGTCATATGTCTGCCGAGAGCGGTAGCTATTGTGTAGTGTAAAAGACCCCAAAAGGGAATCCCCAAAGGTCTATGGATCAAAGCAGCAAATGTAGCTGCTCTGAAAGTGGCTCTGGAAGCAGAGCAGCCTTTCCATATCTTGAATACCCTGCCTGAACCTTAATTTCTCTAGAGCCCAATCTATATACAAAGAGACCAAGTGGGCAGAAAGAAAAGATACTCAACAGGAGACAAATGGATGGTGTTTCTTTCTGAATGAGGGACCTGAACTCCCTGCCTTTATCAGAGGACAGATGGTCCAGATGGTCACCAGACTCTACCCGGCTGCCCATCTGCGGGCATCTATAACTGCTGAATGACTCAGGTCCAGATATTATTCCCAGATTGTGGTCTCTCCTCTCCCGGTGATGGAGGAAGGTCATTGGTTAAATAATAAAGAAACTGCTTGGCCCTCATAGGTTAGAACATAGGTGGGTGGAGTAAACAGAACAGAATGCTGGGAGGAAGAGGAAGTGAGCTCAGATGCAGGGCAGCTCCTCTCAGGCAGACGCGATGAAGCAAGTCGCCAGGTCAGACATGCTGAATATTTCCCGGTAAGACTGGTGCTACACAAATTATTAGAGATGGGTTGATCGGGATATGAGAATTAGCCAGTAAGGGCTAGAGCTAATGGGCCAAGCAGTGTTTAAAAGAATTCAGTTTGTGTGTTGTTATTTTGGGGCATAAGCTAGCCAGGCAGTCATGAGCTGGGCTGTGGGAAGAGGCCCACAGCTCCTACTACATCCCGGTGTCCAACAACAGTTTGGTATTCCTTGCCAACGTTTTCCAATATCTGGCTAAGGTTCTAAATGTCGATTGGAAACTACATATAGGACACAAAGCTCAGGGAAGACAGGAAGAATAAATAGAAAGGAAACATGATCTAGGTATGTTCTTGAGACTGGCGAATACGGTACCAATCTCCTGCCTTTTGCTCTTATGCGAGAGAGATGTAACCCGTATAAAGAAGCCCCTAAGACAGAAATGACTAATCATTCCTTCCCTATGTCCATCCATGTCCTGCGACAGCCATAGGGACCATTCATCAGACAGTTTGCCAGGCTGCATGTTTGCCTGGAACCTGCCCACAAGTTCCAACCTGGCAACCTTGTGTGAGTAAAGAGATCCTGACACAGAGCCTTGAGCAAATATGGAAAGTCTCATATCCTGTGGCCCTCACACTGCTACAGCATCACTGGTGTCCCCTGTGCACACAGCACACCCAGCATAGGTAGACTACAGATCATAAGGACAGAGGGGTCATCAGCAGGTCCTCTGATTCCCTAAAGATAAGACTGACATGGGCTGCATAATTATGTTTGTTCTGTTTTCTCTTTTTTTTGTCTCCAGTGAAAAGACCCCAACCCTCTGTAAGCCAGAAACTTATTTATGGAGATTAAGACGACTGGAATCAGGCAGTTCATAGACAGTCTAACCCTTGAGGCCCAGCCACCCACTGTCCTGATACATTTCTGTAAAATATTTCGCCTAGATTCTATTGGGGGATGGTTTGATTCATCATGAAGAGCAGCGACAACCCTGGGACTGTTGTGGGTCCACTGGTGAAGAAAAAGGGCCATGATCTATCCAGTACCCTGCCTGCCTGACTCCACCCCTCAGCCCCAAGATCCCAAATGCCAGGCAAATAACATCTTGCTTGATGGCACTGAGAAACTGGTCCTCCTGGGAGCACACTAGTGGCTTCATTGTCCTAGAAATAAAACTGTTGTGGATTATTATTATTATTATTATTTCATTATGTTTATCATGTAGCTTTTCTGTATTTGGAAATGTTTTCACATACAAACACCCTCGTGTTTCAAAGGAGTACAGAATTAAGCATGTACTATGCTGTTCACGTTTGTGGCTTAGGAGCCACAGCCCTAGGTGTGTGGTATTGGCTGTGCTGGGGTAGCTGTGTGAGTGCACTCTGTGCTGCTTGCTCAAAGACAAAAACACCCACAAATGTACTTCTAGAAATCAGCCCTCATTGTTCCCAGGCTCTCAGATGCCTGTAAAATGCCAAGGGTGGCACTAAGAAAGTCAACACGAATGTCTCTCTGTCCATGAAAGCAGCATCCATCTCCTGGGGAAAAGTTAAATCATCCTGACTTCCACTACTCTCAGACACTCTCTGTATGGCTTGGCCCCTGGGGACAGAACTGTCACCTTTGACCCCTGCTGTGGGGGGAGCCAAGTCCCACTTGATTGTGACTTTTGCTTCCTTACCTTGATAAATCCCCACCCGTTCCTGCCTCTGGCATACAGCCCAAGATCCAAGAAAAAACATTGAGATTTAAGCATAAACCAAAAATGCAGGACTGCCATGTGTCAAAAACGAGCTGAAACTCTTCCTAAGTCAAGGATCTTAAGCAAGAGCAATATATCCTTCAGGGAAATGCAGTCGCTTGAGAGTACACTAGACCTGCATTTGGTTTCTAATGTTTGTACAGCTGTATGCCAAATTTGATTCAAATAAAGATTTAAATAAAATCTGAGCTGCACATTGAAAGTATTGTGAAAATGACCTGCTTGGGCCTGACTGGAAGCTCCTCCATGGCGCACTTCTGCCCTCTGCTGCTGGATGGTGTTTCCAACAGCTCATTCTCCCTGTGATCCATTTCTGATTTTTCCTTCCTCAATGCTGGTGATGTTGTTTTAATCCAAAATGGACCTGAAGCTTTCATTCACAAGTGAACAGTCTCTAATGAGACTTGGGGCTCGAATCTGTAGCCACGAGATTAAAAGATTAGGATGTCCAGTTAGATTCCTTAACCAGGGCTGTTCTCACAATTAAAGAGGATTGAACTTCCTCTTTATTAGACAAGCAGGAATCTGGTTTTTTTTTTTATTGTTGTTCTGATAATTAGAGAATGTTTAGCCATGGTCAGAAATAACATTCAGGAAAGATAAAGGCCAGAGACACCAAAAATCTAAGAACTGGTACCAATCTATGTTCTCCTTCTCTACTTAAGGCTATGACTGGGCAATTAATCCTTTTGCTTCCTCCAACTCTCAGTATAGGACTATGCTTGCTCAACTATCTACTCCACTATGGAAAATAGAATAAATTCTGTTGACACATGGTCCTAAGGAGACAAAATTAATCCTCTGCACCCAGGCAAATCCATGATTTGACAAATGCCCAAAGATCAAGGGGATCTACAGGAATGTATAAGGTCCCAGAACTTATCAGGTCACTAAGCCTTAGCTCAACAGACACCATGATGGAAGTACCATTCAGGTCTTGGAACCCAACATGTAGGCAGCAATTCCTGTGAAAATGAGAGCATACAATCCATCAAAGTCCATACTTCTGGGAAGTCTATAATGTACTACCTTGGTTTTTGACTTCTGTAGTTTGCTTGTGGCTACCCATTCTTGCAAGTGGCTAAGTGGGGTGAGTGAACCCAGTCGGTGAGGGTTTGTGTGTAGTAATAAGAGTAGCGGGTTTCATCCCAGAGATGCAGGGATCATTCAGCATACATAAGTCAATAAATGTCACCTACCAGATATATAGAGTGAAATAGAAAAACCACACGACCATTTCATGTGATGAAGAAAACCCTTTGATAAAACTGAACATTCTTTCATCGTGAAAGTCTTGGAGAAACTGTGGGTACACGGGACATATGTCAACACAACAAAGGCAGATTATATCTTGCCCACAGCCAGAACCAAAGTGAATGGGGAGAAACTTGAAGCATCCACAGTAAAGTCATGAACAAGAGAAGGACGCCCATCTGTCCATATTTAGTTCATCTAGTACTTGAGCTCTTAGCTAGGACAATGGGGAGAACTGAGGCAATCAGTGGATACCAACGGGCAAGAAAGAAGTAAACATATCTTTAGTTGCAAATGATATGATAATAAACATACGTAATCTTAAGAATTCTACTAGAAATCCTCCTCAGATGATGCACACTTCCAGCAGTAGTGTTAACTCACAGGGAAAAAACTCCTTTAAATATAGCCTCTGTAGCCGCCTCGACGGGTTACTCTGTCTAGGGTTTGTAACCCGCCTGGCTGGCCAGTTATTCCAGGGTCACGGAGAGGCACCACCTGAAAGACATAGGCTGATAAGCAGGAAGGAGGCTAAGCGTATTTGTCAAAGCCTCCGTTTATTAGAGTCATGGTTACAGCTTATATAGCCCCTGGATGAGGACCTTGGGGGGCTGGGGCATGGGACCTTGCCACGTGGTCCACGCCCATCACGTCCAAGAGGTTACGATGGGTCAGGTCAAGATTCCTTGGTCAGGAAGTCACAAGGTGACACACCTAGTTCTCTAGATAGTTTGGAATGTGAGGCAGGTTCTGCTAACAGATAGCTCTCTATTAACAGTTAATTTGGGTGTGAGATAGGCTTGGTCAATAAAACTATTCTCAATACAATTGAGAAGTAGAGCTCTCTGCAAAAACTCCTCACGGCGGTGCTTCCTGTAAATTTTGGGGGGACACGGCTCCTGACATATCCCCCTTCCTTTTATAAAAGCAGGCATCTATCAAGTGGAGGGCACCAGGTCAGAGTCTAACCCTGGTGTCAGATCTAAATGAGAAGGGACTGGGACAAGGAAGGACCCTTCTCTCGAATGGTGGAGCAATTTTTCTCTCCTGGGAACAGAGGGGTGCCTTATGAGTAACATTAGTTCCTTAGAGGTCCTCAAATAAAAGGTATTTAGCAAGACCTAAAGTAAGCAGGTCTTTGACCACAGGGCACCCTGTCTTAGGCCATGTGGAGGGCGATCCTCGTGCCTGGCACCATGCCTTGTTGAGCCGGTTTTTACAACCTCTGTATGGTGTGCTATTTAGGCGAGGGTCCACACTAACTCCCGTCATTGGGCCCCTGTATCTATCATTAATGAAAAGTCTACGAGGAGCTCCTCAAATAAAAGATATAATGATATAATTTTGGCACCAATAGCTCCATCTTCCAGACAAGAAGAAAGGGCGTTTTTCAAACCCAGTATTCACCTTTAGTCCGGCCTAAGGTATATCTTCCTTCCTAAATGCCTACTCCACAATAAGATTACGAGTGCTGCCTGCCAAACATTAGGGCAGTGTAAAGGGGATCAAAATCTAAAATTTTTAACATATGCATTAAACCCAAACATTTTACAGCATGTGTCAAACCTTTCCCAACATCTATAAGCAGTTACAAATATCATTAGGTCAATTTTAGTAAGAGTACATACAATGACAGACATTTTTGTTATCAAATATCACCAGTTCCAGTCTCTGAGCAACAGTCAAAACCCCAATCTTCCCCCTTCTTAAGTAAAGAGGGGTTAATATTTTAATTAAAATGAGTTTTTGTGTCCCAAAGTTTAAAACAGTCAGATGTTTAGTCTGCACCTGAGGCAGGTTCTGCTAACAGATAGCTCTCTATTAACAGTTAATTTGGGTGTGAGATAGGCTTGGTCAATAAAACTATTCTCAATACAATTGAGAAGTAGAGCTCTCTACAAAAACTCCTCACGGCGGTGCTTCCTGTAAATTTTGGGGGGACACGGCTCCTGACAAGCCTCAAAAAATTTAAAATATCTTGTGGCAACTCTAACCAAACAAGTGAAAGACTCATATGATAAAAATCCTTAAAATACTGAATAATAAAATTCAAGAAGGTATCAGAAAATGGAAAATTCTTGAATGCTCATGGATTGGTAGGATTGATATTATAAAAATGTCTCTTCTACATAAAGCAATCTGCAGATTCAATGCACTCCCCATCAAAATCCCAAGTCTTGAAAGGACAGTTCTAGCTGTATATGGAAACACAAAAGCCCAGGATAGCTAAAACGACCTGAATAATAAAAGAACTGCCGTATGTCTCACCATCTGAGACCTCAAAAATCTACTCCAGTGCTATAGTAATAAGAACAGCATGGAGTTGGCGTAAAAACAGAGACATTGATCATCAACATTGAGCTGAAGACGGGGATGTAAATCCACACACCTATGGACACCTGTTTTTTGATAGAGAAATCATACATAGGCATGAGAAAAAAAGACAGCATCTTCAACAAATAGTGCTGATCAAACTGAATGGCTGCCTGTCAGGAAATGCAGTCTCATTCATTCTTACCACTCTGCACTAAACTCAGTTCCAACTGGATCAAAGACTGCAAAGTAAACCAGACACAGTGAACCTGGCAGGAGAGAAAGTGTTGAATAGCCTTGAGCTCATTGGCACAGGAAGAGACTTTCTGAACAGGATCCTGTTAGAACAGCCACTAAATCAATAAGAAATAAATGGGGCCCCATGAAACTGAGAAACTTCTGCACAGTAGTGGACACTGCCATTCAGACAATATGGCAGCCTGCAGAAATGGAAATATTTTTACCAATCACACATCTGACATATTGCCAATTTTAAAATATGTGTTGGACTAAATAAAGACGACATCAAAAAATACATAACCCAAATTAAAAAGTGTTGTATACATCTCACAAAAGATTTTTCAAAAGATGGACACAAATGGCTGAGAAACACATAAAGAAATGGTCAATATCCTTAGTTATTAGAGCAACGCAAATGAAAACTACATTGAGATTTCATTGTATATAAATCAGAATGTCCAAGATAAATAAACAAAAAACATCCTGTTGGTGAGGTTCTGAGGTTGATACGGACAGCATGCATGTTTTCACACAAAACACACGCACACACTTATCCACGGTGTGGAGAGAGATAGATAGATAGAGACAGAGAGACAGAGACAGAGACAGAGAGAGACAGAGACAGAGACAGAGAGAGACAGAGACAAAGAGGTGGGAGGAGGGAGGAAAAGAGGGAGGAAGAGACAGAGAGGGAGGAGGGGGATATTGGAGACTTTCTTTCAAATGTATAGTGTAGAGGTTAGCTCAGTTTAACAAATAACCAGGCTAGCCTAAAAGATAAAACAACTATATTTTTATTTATTATAAGGGGAAAACTCAGGGAACAGGAAGGAGAAGTCTAAGCTAAGATGTACCCCAAGGAAATCTCAGAGTGAGAGCACCTGGGATATATATATCCTGTTTTTTTTTTTTTTTGTATATTTGTTTTTGGGTCCCAGAAAGCCACACCCTAACTTGGTCCCACCTCTTAAAGATAAATTGGTTAACAAGGCTTCCCCACCAATATAGGAATCACACAATGTGCCCACTGAAGTTGCTTGGAGGCTCTGCTTTGCCTCTATTTCACTCCACAATCCACAGGAAGATGGTAGGACCTGCACCGCTGTCTGCTTTGGTAAAGAAAGTCAAGGAAATTACACCCTAGTTCTTAAAACACCCAGCAGTGAGACATTCCTACAGTTGACTGCAGGAGTCACATGACCTGAATTCATGGGCACAAGGGATAGTCTTATATGGCCTCTGTTGTGTTCAGAAATCCTGTGTCTTTCAGAGACTGAGCAGGGGATGCTCCTTCTCAGGCGATGGATGCAGCCTGTGAGGGGGATTTGAACATGAGCTCAGCCTCCGCCAAAGAGTTAATCCGCACATGGCTTGCTCTGAGGTGACGGCAGTTTTCCGAGATGAGGCGTAGTTGTTGGAAGACACTGGAGCTGTGTCAACCTTATCCTTGGTACCGCTGTTGTCCCTCCACTGGGTAAGGATCGTGAGCATTCACGCACTAGTGTCCCTGTTCAAATCTCTTCCCAACCTGAGCTGGCCTCTCCTAGAGTCCTGCTCTCAGAAATCAGTGACAAGCATCCCAGTGTTGTGACCCCAGCAGTTTCTCGAGGATTGAGTTTTGAGACCTGTGATTCACCCCCGAGGAAGGCGACCTCCGTGTGCAGGCCACCTTCGTCTGAGCACTGTTCTCCCGCTGTGAATGTGGGGCCCAGAGCAGAGGAAGAGCAAGAGAGCACAGGGATACAAGTGTGGGCTGTGGGGCACAGCTGGCAGGCCTTATGGAGCGCGTTTCCCAAAAGGAGCGCGAGGGGGCGCCCAGCACCTTGCTCAACCTCTTCAAGTACAGTGAGCAGCTGATGTCATCAAGAAGCTTCAACTCCAAAAATCGTGCTTTGTGGTGGCACAGGCCGGTAGGATATGCTGCTAGAGGCAGAGGCAGGAGTGTGTGAACTGAGGTCAGCCTGGACTGCACATTTTTCACGCTACTTTCACTTTTCTCCTTTGAGTTGTAGGAGCCAGCCATGATAAGCTAAATATGAACAGATCCCCCAAAAGAAGCTCTTAACTTCCAACCATTATCACCTGCCAGAATAAGACTCAGCCATCGGTAAATTTAATAGAGGCCTGAGTCTCAGTAGTTTACCCTGAAGCAATACCTGGTTGCAGGAAGGACCGAAGGACCACAAACTGAGATTACCAGAGCACAATCCAAGAACAGATGATCCAAAGGAAATGCCTAACTTTCTAATCCCTGTAGATAGGATTACCTACACTCACCAGGACAGCCCTCGACAAATGTCAGCCAATCAGGGGTCCTGAACCTCAGAAACCCCTCTCCCCCACCTTCACTACTACAAAACCCAACTCTAACTGAGCTCGGGGCTCTCTGCTTATTCCCATACGTTGGACATGTAGTGAAAACAAATTTCCAATTGGCAAAAAATAAAGGCTCTTTGCTTTTACATAAGGAACTTGGTCTTCATTTTGGTTTTTGGGGAACTTTGCGTATTTGGGCATAACACGAGTAAGAAAAGATTAAAAGATTATAAAAAGATTTAGGCCAAGAGGTGGTAGTGCAATCCTTTAATCTCAGCAATTAGGGATCAGAGGTAGGTGGACTTCTGTGAATTCGAGACCAGCCTCATCTATGGAGTGTGTTCCAGGACAGCCAGGGCTGTTAAACAGAGAAAACCTGTCTGGAAAAACAAAACAAAACAGAGAGAAAGAAAGAGGAAGAGAGAAGGAGAGGGAGAGAAAGTAAACGTGCCACTCATAATGCTTGAAACAAATACTACAGCCAGACCCTACAACTTTGTTGGCACTGGAATATTGTCATCCAGTTTTGCTTGTTGAAATCATTTTAGTCGTGCAGGGGCTGGCCCACACGCCGCTCTTCCTGAGTCCAAGTCCTATCACCGGGGTGTGCTCAGGAGACTTCCTTCTGGAGAGCTCGGCAGGACCTGAACTGAGGTGGTCAGGTGAGGAACTTGTCTGCATGGACTCTTATCTAGGTTTACATATTTACATTTTTTCCCTTCCCATTTTACTAAAAAGCGATCTTCTTAGGCCGAGAAAGCTGAACTGTGAAGATGACAAATGACAGGGCGCTTGAAAGGATCCCAAGGCTCCTGACAAAAAACTCACTTAACAGTCAAGGTGGTTATTCAGGTGGATTCTACACCTCAGCCCCTGGAATTCACTTACACAACCGCTCCCCGGGAGCGATTTGCATATTGCTTGCCTGCTTGTTGTTGGGGGTAGAGAAATTTTGATCCTTGCTTTGGGTTCAGGTTGAGGTTGGGGCGGGGCGGCGTGGCCTGACCAGAAGCTGGAGTCCTAATGGGAGTCTCCGCCCCGGGACCGCCCTTGTTCCCAAGGATACAACAGATCAGAGGTGGTGCCAGAGAGTGAGAGTTGATCCCGAGAGCCTCGTGAGTGACGGAGTGGGGAGCCAGGCACTGCGGTCTTCATGTCTGAGGACTCCGGCGGCCTGTCGACGCCTGTTGTGCCTGAGCAACGACGACGAGCTGCAGGAGGTGATAGGTGAGAACCTGCCCGCGACCATCAACGGGGACGACGAAGAGCAGCGTTTGGTAGAAGGTAAGATCCGAGGGGCTACGTGCAGGCACTCTGGGCACAAGCCTCAGGCACAGGGCGTGCACCTGGGGCGGGGCTCCTTCCGGGAAAGACTTACCTGAGACAGACACATCCTGGGCAGAATGGGCGGCAGGCCTGGTTAAGGTGGCAGTGGGCTTCGTGGGCAGAGCAGTGTGTCCCTAGGATTGTGGACCATGGGCTCTTTAGTCCATTCCTGCCTCCACACAGTGCACCGCAACGACTCTAGAGAAACTTAAAAGGAGCGTCAGCTAACCATCAGTTTTCCCTACATACAATAGCGTCCTGTAATTTCTTTTCACAAGTTTGTTTCTTCAAGGTGGCTCCGGGGGCCTGTGATTAATTCTATAAGCCATATGACCAAGGAACTCTGGCCTACCTTGGGTGCAGGGACAAAATTTTCTTGATAATCAGCCTGTTTTTCCAGGGGCAGAATTCATGGGTCGATAGTGCATTAAACTTCCTTCTTAGTTTCCGTCCTTGGCAAATCTCACCTCTAACAAAGGGGAAGCTGACTTTTAGTCTCTTTTTGATTTTTTTGTATCTCTTATTGGAACACTTGGCCAAATAACCGAAACCATTTTCCTAACCATCTTTATTGTCCTAACCAAGAAGGTCCAATTAAATCATTGATTTAACTAATAATCCTTGTGTTCATAAAATCAAATCATCAGTGATCTCATAAAGATCATCAAGTAAACTGATCAGTGAGGAGTGGAATTTAATGACGCCAAGGCCAGATACACGCTTTGCTGAACAGCCTTTCTGAGTTTGTGTAGCAAAGTAGGTGTCCGGATTCCTAGAGGACTGGTTGGAGTAACCTGGGCATGCTCAGGCATGTCGCTGCCATCCAGTTCCCCTAAAGTGCCCCTGGTCACACCTCCCCTCCTCCTTTTCTGGGCTCCCACAGTAGACCCCCCCCCCCCCCCCGCGCGCACCTTGCGTGCTTTTTCATCCCTAACCTCCAGGCTGTCAGAAATTCTCCCCTTTCCTTAGGACACAGGTCTTAAAGGATTCTGTGGCACCAGGGAACAATCTCTGTCCTACTTTACCTAGTGCTGCATCCCAGGATTTTCAGTAGGTCGGGGATGGGAGATTGATCCCACCTCCAAATCCATCTTCAGTTTCAGGTTATGGTGAATGATGGGAAAAGGACATTGCAGATTGCTGTTTTAAAACCGTATACTCTCATTTTGGAAAGTTTCCATTTCATTCTTTGAATCTCTTTCCCTTTAATTTAAAACTTTTAAAATTCATTTTACATGTATATGTGTTTTGCCTGTTTGTCTGTGCACCACATGCATGCCTGGTGCCCACAGATATCAGAAGACGGTGTTGAATCCCCTGGACCTGGACTTAGGCAATTGTGAGCCACTGTGTGGGTGCTGGAAATGAACCGAGTCCTCTCTCTAAAAGGGCAGCAAATGCTCTTCATTGTTGAGACATGGCTATATCCCTACTTTAATATTTTTGTAGAGTATTTCTTGAAAAATGGAGTTCACAATTATTGTTAGATCAATGGTCTAATGGCAGCCTCAGGAGATCAGGCTAAGTTCCTCTAGGTGGACAGGCCCCTGACGTGGTAGAACTACTGTTCTGGGAGGTGGGGGACAAACTGAAGAGGAAAGCCTTCTAACCAGGCCTCCCTTGAATCCCTGAGCCCTAGCCCGTGCCATCTAGTGTACACCTAAAGTGCCCCCAGCTCTTACCCAGGATTCTCAAAAAGACTGAAGAACCCACCGTCCTTATGGTAGAGCAGCAGGTCTCCGTCTGCTTTGCTGTCCCCAGCTTTGAGTTGTGGCTAGGCCCTCAGGTACCACCAAGTCACTTATTCCTCAAAGTAGCCCAAACACCTACTATTCTGGGAGAAATTACAAAAGTAAAGATTTCCTTCCTTCTTCGGACTTTTCTATGGACTGAAAACTGCAGCCAAGTTTTCATGGCAATGGGCAGAAGTCCATAAAGCAACTGACTTAGGTGAAAGTTGGGGTCCCAGCTCTCTCGAACTCACTACAGCCTCTCTGACGCTTTCACCTCCTCTGACTAATACCTAAAGGGAAAGCTCATGAACAATACTACTGTTTTTCAGCTAAACCAAGTACTTCTGAGGGATTAGGGGCCAGATAAATACCATGAAGGCCTTAAGAGAGCCCATGACTAAGCAATAAAGATGGAGAACTTCCAAGATGGTAGCTTCTTCATCACCTTCCAGACCTGAGACCAAGCCTAGGGCTGCTTAAAACAAAGGCCTGGCAAGCTCCCTCTCCTGCCAATGGGGCCCCCTGCTGGTGAAAGACTGAACAGCCCATGGTCAGAGTAGGATCTGTGTTTTGATTGACACATTAAAATTAACACGTTCATTGTTTCATTATGATGAATATATTAGGAATCACCCCAGCTATTTTTAGAAACACCGTGTTATTGTGAACTGTACTCATCCTACTGAGCCTTTTAACACCAGATCTGACACCACTTTATTTTAAATATTGTCTACTTCCTCTCTACCTCCCCAAGAGATATTTGTACTTGATTGTGTATTATCACACTGTTCACAATAACCAGCACATGGAACCAACCTGCATCTATCAGTGAATAAATGGGGAAAATTGTGGTCCATCCTCCCAAATATAATGCAGCAATAAGAGACGATGGGGTGATGCCTTTGGTGCTATCATGGGTGGACCTGGGTGACAGGTTGAGAGAAATCAGTCAGGCATGGAAAGCCTAACACCGCTCATCAGGCAGAACTAGCTAAAATCAGACAGGAGTTTATATTATTATTTTCTTGGATTTGGAAAGATTTTTCTTTTTAAAACATGATGCAAAACTAGAAATCACAAGGAAACCTATAAATTTAGAAGATGAAAGCACAACACAGTCAAACATTATACAAAGAAGTTGTGAAAAGCTGGCAGGAAACGTGTTGAAAGGTGAGAAGAGGAAGCAAGTTGTGGCAGTTGGGGTTTCTTTTCAAAGTGAGCTGGAAGGAGACTTTTCTGTGGCCCACTGCCTTTAAGCTTGCTTAAGCTTAGTATAGGAACAGGAACTTCTGAGTCAGAAGCCTTGGGGACATTTGCGCTGGTAAAGTGGTGTAAGAACTAGGCAAATGTACAGGGCGTGGTGGGCCAGATGAAGATGGGTGCAGCCCTGGGCACCTGGGAGCTGCCAGAAAGGCTGCAGAAGTGGATTAGGGCATGGTGGGCGCAGGCGGTAGGCCAAGATGGCCCAACTCAGGTGCATGGAAGGGAGCTAGTGCCTTGGGTTTCCCCAGATCCAGGCCCCCTGCTGTGCGTGCATCCCTGCAATGCAGCCTGGTGGAGTGACATGTTCTGCAGAAAGCCTGCTGAACGTAAGATGTTGCAACAAAATCTACCTCTTGTATTTTTCCCTTTTATTCATGAGCTGCACAGTTTCAGATTTGAGCAGGATGTCTGGAGACTCTGTTGAAAACTCTAGCGCAGGATGACCTAGCAAAGACTGTAAGCCTCTAACAAGATTCTCCAGGATTGTGTCAGTTCTGGCTGAGTGCTACACATAGCAGCAAATGGACTCCCTCCTTTATTTCTGAAGTATTCCTTTGACCTTCCATTATGACCTACTTTTCTAATCTGTTCTGGGAGATATTAGTGGAACACAGTCATATCCACTCAAGAGGAAAGGCAGATTAATACATAGTATGCTGCGTCCTTGTTGGAACAGTTGAACCTGTTTTACCAATAGCAGTTGTTTAGTGACATACTGTTAATTGTTGAGGGCACTGAGTTCCCTCGTCATAAAATGGTTCTTGTGACACGTGGATTCTCTTTCAGGGCCATGTTCATGAGTAGACTAAGTGAAAGCAGGCAAAGGCACGTCTGCCTGAGGAATGTGGGTGTGGCAACTAACGCACACACGGGGAACTTGGCAGAAAATGACAGCACTGTAGAGCAGCTCTAGCAAACAGCTTGCTTCCTACAGGTAGAGGATGTATTATAGCGTTGTCGAGAATACTTAATTAAAAAATGAATAGAGAACTGTATTCGGTTGATGAGTTTAGCTGATCTCTTGACTGTGAAGAGCTAAAGCAGAGTGCTGAAAGAACGGTGGAGCAAGAGTTCACTGCTGTGTCCACCAGAAGCCTTCATACAGCTTCCCCACAACCTCCTGATAGACATTCTTAGCAGTGACAACTGCCCCATGACATCCTGATGGACATTCTCAGCATCATCAGAAACCCTTGTAGTCTTTACTCTTCTGTCTGTTATAGCCCTCGGCAGAAAAGGTTTCCAAGTTATGCACCCTGCCAGCTGATTTGCCTAAGGTTGGGGCAATTGTAACCCGTGATAATGATATTTACATAGCAGGGGGCCAGGTACCCTTGAAAAACACAAAAACAAATTACAGTGAGACAAGCAAACTGCAGACTGCCTTCAGAACTGTGTTGCTTTTACTTGTTTGATGCACAACAAAATGCCTGGTTTCCAAAGACACCAATGCTCTTCCTCACGAAGCCACCCTTGCTTTGCTGTGAAGACTATATCTATGCAATTGGAGGAGACAGTGTTGGTGGAGAACTTAATCGGAGGACTGTAGAAAGATACAACACTGAGAAGAATGAGTGGACAGTGGGGAGCCCCTTCCCGTGTGCTTGGCAGTAGAGAGCAGCCCTTGTGGTTCATGACTGCATTTATGTGATGACAATGAACCTCAGGTACTGTTACTTTCTGAAATCTGACTTGTGAGTAGAGATGGCCGTGGGGCAGACTAGCAGATCTTTTGCTTCAGATGAAGCTTTTGGCGATAAAATTTTCTCCATTGGAGGGTTGCATATTGCTACCAGTTCTGGCATAAGACTCCCCTCTGGCACTGTAGATGGGTCTTCAGTAACTGGAAACTTAGGATGTGAATAAAAACGAAAGGGAGATGGCGGCCAACATCCCTGCTAAAAGGTACTCTGATTCCTGTGTTAGAGCTGTTGTGATTTCAAATTCTCTTTGTGTGTTTATGTGAGAAACCCATTTAAATGAATGAACTAAATATGTCACCTCCAGTTTGATTTGGGACTTGATTGGTGGTCTCTGGCAGCACATATCTGAACGTGTACTGTGAGACCTAGGGAGAGATTTTCGATGCACTGCGGGGAAATATCCATCCTGTCTTAAAAAATCTCCATGGAAGCCACCAGCTTACTTTTTGTTCACCAGATGGAACTGAGGAGTTTGAACTGGACGGAGAAATGGTTGCACTTCCCCCTGTATAGGGGAGTTGAGGGGGTGCACATGCGAGATTAGTGATATCCTTTGCTAAACCGGAGGATATAAAAGGACTAAGTATGAGTACATAAAAATCTATCTCTGATACATTTTAATTTTATGGCCTACTTACTATTTGCATCAGTATAATATGTATCTGTTATACAGAAAGATATGCTTCTGTAATATGAAATGGGTTATTTGATAATTGAGAGACTTTGATGTGTATCATGTGAGCATAAGAGTCTGAATTATCTAACGTGTTAGCCCTGTGTATGTACAGTCCAGAACTTCACTTTTTTTTTTTTTTTTTTTTTTGATTTTTTGAGACAGGGTTTCTCTGCGGTTTTGGAGCCTGTCCTGGAACTAGCTCTTGTAGACCAGGCTGGTCTCGAACTCGCAGAGATCCGCCTGCCTCTGCCTCCCAAGTGCTGGGATTAAAGGCGTGCGCCACCACCACCCGGCCAGAACTTCACTTTTAAAAGGAATTTCCTGTTGCTAGTGTGGTATACCAAAATTGTGCTGAGGTTATTTTAGTATATGTATTGATAATCTCATACTTCTCAATTTCTGGAATATAGTTTTTTCTAGCATAATTCAGCTGCACTTAACACTAATGTTCATGTCAGTCTAGAGATGTCTTTCAAATGCTATATTGTTGAGGAAGATCTTCTCTATGTCTATGGTATCACACAGGGAAGCTGTGACTGCAGGACCAGTCTCACGCTTCTACTAGGTGCATGCATTCCCTTCCCACTGACTGTACTTGTCCATCTAGAATACAGGTTGTTCAGTCAGCTGGCCACTTACTAGGTGTGGACCTGTAAGTGAGCTTGAAAATGAATTGCTAGTCCCTCATTGTGCTGGTCTATGTGGAACTTTAATCAGTAAATGTCTCCACTTTCTATTTTACAGTAATGTTGGCTCATGCATATAACCACCTGCTGCCAATGTAGTTCTCCATCTTAAAAAGGTTTAGACTGAATTAACCAGGTCATTACATCTTAGTTTAATAACTAGCATTACTGTACAGTGATTGTGTATAGGTATCTCTTAGGTGGTATTTTTTTAACCTGATGTGTGTATGTTTGAGGGGTGGAGGTAGGAAGGTGAGCCATGCAGGAATTGTGTGCACTGAGTGTGCAGGAGAACAAACTAGGATTGCTCTGGCATTAATATCAGGAACCACTAGCAGCTGTGGGGCGCCATCAATGCAACGTGAGCACAGGTGCCTCGTGACAAACATTGCTGGCATGTGCAAATGCTCTGGCACTGTATTTTGAATGACATTAATTTATTAAATAAATTGTATATAATCAGTTAAAAATTAACTAGGCAAGTGCAGGCTTGTGTCCAACTTGTTTCTTGTGTTTAGAGGGTTTGTTTACCTTGTCATCAGCTTGGGGAATGATTGAATGATTGTAAATGTTCCATTTTTTTACAGTGATCCTTAAAACTGCTACAAATATTCACATAAAGGTTTCTTTTTCTTTTTTCTTGTACCTTAAATGCAGGCTTTCCTTTTCAGCCTGAAGTATGTTGGTAGGATGGGGGCACATCACCATATTGTACACTTCCTGGACAAACAGCTTCATAGTGACTGCGTAAGTTTGCCTTTCTAAAAGAAAGGCGTTAAATTCACATCAACATTCTAATTAATCAACCTCCTGTTATTTAGACAGTGATTTTACTCTTGAACCTAAGAGGATTTTGCCCAAAACAAGTTCACAAACATTCTCCCCACTTTATAAAATTTCAGTGACTTTACAACATTGAGCTTTGTGCTCAGGTCTACAATCCTGTTTTTAGCAGACATACAACAGGTTGTTTCAGTAGCACATACTGGATGGAGTGACCTATTCTTTCCTGTCTAAAAGCCACTCATCTCTGTTAAATATCTGTTGACCACGAGTGTTTGGTATCATTTCTGGAGCCTTTTTTTTCCCTGCTGAATTGTCCTAGTGTCTTTTGCTAGTACCAGACTATCTTTGTTCCTGTTCTCATAAATCATGAGATTAGGCATGAATTCGACCCTTCTTCAGAATCATTTTTGGCTCTTCTAGTTTCTTTTTAATTTTCATAAGTTTGATGCTATGATTTTTTTTTTCTGAAAGCACTCTCACACCCCATCCCCGGAAGTGAAACTGTGTTGCGTACATAAACTTATTCAGGATTTGTTGACACATGAGCAATAGTGAGTGCTTTATTTATTTTATTATATAGCATTTACTTATATTGTTGTGTTTTGAATAAAACTTGGGAGTCAGATAATAGAGTAAAAACTGTTGGGGATCTTCCCTGGACCTGCCCTCTCTGTACCCTGCCAAAAGGAAACCTGCCGAGTAGCAGCTCCACCCCTGAGGATATTTAAGGTCTGGCCCATATAATTCCCCATGTGGCTTGTCTTCTTTCCTGGACTACCTGGCTATGTTTTGTTCAGAATAAACCTGGGCTTAGTACTTTGTCCTGATCTGACTTATTGTATCAGCGGAGTTATTCACTACTGTGTTATTTGTACTTACCAGAAAACCTGATTGATCAGAGAAACAATGTAGAAGCAACCAGTGAATTTCTCTCTCTTCTTTCCTTATCCAAATGGGCTCATGAATCTTTCTCGGTCCTTCCAATATCTCTCTATTTATATCTTTGCTCCTTCAAGACTTCAACTACTAATTCTGGTCTGCTAGTTGCCTGCTACACCCCTGATTCAATGTTAAACATTATTGGCAGTCTTGGAATGCCAGTGTGCACAAATATCCCGCAACAATTATGTGCCTTGATTTCTTTCCTTTTTTTATTTTTAAAAAATTATGCATATGGGTGTTTTACCTGCATAAATATCTGTGCATCACATGCATTCCTAGTGCCCACCAAAGTTAGGAAAGGATGTCAGATTTCTGAAACTGGAATTCTAGATAATTGTAAGCCACTGTGTGGGTTCTGGAATCAAACCCAAGTTCTCTGCAAAAAAAAACTTAACCACTGAGCTGACTCTCCAGCCTTGTCTTGATTTATTCATAATTTTAAATGTAGTTTTTGATTATGAACTTTTTAGATTTATATGTTATGGGTTTTGTCATTATTGTAAATGGTGTTGTTTTAGACATTAATTCCCCTTGGACAGGAAAATGCAGCTAAATTCACCATGCTGACATTGTGTCATACATTTTTGTAGACTCATTTTTTACATCCAGTAGTCTTTTGTAGATTTGTTAAAATTTTTATGGTAGAACCATGTCATCTGTGATGAGAAACACTTCATCTGTTTCTAAGATGTGTAAACCTTCTTTCTTTCTTTAAGGGTACCCTTCCCCCTCTTAGGACTGGAGGGGTAGGGAGGAGGGTGAGTGTGGAAGTGGGAGGATGGGAGGAAGTGGAAATTTTGAATGGTATTATTTATAAAGTAATAAAAATCTTTTAAAAAGCATCTTATTTTATGTATATGGTTCTTTTGCCTGCACCTTTGTTCAACACATGAAGGCCTGGTACCTATAGAGGGTGATGAGTCCCCTGGAACTGGAGTTGACACAGTTGTAAGTTACCTTGTGAGTGCTGGGAATTGAACCTGTGTCCTCTGGAAGAGTAGCAAGTGATGTTAACTCCTGAGGCATTCTCTAGTCTCATGACCCTGTTTCTTTGCCCTGGCTGGACCTCCTGTGAAATCATCCTGGAGTAGAGAGCAGAAATTTTACTCCTGCTCCTGAATGCTGGGAAAGCATTCATAACTGCACCCTTGGGAATGAAACAGACTGCAGTTGTATTTATTGTTTTGTGTTTAATTGATGATAACTTTTGTCGGGTTGAGGAAGTTGCTCTAATTCCTATTTTCTTTCTTTTTTTTTTTTTTTTTTGTTTTTGGTTTTTCGAGACAGGGTTTCTCTGTGGTTTTGGAGCCTGTCCTGGAACTAGCTCTTGTAGACCAGGCTGGTCTCGAACTCACAGAGATCCGCCTGCCTCTGCCTCCCGAGTGCTGGGATTAAAGGCGTGCGCCACCACCGCCCGGCTACTAATTCCTATTTTCATGTAATTTTGCTGTGCATTGATATTTCTATTTTTCCTCTTTTCTTGGTGTGTTAATTGGTCTAATTACACTGAGTTTTCCCTAATGTTTCTGTTACTCCTAACCGGAGCACTTTCTGGAGAGAAATCCAGCCGATTGTTGGTGCTGTCTTTCACTGTGATCCTCACTCCTTTAGGTTTCTGCTCTTTCGTGATTCACCACCAGTTTTAGTAACTAGAAGACCCCTGGGAAGTTGTGTTTCTGGCATCTCTAGTCTTCTTTCCACCATGGCCATCCTTTATGGACCAGGGCCTTCTTTGAAAGGGGTTTGCAGCACTCTTTCAGATACTTGTAGGCAATTGTAAAGTGGATGTCTGTGCTAAGTTTCTTTATTTTTTCTTAAGAAATTCTCCAAGTTGGCATTCTTATGTTTATATTTTACAGGTAAAAAGCTCCAAGAAAAATGTCTCAGACTCGGCTCCCCCGTGTCTCCTGCTGGGCTTTACTGCTGCTATGCAGTGATCACCATCCTCACTGCAGTTGTGATTGCACTTTCTATTGCTCTGTCATTGTCAGGTGAGTGACATCTCCAGATCCTGCAGCATTCTGTCCACATCCACACTGTCAGTTACATTTTGTTGTAAGGAGCGCGGGACTCCTTTGCTCTGTCTGGCACAGCTAGCTTATACCCGAAATAATCACACAAAAATTGTATTAATTAAATCACTGCTTGGCTCATTATCTCTAGCCTCTTATTGCCTAACTTTTATATCTTCCTTTAATTCATTTTCATTAATCTGAATCACCACAAGGTCATGGCTTACTGTGAAAGATTCAGCATGTCTGACCTGGTAGCTCCATGGTGGCTCTCTCTTTCTGCTTTCTTTCTCCCAGAATTCAGTTCTGTCGACTCCACCTACCTACATTCTGCCCTATCAAAAGACCAAGGCAGTTTCTTTATTCAATCAATGAAAGCAACACATAAACAGAAGGACCTCCTACACCAACACTTACTGAGCACTGTGAGCCAGGCACTGTGGGAAGGGCTAAGAGAAAACACACTGGAAATTCCTGTTCTCTGGGAACTTGGTAGGAATTTTCAGAAAAAGCTGTGGTGTGCACAGGAGGCCAGACTCAGCATCTCTAGGAAGATGTCATTTAGCAACCTCTAGACAGAGTTGCAGAAGACATATGTCTACCTGGGGAACGATTCAATGCAGACGACAAGGAAAGGAAAACCCAAAGGAGGAGCCTCAAGGAAGCTGCTGCAGCTAGGGGCACTGAAGGCAGTAAAGAGTAATACGATTGGGGAAGGTACAGGATATCTCATCCCAACCATGACTCATGGTTTCCATTAATGTCTTCTACCATGGTCTTAAAATACTAAATAGAATGTTCCAGAAATATGTGATTCCCAAGGTTTTAGTTTTAGACAGTTCGAAGTAATGTGATAAAATCTTGTACATCTTTCCTGCCATAGCTGGAGTAAATGTTCCATGATATTGTTGTATAAAATCAACTTAGGGTAGTGGTGTGCATGTCTTTAGTCCCAGCTCTTGGGAGACAGAGGCAGGCCGATCTCTGTGAGTTTGAGGCCAGCCTGGCCTCTCAGAGCTAGTTCCACGACAGATTCCAAAGCTACAGAGAAACCCTGTCTAGATAAACAAAATAAAATCAACTTTAACCACGTCAGTGAATAATACACAAGTCTAAACATGGAAAAAATTTGCCAGTAAGACTTAGTCAGCGTAACCTATACTATTATGTATCTCTGCAAACACTCAGATGAAAAGAAGTGGCTGTCGCCCTCAGTGCCTTTTGCATTTGTCCCTGTCATTAAAGCCTGGTGATACTTATTATTGGAACAGGGAACATCTACAGCAAATCTACCTCCACCAAAAATAAGTGTGTGATGTCTAATATTTAATATTTCTTGTGAAATCATTTATGTCTAGGCTCAGTAGCCCTTCAAAGAGCCATGCAGTCATTTTTATGTGTTAAAGGAAGAAAAAGGCAAAGTTACGAAAGAAAAATATTTGCTGTTTTTCTAAGCAACCCTCTGAAAGTTTGCACATTCAGAGCTTACACACACACACAATCACTCTATTGTGATAGACTCACAAATGAACACATCACACTGCTCCATTAGCATAGCCACTCCAATACTGGCCAAGTCTCAAATCCTGTGAATCTCACTGAACTTCCACCCAGTTAGAAAAACCATTCTGAAGCCATGGAACTTTGGTTATGGTTTTAGACTTTCACTGTATCTTTATAGCTCTATTCATGGCTTATGTGCCCTTGCTCAGCACCTTACATCATCCTTCCTTATTCTCCTGTCTACGTGTTACACTGTGCCCTCATTCACAGCTGTTCACACTGTGTATCCCAGGCTGGGACAAGCATATGAGGGAGTGCATGGGGTCTCTCTTCTTCTGAGCTTGTATGACATTGTTTAATATTATCCTTTGTAGATCCCCCACTTTTTTTTTTACAAGTTTTAATTTTTCTTTATTTCTGAATAACTTTCTACTTTATCCATACATTACATTTTCATTATCTGTTCATCTTTGATGGGCTTCTTGGTCAGGTTCTTTTGTTACTATTGTACATGGGCAGCAGTATACATGAATGTGCAGTATACATGGATCTGTGTTACGATGTGTGTTCTCTCATATATGCCCAAGAGTGGCATAGCTGAGTCACGAAAGGTCTGTTTGTAACTTTTGAAAGGAGCCTCCATACTGCATGTATCAGTTTATACTCCCACCAGCAATAAATAAGTGTCCCTATTTCTGCAGAGTTCTGACATCTGCAGTGAGATTTCTTGATAATTGCCATTCTGACAGCCTCTAATGAGCACTAGCATATATTCATCTGGATTTAATGTATGTGTACATAATAACAAAATCTTCAATCAAAGTTTTGGTATAAAAAAACCTATTTGATCATGCCATGTTTATATGTTTGTATTTATCCATAGTTAAATCCAGAGAAGTGAGGAGTATTCTTTATTTTGTCATTACAAAAACAGGAAAGACAAAACAGGTCTCAATCAAAAATACCTATGCTACTTGCCCAAGAAACTGGATTGGATTTAGAAATAAATGTTTTTATTTTTCTGAAGACTTGGGAAACCAGACATTCAGCCAGAACTACTGCATTGCACTAAAGGCCCAACTAGCTCGATTTGACAACCAAGAGGAACTGGTAAGAAATGATCAAAGTAGATTTGTTGTTTGTTCTGTTGAATATTTACTGCCTTGAGATAGGTACCTTAAGGCTGCAGCATGAAGAAGGATTCCACCCCAGGTATACAGGGGACATGGGGAGCACATATTAGTATGTGCCATTTGTGATAGTAACCCATCTGGCTGTCACCCTGAGATACTCCAATGACATTTTTTCTTGTAATGCTAATAGTCAACCTGCATGGCCAGAAATATATTTGACTGAGAAACATGGTAGTGATGTAAGTCTTTGTTCGAGCTGGCAGGTGTTGCAAACTTAAGGTGACAACTGTTAATAATTGTAAATACAGGCTTAACAAGGGACTTTCTAGGCCACAGAAGGAAGGGTGGTTGTTAGTTTACTGTGGATTATGGCTATAAAATATAGCCACTGAAAACTGAGAGTTATTTAGTCTCCAGAGTCAATGACCCTCAGTTCAAACCTGCTACCATGCCGAGAGGAGGCTGTAGTTTGGAGACACTCAATGGTATCTGATGTCGAGAGACATATATTTGTTTTCTGTGTTATGACAGAGTTTCCTGAAGAGATACAAAGGACCTTCTGACCACTGGATCGGTCTGCACAGAGAGTCATCACACCACCCTTGGATGTGGACAGACAACACCGAATATAACAACTCGTATGTTTTCAGACTTCTTTTCTTCTTCTGTGTTCATGTATTGTGATGTGTGTGAGTTATGGCTATGAGAGAAAAAAGGCTGAGTCATGTGAAGCCAACTGTACTGGTATGAGAGAAAAATAAACCCTTGGGCTGGAGGTGTGCCTTGGCATTGTTTGTGTGTTAATGCAACAGCCAGTCCCCAGTAACTCCACATCCCAGCAAATTTACATCTGTCAGAGTCACCTAGTGATATTTCACTCCAAATCTTTAGCCTGATGATGGCATCTGGGGTAGATACTGTCTGCTGTCAGCACTTGGAAATCTCTCCGTGCTGATAACTGCCCTTGTGGGATGCAGACAGAATTGCTAATGGCCACTAAGGGCTCTGAATCCCCAGGAAGCCACACACAACTGGTGTACAGGACTTGTCAGATAGCTGTGTGCACAGCTGCACCTGACACAAGAGTAGAGACTCCAGGAGCATTGGGAACATTCTCTAAAGTCTCATCATCAAAGAGCACCCAGGACAGCATTTGGATGTGAGCATAGCCATTTTGAACAGACCCATTTTACTGGAACAGTGAATGTCTATCATTAAAAAACCTTTAGCAATTTACTAAGTGCATTTTCTCCCCCTTTCATACATGTGAGAAATTCTTCAAGATAGAATTGAAAACAACCCTTGCGATGCTACCCATGGTTGAATGAAGTTCATGTGAACAAGGCAGACAGCACCAGTCAAATGCTTTGTACACACAGTACAGCGTCCAACATGGATGAATGACAAAGGTGTGGCCACCAAATGGAACCCTGAGAATGCAAATGTCACTGGGTGTAACACTAGTGCTGGTGATTCCTCATGGCCTCTGCCTTTCTGTGATTCATGCTATAAACAAGCCCTGGACACGAGTGAGATATCATTGATGGGGGAATACAGTGGCCGGCCCTGCAGATCTTTGTTTGTTCTTTGTTTTAGGTTTCCCACCCGAGGAGAAGGACCGCATGCCTACCTGAGTGACAGAGGGATCAGCAGTGGCAGGAACTACATACGTAGGAGGTGGATTTGTAGCAAACCCACCAGCTATGCTTTACAGTGTCCAGGAGTCTCACAGCTTGTGTAGAGAGTGTGTCAAAGTGATCATGAGAGATCTGTAGCATGTTATCTACGATTACAGTTTCATTTCTTTAACTTATGAAGTTATCAAAATTAACTCACAATCTTTGCTAACATCAGAGATAAAAACTATGATAGAGGGTACTTGGGAGACTATGGGTTATTTTAAATTAAATTAAATAAGTGTTTATATTGGTTTGTACTCACATCATAAACCTGAATACAATCACATCATTCATTAAAATAACATTACTCTGTGTTTTATTCATAGTTCATTTAGTGCCCCCTTTGTTTCAATCCATTCTATTTCAGATTTTATTTCACTATTTCTCAAATATGTAAATACTTTTAATATTGAAATTACTTTGTGTTTAGCAGTTTTAATTATCTTATTTACAGTACATGTTACCCAAATACTGGGGGAGAAATATCACTGACCCAAATCTTCATGACCAAATTAATCAATTAAAGCAGGCTTAGTTATTTGTGTACATGTATTGCCTCCCCTGAGGTGGGGTTTGAGAGGTCAACATGGGAGGTGAGAGAGGCAGGATTTTTATAAAGCTCAGGGTAAGGAGTTTCTAAATGGTGGACATGACAGGTGAAAAAGGTGCGGTTACAGGAGCAGAACATAAATTACACAAGAGTCCAACACAGGCTCCTGAAAGAGAGACATGACTGAAAAACAGGGCATATCAATGTAGTCATTAGCAACAGGGAGTCAAAAGGTGGAAAATTGGTGGTCATGTAACCTTGTAAAACAAAGGTAGGGTTACAAGGTGGTTATAAACAATGTTTGGAAACAAAGACACGATTGCCATTCCTGGAACAGACAGTACAGAACCATTTGTAGCTAGGTTTACAGGTGGGAATAGTCCAATCAATGAAAAGCGAGGTTTAATCATACACAGGTATGAACCTATTTTGTCTTTGTTATAAGATGGCTTTTAAGCTTAAGATGGAGGCAGGCTGATTCTTCCTACACTTCATCCCCTATCTCAGTTCCCCTTCTTATCTGTGATTCCATTTCTCTGATAGACAAAAAGTTTCATGTGCTTCCTGAGTGGCTGTTCTACTCCAACGGGTGAAGTTAACAAGCCACCTGACAAGTGGGATCCAGTTATAAGTGGGCTTATTGGGAACAGCCGAGGACTGAGAACAGAAATTCTTACTCTTTAGTTTCAATTTCTGTCTTCCTGTAGCTGAGAGGTCAGTGCTACAGAGACAGCCAAGTCTTCCTTGTGCTTGCTGAAGTCAGAGTCATCACAGAAGAGCTCCTGCAGAAGGGATGAATAGGTGTGCATTGAATGCAATCTGAATCAAAGTGAAAGGGCAAGAGGAGCCTCACAGAGGAATCACAGAGGAGCTGAAGCTTATGAAAGTTAGTTTGTCACAGTGGGTCTCTCCCTGCAGTAGAGGAGATGCTTGGGGGCCTCTCATATAGTAGTAATTCTTTTGGACTATGTCGTGCTTAAGTATAACCGGGCAAGAGAAATGGACAGCGAATTAATTATGAGGCCCGAGTCATAGCTTTTGTTTGATCAATGAATAAAGTGAGGACATGACCATTTCCAGGTAGGTTTGAGGGGAAGGTTTTATTGTAGATATGAGGAAGAGCACCAGAGACACCTGGAAGAGTCCACAGTGGGGAGAGAAAGGAGTAGACCTAACCTGGCCAGCAGATTCAACTTGGTCTTGAGAGAATAAAGAGCAGAGGAGAGTGAGAGAGGAGGATCAAGAGGAAGATAAAGAGAGAGCATGGCCAAAATGGCAGGGTTATGTAGGATTGAGAGGCTGAGAAAAGAAAGCCAAGGAGCTGGAGTTTAGAGTAAGAGCCAGGGAGAGAGGAGCTGAGAGGAGTCACCGGTCCTGGGTGAGAGGGAGGCCAGCGTGCATTGTGGGATGGTAATAGTGTGAAAGTCTGTCATTTGTCTTGAGTTTCTTCTGGAGCAGAGAGTTGGTTCATTTGAGTTGGGGTTTTCTTTATTTTTTGGTGTCTTTGCAGTGTGTGTGTTTGTGTGTGTTTATTTGTGTGTTTCTGTGTGTGTGTGTTTCACTTTCTAGTCTACTCTTTACGGTAATATGCACTCTGATGAGTTACAGGAAGTTGCTGTGGACCATGCTCCTTATGTCCCAGAACAAAGGAAATTCTAACAGCACAGCTCTCAATGTGCACAGCTAAAGAACTTCCCTGTGGGCTGGGGCCTGGGGTTTTCAGATCCAGTGTGATTCAAAGGGAAGGTGGGGAGGGGAGGTGCAGTGGAGGTTAAACCCCACTCCAGCAAGTTCTCTGGCATTTCTGGTTTGCGGTAAATTTTGGAAAAGAAAAATCTTCTGGGATTTGTGTTTCAGTCTACAGAAAAAAACCTGTCTTCTGGATTTTGAAAACGGTCTGTTTCACTCTTTTTTATTACTTTATTCCCACTGTCCTTACTTTAATTTTTCTTTGTGCACTTGCTTGTTTTAGTAAAGAATATTCGGTATCCTGGAAAACAGTGCTCATACAAAGCAAAGAGGCAAGTTTGTGAGGAATGTGGATGATTTTCATGTAAGTAAAATATTCTGTAGCTGATACCATGTTCTTTTATTACTCTTGTTAAAACTCCCAGTTCTTTGAGAGAAGTCAGTGCTGACAAAATATATCATACCATTTAATCTAGTGTGTATATACTTAATATTTTCCTTTATAAACACCTTGAATTTAAATTTTAAAGAAATAGTAAGAAAAACAAGTGAGAACAGCTCCATATATGGGTAAAGAAACAACTTTCAGGGGTGAAACAGCCTTCAGGTTATTACTGGGACATTGATAGTAAGAGAGGCACATTGCCTGATTAAAGATGAGAGACTCTGTGAGAATTCTAATGCTCTGAATACAAAGGACGTCTTTGTTTAATGTATAACTGAAAGGAAGGAGGGAAGACAAAGAGAAATAGCCTGTTAAGTCAAACACCATGAGGAGCAACGAGAGTCACATGGCAGCAAGCAGCAAGGTGGGTCCAGAGAAAAAAAATTTGAAAAAGTCTGGCTTTGGCCAGTGTCCTAAAGAGACAGAGAATCAAAGCATGGAGAAGCTCAGATCTTCTGATTTAGAACTCAGAAAAGCCAGCGAGATTCACAGACTGCTTGGCTGCAGCTCCACAGGTGACCACAGAGTGGAGTTCCAGAAAAGGAAAAGCACATTATCTCAGTAGAGAAAGATTGTCTCCTGCAGCCTCTTTAGCAGGGCTTTAGGTGGATCAGCCCTGCTGAGGGGTGGGCTCTTGGTGACATGATTGACAGGCACAGCAGGGCTTGCTGTTTGCCTGCTTCCTTTCTTCATTCTAGCAGGTCCATTCCTACACTGGCATTAGAGCAGCGTTTCTCAACCTGTGGGTCTCTACTTCTTTGGGGGTCACATCTCAGACATCCTGCTTATTAGATATTTACATTATGATTCATAACAAGCAAAATTATAGTCACGAAGTAGTACAGTTATGAAGTAGTAAAATGTAAAGAAGTTTAGGATTGGGGGTCACCACAACATGAGAAACTGTATTAAAGGCTCACAACATTAGGGATGTTGAGAACCACTGCATTAGAGCCTACTTCTTTGGGATTCCAGCATCTACAGAAGACCATCTGAGACATCCAGTCTCATAGATTGAACAACTTCTGGATTCTTGGACTTTCTGTCCATAGGCAGCTATTATTTGACTAGCTGGATCACAGCCTGCAAGTCATTATAATAAATACTCTTCCTATAGACAGAGAAGATTAATTCTATAAGTTAAGATTAATTCTGTTACTGTAGAGAATCCTGAAAAATACAGTGACATATGGTGACAAGGAAGGACAGGATGCAGGCAAAGGGCCTATGAGTCATGAAAAAAGTTATGAAGAAAATCGTTTTTTCTGTTCTCAGCTCTGCCATAGGATTTTCTTATTTAGTGGTGAGTCAGTTCATAAACATGCAATTGACAGTGAAATTCTAAAACCATAACCAAAGCTCCATGACTTCAGAATGGCTGTTCCAACCGAGTAGAAGTGCAATGAGATATAAAAGTTTGGACTTGCTAAGTGTTTGAGGCTAGTGGAATGTGCCAATCTTGTGGTTTTTGTCTTTAAAATGTCTCTGCTCACTCAGCTTGTGAATGATTCTAGACTTATACTCCCAAGAGTGTGGGACCCTGGCCAAGTCTGTGTGGCTCAATAAATATTTGAAGTTCACAAAGCGTCCTCCTGGCCCCCTCATTTGGGGTGAGAGTACACTGTTTGCAACATGATGAGGGGTCTCTGACCTCCCACCTGGGTTCCGTGGCCTCTGCATGTCTGAAAGTGGTCAGTGCAGTCCAACACCAGACCTGAGGAATGAGAGAAGTTTTGTTCAAGGACAGAACAGCTATGCTGGGGCCCAGATTTCAGCTTGGATTCCAAGGTTTGGGTCCAGTCCCTCACCTGAGGGGCTTCTGCATAAAATGCTGTGCTTCTGCCCTTAACCCAGCCCTTCATTGTGAGAAGGGCAAAGCCCTTCCAGTGGACACAGACAGCTGCTATTCCCTTGTCATAGCCATGTCCATGGGACCCTTAATAGAGAGAGGGGGCTCTCACCTCACAATGAGCATAAATAAATAAATAAATAAATAAATAAATAAATAAATAAATATTTTGGCAATGTAAGATGTCATATGTCTGCCAAGAGACGTAGCCATTGTGTAGTATAAAAGACCTCAAAAGGGAATCCCCAAAGGTCCATGGAACAAAAAAAAAAGCAAATATGGCTGCCCTAAGAGTGGCTCTGGAAGCATAGTGGCCTCTCCAGATCTTGGTTACCCTGCCTGAACCTTAATTTCTCTAGATCCTAATCTATATGCAAAGAGACCAAGTGGACAAAAAGAAAAGATACTCAACAGAAGACAAATGGATTGTGTTTCTTTCTGAATGAGGGACCTGTACTCCCTACCTTTATCAGAGGACATCAGATTCTACGGGCTACCCATATGTGGGCATCTATAACTGCTGAGTGCCTCAGGTACAGATATTATTCCAAGATTGAGGTTTCCTAGACCTCTTTCTGGCCTGGTCTTCCTTGCCAACATTTTCCTAAATCTGGCTAAGGTCCTAAATGTTGATTGGAAACTACATATAGGTCACAAAGCTCAGGGAAGACAGGAAAAATAACTAGAAAGGAAACATGATCTAGGCATGTTCAGTTCTCTACTCTACCTACCTACATTCTGCCCTATCAAAAGGCCAAGGCAGTTTCTTTATTCAATCAATGAAAGCAACACATAAACAGAAGGACCTCCTACACCAATTCTTACTGAGCACTGTGAGCCAGGCACTGTGGGAAGGGCTAAGAGAAAACACACTGGAAATTCCTGTTCTCTGGGAACTTGGTAGAAATTAGCAGAAAAAGCTGTGGTGTGCACAGGAGGCCAGACTCAGCATCTCTAGGAAGATGTCATTTAGCAACCTCTAGACAGAGTTGCAGAAGACATATGTCTACCTGGGGAATGATTTAATGCAGACGACAAGGAAAGGAAAATCCGAAGGAGGAGCCTCAAGGAAGCTGCTGTAGCTAGGGGCACTGAAGGCAGTAAAGAGTAATACGATTGGGGAAGGTACAGGATATCTCATCCCAACCATGACTCATGGTTTCCATTAATGTATTCTACCATGGTCTTAAAATACTAAATAGAATATTCCAGAAATATGTGATTCCCAAGCTTTTAGACTGTTCTAAATAATGTGATAAAATCTTGTACAACTTTCCTGCCATAGCTGGAATAAATGTTCCATGGTACTGTTTTATAAAATCCACTTTGGGCAGTTGTTGTGCATGCCTTCGATTCCAGCTCTCGGGAGACAGAAGCACGCGAATCTCTGTGAGTTCAAGGCCAGTCTGGTCTCCAAAAGCTAGTTCCAGGACAGGTTCCAAAGCTACAGAGAAACCCTGTCTCGATAAACAAAATTAAATCAACTTTAACCATGTCAGTGAATCATACACAAGTCTAAACATGGACAAAATTTGCCAGTAAGACTTAGTCAGTGTAACCTATACTATTATGTATCTCTGCAAAGACTAGAAAAGAAGTGGCTGTCACCCTCAGTGTTTGTCCCCGTCATTAAAGCCTCTTGGTACTGAGTATTGGAACAAGGAACATCTACAGCAAATCTACCTCCACCAAAAATAAGTGTGTTATGTCTAGTATTTAATATTTCTTATGAAATCATTTATGTCTAGGCTCAGTAGCTCTTCAAAAGAGCCATTTTTATGTGTTAAAGGAAGAAGAAGGCAAAGTTATAAAAAAATTTGTTGGTTTTCTAAGCAATTCTCTGAAAGCTTGCACATTCAGAGCTCACACACGCACATGCATATACACACATACACACACAATCACTCTATTGTGATAGACTCACAAATTAACACATCACACTGCTCCATTAGCATAGCCACTACAACACTGGCCAACTCTCAAATTCTGTGAATCTCACTGAACTTCCACCAGTTAGAAAAGCCACTCTGGAGCCTTGGAGCTCTGGTTATAGTTTTAGACTTTCACTATATTTACATTTTATACACTTATTGACCACAATGAGAAAAAACATTAGCAATGCTGAAACTAGAAAAACAATGCTCTTTATAGCCCTATTCATGGCTTATGTGCCCTTGCTGCATCCTGTCCTCATTCATCACCTTATATCACCCTTTTCTGTTCTCCTTTCTACTTGTTACACCATGCCCACACTCACAGCTGTTCACACTGTGTATCACAGGCTGAGACAAGCATATGAGGGAGTGCATGGGGTCTATCTTCTTCTGAGCTTGTGTGACATTATTTAATATTATACTATATAGATCCCCCACTTTTCTACAAGGTTCAATTTTGTCATGTCTGGATAACATTGTGATTTACACATGTAGCACATTTTCATTATCTGTGCATCAGTTGATGGACATCTAGGTCAGGTCCATTTTGCTACTATTGTACATGGGGCAGCAGAAGACATGGATGTGCAGGTCTCTGTGCTATGATGTAGTGTTCTCTCATATATGCCCAGGAGTGGCATAGCTGAGTCACAAAAGGTCTCTTTGTAACTTTTTAAAGGAGTTTTCATACTGGATGCATCAGTTTATAGTCCCACCAGCAATAAATTAGTGCCCCTAATTCTGCAGAGTTCTGACATCTGCTGTGAGATTTCTTGATAATTGCCATTCTGACAGCCTCTAATGAGAGCCAGTATATATTCATATGGATTTAATGTATGTGTATATGATAACAGGGAGGCCTTAATCAAAGTTTGGTATCAAAAAACCTATTTGACCATGCCATATTTGTATGTTGCTATTTGTCCATAGTTAAATCCAGAGAAATTCTCTTTATTTTGTCATTACAAAAGCAGGAAAGACAGAACAGGTCTCAAGCAACAATACCTATGCTTCTTGACCAAGAAAATGGATTGGATTTGGAAATAAATGTTTTTATTTTTCTGAAGACACAAGAAACCATACATTCAGCCAGAACTACTGCATTGCACAGAGGCCCAACTAGCTCGATTTGACAACCAAGAGGAACTGGTAAGAAATAATCAAAGTAGGTTTATTGTTTGTTCTGTTTAATATTTACTGCCTTGAGATAGGGACCTTAAGGCTGCAGCATGAGGGATTCCACCCCAGGCATACAGGGGACAGGGGGACACATATTAGTATGTGCCATTTGTGATAGTAACCCATCTGGCTGTCACCCTGAGATACTCCAAAGACATTCTCTCCTGTAATGCTAATAGTCAACCTGCATGGCCAGACATATATTTGATAGAGAAACATGGTAGTCATGTAAGTCTTTGCCTGAGCTGGAGAGTGTTGCAAACTTAAGGAGACAACTGTTAATAATTGTAAATACAGGCTTAAAAAGGGACTTTCTCAGCCACAGAAGGATGGGTTGTTGTTAGTGTACTGTGGATTATGGCTGGAAAATATATCCACTGAGAACTGAGAGTTATTTAGAATCCAAAGTCAATGACCCTCACTTCAAACCTGCTGCCATGCTGAGAGGAGGCTGTAGTTTGGAGACACTCAATGATATCTGATGTTGAGAGACACATATATTTGTTTTCTGTGTTTTATGACAAAATTTCCTGAAGAGATACAAAGGACCTTCTGACCCCTGGATCGGCCTGCACAGAGAGTCATCACACCACCCTTGGATGTGGACAGACAACACCGAATATAACAACTTGTATGTTTTCAGACTTCTTTTCTTCTTCTGTGTTCATGTATTGTGATGTGTGTGAGTTGTGGCTATGAGAGAAAAAAGGCTGAGTCATGTGAAGCCAACTGTACTGGTATGGAAGAAAAATAAACCCTCGGGCTGGAGGTGAGCCTTGGTGCTGGTTGTGTGTTAATGCAACAGCCAGTCCCCAGTAATCCACATCCCAGCAAATTTACATCTGTCAGAGTCACCTAGTGTTGTTTCACTCCAAATCTTTAGCCTGATGATGGCATCTGGGGTAGACGCTGTCTGCTCTCAGCACTTGGAAATCTTTCTTTGCTTATAACTGCCCTTGTGGGATGTATGCAGAACTGCTGATGGCCACTAAGGGCTCTGAAACCCCAGGAAGCCACTGCACAACTGCTGGACAGGACTTGTCAGACAGCTGTGTGCACAACTGTACCTGTCACAGGAGTAGAGACTCCAGGAACATTGGGAACATTCTCTAAAGTTTCATCATCAAAGAGCACCTAGGACAGCATTTGGATGTGAGCATAGCCATTTTGAATAGACTCATTTCACTGGAACAGTGAACGTCCATCATTAAAAATCCTTTAGCAATTTCCTAAGTTCACTTTCTCCCCCTTTCATACATGTGAGAAATTCTTCAAGATAGAATCGAAAACTACCCTTGGATGCTACCATGGCTGAATGAAGTTCATGTGAACATGGCAGAGAGCACCAGTCAAATACTTTGTACACACAGTACAGGGTCCAACATGGATGAGTGACAAAGGTGTGGTCACCAAATGGAACCCTGAGAATGGAAAAGTCACTGGTGATTCCTCATAGACTCTGCCTTTCTGTGATCTGTACTATAAACAAGCAGTGGCCGACTCTGCAGAAATTCTGTTTGTTTTTTTGTTTTAGGTTTCCCACCCAAGAAGAAGGAAAACATACCTACCTGAGTGACAGTGGGATCAGCAGTGGCAGGAACTACATACGTAGGAGGTGGATCTATAGCAAGCCCTACAGCTATGCTTTACAGTGTCCAGGTGTCTCACAGCTTGTGTAAAACTGTGTCAAAGTGATCATGAGAGATCTGTAGCGTGTTGTCTACAATTACAGCTTCATATCTTTATTTTATATAATTATCAAAATCAATTCCCAATCTGTGGTGACATCAAAGAAGAAAATTATCATAGACCACTATACTTACGGGTACTTGGGAGACTCTGGGTGATTCTAAATTAAATAAGTGTTTCGTATTGGTTGACACTCATAGCCTAAACCTGAATTACAATCATATCGGTATTAGTGACCTTCACTTTTATAACCAGACATGAAAATTTTTTCATTAACTCTTCCTTTGAATGACTGTTACATTAAAAAAAAAATGGAGGATCCAGGCAGTGATGGCACATGACCTTAATCCCAGAACTGGGAGGCAGAGGCATGCGGACCTCTGTGAGTTTGAGGTCAGCGTGATCTACAGACCAAGTGCCAGGACAGGCTCCAAAGCTATACAGAGAAACCCTGTCTCACCCTCCCTGCAAACAAACAAACAAAAAATGAAGGGAGGACAAGATTGAGTTAAGATGGGTAAAACACAGGGCTCCTGCAGGGGGCTAGAAGGGGAGGCAGAGGAGTGGAGTCTCTGGGAATCCTGCTGCAGGCTGCATCACAGGTCTGCAGTCACCAAGGAGGAGCCTCAGACATGGATGCCACAGCTGCTGCAACCCAAGGCAGAGCTGGAGTGAGGCCCTGCTATTAGAAAGTCAGGGAAGAGTGGCAGAGAGAATGGCTCTATCTCCAGTAAGTGTGCCCTGGCACATCTGTAACTTCTGTTATCAGAACCTTTTAAAAAATATTTGAAGATTGATTCAAGATGTAGGGTGGCTTGTAGGGTGGGTTTTTGTTGTTGTTGTTTTTTTCTCCACCTGGAGCCACCACTGCTGTGCAGCTGCCCTCAGCCTGCAGGTGTGATGGTCATACCTAAAGTGCCTTCACTGAGGGCACAGAGATATGCAGAGACCTGGAGCTCCAGTGGATTCTGTCCCCAGACACCCTGCCCAGCCAAAAGATCTTTTTGTCTCTGGTCAACAAGAGCATATCCCAGACTGGTGTTAGTGGTAGCGTACAATCACCCTGGCTCTGAGGAACATCAGTATGTCCATGATGGAGACCTGTTCATTTTTTGGATTGGACCTCAAGAAACGTAGCACTGGCAGCTTGGTAAACAGCAGTCTGAATCTACCACAGGCTCTGCACTTTAATACACCTCATAACCACCCTGTTTGTGAGGAGTGCAGGGATGTCCAAGGAGAGTAGTGTATTTTCTGGTTTGGGCCATCTCAAAAGACTTCCATGGTGTGTGCTGCCACCACATGCCATGCTGCTGTACATGGTGCATGCTACAGCTGGGGCTGTTCCGGTTTCCATGGTTATGTCTACCTCGGTAGGTCCTGTGGAGGCCACAAGATGTGAGCCTGTTTCCACCTTGTCTGATGGTTAGAGAGTTGTAGGTTGCTCAAAGTAGCTGACAGGCATATTTGCATGTTCCAACTCAGCATGTGATTACTTAATTGTTTTGACATTAAGATAGCCCATACAAGTAGGTCCATTCAATCCTGACAGGTGGTCAGGATATGCAAATGTACTTCTGCTCCTTCTTTTATGACTATGAGGTCACCTGGGCAGTTGCTGTCTTCAGGATTCATGGTCCAAGGCAGCTTCACTGCTTAAACAACAAAATGCTAATGATTTGATGTCTCAAAGTGTTAAAGGAATTAACTGTTTAGAGTTGTCCTTTCTATCAAGTATACAAAGGTTTTGTTTTTTTTTTTTTTTTTTTTTTTTTTTTTTGGTTTTTCGAGACAGGGTTTCTCTGTGGTTTTGGAGCCTGTCCTGGAACTAGCTCTTGTAGACCAGGCTGGTCTCGAACTCACAGAGATCCGCCTGCCCCTGCCTCCCAAGTGCTGGGATTAAAGGCGTGAGCCACCACCACCCGGCTACAAAGTTTTTTCTTACATTCTCTCTCCACCTCCCTACCCCCATTTGTATTGGGTATAAAAACTTTGGGAAAAATAAAAGTGGGTTATTTCAGTATTCACTGAAATACCCTCCTGTACTTTTCTATGGCTTCTGTATTATTATTTTTCATGTGTCTTCATATTCTTATATTTGGAACCCCCATGCCCCTACCCTGGCTAGAGGTATTTTTGTTGAAGCTGGACCATGACAAATCTGTGTTGATACCCATGGACCATGCTGTTTCTGGAGACCATATGGGTGTTCTTGGTCTGTTCACGGCTATGTTGATATTAGTGGTCTGTGCTGTCCCCTGAGGCCATGTTAGTGTCTGTAGACTGAGATGCTGCTAGGGGCCACATGGATACCATGACTCGTGTTATCACCAGGGGCTCTGTGGGCTTCTGTGGTCTGTGCTACCACTGGAGGCCATGCTGATGTTCATGGCTCGGGCCATGGTCTGTACTGCCTCTTCAAGCCTTGTTAACATCCCTTGCCCACAATGCCACCAGAGGCCATGCAAGATTATCTCATTTACGAAAATAGCATTTTTCAGTGTTCTGTTCTTAGTTCATTTAGCATCCCCTCTTTTTTTCAATCCACTTTATTTCAGATAAACAGCATGACACTTTCTAAAATAAATGATTCCTTCCTCATATTGAAATTAGTTTGCATTTAGCATTTTTAATTATCTTATTTACAGTACAGGTTAATCTTAGATATTGGAGGAGAAAGATCACTGACCCAAATCTTCATGACCAAATTAATCAAAGCATGCTTTTTTTTATTTGTGTTCATGGGGTGTCTCCCCCTCAGGTGAGGATTGAGTGGTAAGAATTGGTGGTGAGGGAGACAAGATTTTTATGAAGCTCAATGATACGGGGTGTAGTTGGAGGCCACTTGTTTGTTTCCTGACTGCCCAGACCTGAAATAATCACACAGAAACTATTATTACAGCACTGCTTGGCCTATTAGCTCATGCTTCTTATTGGCTAGCTCTTATATCTTAAATGAACCCATTTCTACCGGGAAGTGGTGGCACACATCTTTAATCCCAGCACTCAGGAGACAGAGGCAGGTGGATCTCTGCGTGTTCAAGGCCAGCCTGTCTACAAGAGCTAGTTCCAAGATAGCTTCCAAAGCTGCATAGAAACCCTTTCTCAAAAAACAACAATAACAAAAAAATACCCCAATTTTATTAATCTGTGTATTGCCTTGTGGCTATGGCCTACCAGTAAGGTTCTGTCTAGTATGCAGCATCTGTCTCCATGCCAAAGATGGAGGCAGGCTGATTCTTCCTATGCCTCATCCCATGTCTCAAATCCCCCTGCTATCTGTGATTCTATTTCTCTATGAGACAAAGAGCTTCATGTGCTTCCTGAGCACTCCAATGGGTGAAGTTAACAAGCCACCTGACAAGTGGGATCCAGTTATAAGTGGGCTTATTGGGAACAGCCTAGAATCGAGAGCAGAAATTCTTCTCTAGTTTCAACTTCTGTCTTCCTGTAGCTGAGACTCCGCTCAGGGATTAGTGCTGCAGAGACTGCCAAGTCTTCTGGGTGCTTGCTGAAGACAAAGCCATTACAGAGCTCCTGCAGGAGGGATAAATAGGTATGTATTTAATGCAATCAAACTGAAAGAGCAGAGAGGAGATTCACAGAGGAATCACAGAGAAGGTGAACCTCATTAATGTTAGTTTGCCTAGCAGCTCGCTCTCTGTAGAAGAGGAGATGCTTGGAGCCTCTGTTATGTTAGTAACTCTATTGGAGTATGCCATACTTAAGTATAACTGAAGAAGAGGAAATGGATAGGGAATAAATGACAAGTACTGAGTCATAGCTTTTATTTTGTCAGTGAATAAAGTGAGGACATGACCATTTCCCTGTAGGTTTGAGGGGAAGGTTTTATTGTAGATATGAGGAAGAGCAGCCAGAGGCATCTGGAAGAATCCACAGTGGGGAGAGAAAGGAGTAGACCTAACCTGGCCAGCAGATTCAACTTGGCCTTGAGAGAATAAAGAGCAGAGGAGAGTGAGAGAAGAAGACCAAGAGAGGAGAATAAAGAGAGAGCATGGCCAAACTGGCAGCGTAATGTAGGAAAGAGAGGCTGGGAAAGGGAAGCCAATGAGCTGGAGTTTAGAGTAGGGGCCAGAGAGAGAGGAGATGAGAGGAGTCATAGGTCCTGAGTGAGCCTGGAGGCCAGCATGCATTGTGGGATGGTTGTAGCATGGAAGTCAGTCATTTGTGTGTGTGTGTGTGTGTGTGTGTGTATGTGTGCATGTGTCTGTGTTTAGCTTTCTAGTCCACTCTTGATCTGGTAATTTGAACTCTGGAGAGTTACAGGAAGTTGCTGTAGACCATGCTTCTCATGACCCAGAAGAAAGGAAACTCTAAGAGCACAGCTCTCCATGTTCACAGCTAAGGAAGTTCCCTGTGGGCTGGGGCCTGTGGTTTTCAGATCCAGTGTGGTTCAAAGGGAAGGTGGGGAGGGGAGATGGAGTGTAAGCTGGACCCCAACTCCAGCAAATAATATTACCTAGACCTAAAATGACAAAGGTTTCATACTCCTTCTCATTTATGAATGTTAGTTTTGAATATTTAGATTTGTGTCTTAAAACAAGTACCCACAGATTGTAGGAAACTAGTAAGAGACATAAAGCAAGTATATTTTATGATTTCTCTTTGTATTCATTTATTAAATAAATCATTTAGTTATTACAGTCTCCTTAATAATAAAAAAATTCAAACATATCATAGACATGAGCTAAAAGGACCTTACAAATTTTTTTTTTTTTTTTTTTTGGTTTTTCGAGACAGGGTTTCTCTGTGGTTTTGGAGCCTGTCCTGGAACTAGCTCTTGTAGACCAGGCTGGTCTCAAACTCACAGAGATCCGCCTGCCTCTGCCTCCCGAGTGCTGGGATTAAAGGCATGCGCCACCACCGCCCGGCCCAGATATATTATTACATATAATATATATATATTATTACATATATATTAATACAGCATAAGAACCCCAGTTTTCTCTAGTCCTCAAAAGATATATGTTTAAGTACCAGTGAGATGACTCAAAATTTAGGGCACATACTGCTTTAGAAAAGTCTTTATATATTAAAAAAATTCCTGAAGGAAATGCCAGAAATAGCTCTATAGAAAATGCTATGTTCAAATTCTAATGCTACTTTATTAAGCAAAATTTAAAACATTGATTCAAATAAAATAAAAATTTTATTTTACATAATTTGGAAAATTTTAGGCAAGATTTTCAATCTAAAAACAACAAAATAGCTATGTAATTATGCTTTTGTATCAGGAATAAAACACAAAGTATTTTCATTCTTGAGGATTATGATGTTTGTAATTTACTTTTAAAAAGAAAATAGCAGGACTTCCTGGGCTCCCTGCAGAGAATCTACTCCCCACATACTGCCTCTCTCTACCTATCCCACCCACCTTGCATCCAGAACCCTTCTTCCTTCTGTCCCCTTCCCTCTTTGGGCACATAACACCACCCAGCTCAGCCTGTCTGGGCGCTGGGGGCGAATCCTCAGGGCAAGCAGGCAGGCGGGAGTTTGATGTGGGAGTGTCATATCAATCTGTTGATTTCATTGGTTAAGTAATAAAGAAACTGCTTGGCCCTCATAGGTTAAAACATAGGTGGGTGGAGTAAACAGAATAGAATGCTGGGAGGAAGAGGAAGTGAGCTCAGATGCAGGGCAGCTCCTCTCAGAGCCAGAAGCGATGAAGCCAGCCGCCAGGTCAGACATGCTGAATCTTTCCTGGTAAGACTGATGCTACACAGATTATTAGAGATGGGTTGATTGGGATATGAGAATTAGCCAGTAAGGGCTAGAGCTAATGGGCCAAGCAGTGTTTAAAAGAATACCGTTTTTGTGTCATTATTTTGGGGCATAAGCTAGCCAGGCAGCCATGAGCCGGGCTGTGGGAAGAGGCCCGCAGCTCCTACTACAGATGGCGCCCAGACATGGGGCACTGAATTTACAGAAAGCCTGAGAAAGCTTGGGAAAGAATAGAGTAAAGCATGTTTTCTTTGTAGCAGCAATTTCTTGGGTCTGCTCTGCTTGCTAGATGCAAGCAAGCACTCTCATCTAAGAGAGGCTTCCTGACTCAGCTTCAGCTGCAAAACCCTGCAGCTCATTAAGAGGTCCTGCCACGAAACACTTAAATGGTATTGATAAATGCTGGCTGCATGCTTGTTTGTTTTCAGCTGTAGCAGGAAAAAAGTTGTGCTGTTTTAAAAATGCCGGTTTTTTAGGCCATCCTGCCAGGGCAAACTCTGACTCTTTGAGGCAGGAGGTCAGCTACAGAGAGAGCATTTGAGTGTTGTAGCTTGTTTGCTGGCAAGGACCTTGAAACGCCACAGAGTTGTGGTGATTAACATGGCTACAGCCGGTACCTCAGCCATGAGGCTGGAAAGCTAAGGAATGTCCTGGATCCAGCCGTCAAAGCCACGGCTTTCGTCCTACTGATATTGCTTGGTAAATTAAAGACTCATGTGGTCAGAAAAAGAGATATACAGTAAAGAGAGATTCAAAGACAAAGAAAATTTCCAAATTGTTTACAGTGTGTTAAAAGTATATGCAGGCTAAAAGTTCTTAAAAAAATAAGGAAGAAAGAAAGCAGTTGGGTGTGGTAGTACACACCTTTAATCCCAACACTTAGGAGACAGAGGGAGATTGACCTCTGTGACTTCAAGGTGTGGTAGCACACGCCTTTAATCCCAATGCCTGGGAGGCAGAGACAGAAGGATCTCTGAGAGTTCAAGGACAGCCTGGTCTACAGAGTTATTCCAGGACAAATATATACAGAGAATATAAAACAAAAGTAAAAATAAACAAAATAGAGTAAAAATAGAGCTGCACAAAGATGGAAAATACACAGAGAATCTTGATACTGCATGCTATTATGCTCTTTGAATTGTTCGAATGCTGAGGAAGGAGCAACAGCTGCTAAAAGGTATTTGTTTATAAATGCTGCTGAACTAATCCAAGATAGATATTTTCAAAATACCTTGACTTCAGAATTTGGATCTAAGGATATGATACTTTGGAAAAGAGTTTCTTCTTTTGTTTTCACAGAGGATGAGATGCTGTGGATTACTTCTATCACAATATGGTATGATAGACCACGTCCTCCTGAAAGATTGCTGTGAACACCCTCAAAAAATTACTTCACTCAACTGCAGACTGAGAGGAACCTAGCAGACAGGTTATACCATGAAAGACTTGATTAACAGCGCCCCCATTCAGCAGGAAGCAGTTTGGAGAGAAAAAACTGCGCCCATGTTCCCATATATTGTTTATAAATGTTCTTTTACATTTAAAGGGGGAGATGATATAGATGTGAATAATTTGCATTGATATGAATCTTGGTTTACTGATATTAATTTAAGGTCAATTTTATTATATGTATATGTATTTCTGATATTGATTAAGGTATTGTGATTGTGTAGTTCACTTAAAAATGTAATGTATATAGGTTGTTAATTGATAATTATTAATAATAGTCAAGCTTGTAGTCATGTTAGTTAGATTTTCTAGATGTACATAGATATATTTTAGATAGGAATTCTTCATATCTTTCAAAGATTATAGAATATGGCATTTTAAATGTTTTAATAACTTAGGGTTTTTCATGACAATGAGACACTCTGCTCCTGGCAGCACCAATCTACTTCAAGAAGAAGATAGGCATCGAAGAGGCACCTTATGGAGTTTGATAGCCATTTGGGCAAGAAACTGCTCTTGCCTGGACTTTTGCATAAACTGGACACAAAGAACCCGCAGAGAGAGGACTGCTGAACTTGCCTAAAGGTGAGATGATCTTTCGGGGTTCCTGATTTATGAAAGAGTCTGCGAGACATTCTGTAGGACACAGCAGATAGTGACTGAACTGCCTTTGAAATTTCCTGCTTCATGGAAAAGTCTGCTGGATACTATGGGCCTGAAGGCTGAAGATTGATACCCCAACGGTACAGAGGAACTTTGGGTGACTGTCCAGGCAGCGAGATGTCTCTGTCATTTCTAGAGTTTTGAAAATTGCTTACTTTTTGTTTGCTTATGTAATATTGTATTCTTCTGGCATCTTTGATGGAGTTGAAGAATAGATAGTTATAGTTTTCCATTGTTATGATAAAAGATAAAATAGATATAACTTTTTTGTCATATGTAATTTTGCTATGTTAAAGTTAAAGCCTTCCTTTTTTTTATTTAAACAGGAAAATGGGAAGTGATGTGGGAGTGTCATATCAATCTGTTGATTTCATTGGTTAAGTAATAAAGAAATTGCTTGGCCCTCATAGGTTAAAACATAGGTGGGTGGAGTAAACAGAACAGAATGCTGGGAGGAAGAGGAAGTGAGCTCAGATGCAGGGCAGCTCCTCTCAGAGCCAGAAGCGATGAAGCCAGCCGCCAGGTCAGACATGCTGAATCTTTCCTGGTAAGACTGATGCTACACAGATTATTAGAGATGGGTTGATTGGGATATGAGAATTAGCCAGTAAGGGCTAGAGCTAATGGGCCAAGCAGTGTTTAAAAGAATACCGTTTTTGTGTCATTATTTTGGGGCATAAGCTAGCCAGGCAGCCATGAGCTGGGCTGTGGGAAGAGGCCTGCAGCTCCTACTACAGGAGTTCCTTTATTTCACTGGCCTGCCTGCACCAAGCAAGGTAGGTGCTTTGTTTATGAACTACCCAACCAGCACGGAGATCTGATCTCGGCACCAGGAGAGCCATCATTGGGGTGAGTTTGTGACCCGCGGCAGCAGCCCGGGACAGGGAATTCAGAAGTTCCTCATCCCCCCCATACTTCCTGGGCTCCCTTCAGGGACTCTACTCCCCGCATACTGCCTCTCTCTTCCTATCCCACCCAGCTTGCATCCAGTACCCTCCTCCCTTCTGCCCCCTTCCCTCTTTGGGCACATAACACCACCCTGCTCAGCCTGTCTGGGCGCTGGGGGCGAATCCTCAGGGCAAGCAGGCGGGCAGGGGTCCCTTTGATACTCTGGCCTGCCTGCACCAAGCAAGGTAGGCGCTTTGTTTATGAACTACCCAACCAACACGGAGAGCTAATCTCGGCTCGAGGAGAGCCATCATTGGGCACAGAGATCTGGTATTGGCACCAGGAGAGACATCACTGGATCACCAGGAGAGCCATCACTGGGGAGTGCCATCACTGGGAAGGTACATCAGTAGGCAAGGAGACCTGATCCTGTAAAAGAAGATCCATAGGAGAGCATTTGGAGGAAGAGATGGGCAGGCACCAATGCAAGAATTCACCCAACAATCTGAAAAACAATATGAAACCACCAGAACCCAGTGACCTCACAACAGGAGGACATGAACACCGTAATCATGAAGAAGTAGAAAAAATTGACTTTATGAAAGTGATAGACGCCCGTAAACAGCATGTAAAAAATGCCCTTATAGAAATGGATGAGAAGTATAACAGAAAGTTAGAAGAATTGAGTAAATCAGTGAATGATACGCTAGGAAACCAAGGAAAAACAATCAAACAGATAATGGAAACAGTTCAAGACTTGAAAACTGAAATGGAGGCAAAGAAGAAAACACAAACAGAAGGACGGCTGGACATGGAAAATCTAGGTAAACGAATAGAGACTACAGAAACAAGCATAACCAACAGAATACAAGAGATAGAAGAAAGAATCTCAGATTCTGAAGATACCATAGAGAAAATAAACACGCTGATCAAAGAAAACAGCAAGGCCAACAAACTCTCACACAAAACATTCAGGAAATATGGGACACAATAAAAAGACCAAACCTAAGAATAATAGGAGTAGAAGAAGGAGAAGAAGCACAGCTCGATGGTCCAGAAAATATATTTAATAAAATTATAGAAGAAAACTTTCCCAACCTAAAGAAAGATATACCTATGAAGTTTCAAGAAGCATACAGAACACCTAATAGGCTGGATCAAAAAAAAAATCCTCTCGCCATATAATAATCAAAACACAAAGCATACAGAATAAAGAAAGAATATTAAGAGCTGCAAAGGAAAAAGGCCAAGTTACTTATAAAGGTAAACCTATCAGACTTACACCTGACGTCTTTATGGAAACCATGAAAGCCAGAAGGTCCTGGATAGATGTACTACAGAAACTAAGAGACCATGGATGCAAGCCCAGACTACTATACCCAGCCAAGCTTTCGTTCACTATAAATGGAGAAAACAAAATTTTCCAGAATAAAAACTAATTTAAACAATACGTAGCCAAAAATCCAGCCTTACAGAAAGTAATAGAAGGAAAATCACTAACCAAGGAGTGCAACAATGACCACAATAACTCAAACATCTAGAGACCCTTCACCGGCGCAACTCAAAGAGGGGAAACACACAAAATCTACTACTAAAAAAGTGACCCGAGTAAACAACCACTGCTCATTAATATCACTTAATGTCAATGGACTCAACTCACCTATAAAAAGGCACAGACTAAGAGATTGAATACGAAAACAGGATCCAACATTCTGCTGTTTACAAGAAACACACCTCAACCACAAAGACAGGCACCTACTCAGAGTAAAGGGTTGGGATAAGGCTTATCAAGTAAATGGACCTAAGAAACAAGCAGGTGTGGCCATACTAATTTCTAACAAAGTTGACTTCAAACTTAAATCAATCAGAAGAGATGGAGAGGGACATTTTCTACTCATAACAGGAACAATGCATCAGGATGAAGTCTCAATCCTGAATATCTATGCCCCTAATATAAAAGCACCCATGTAAGTAAAAGAAACATTGCTAAAACTCAAGGCAGCAATCAAACCGCACACATTAATAGTAGGAGACTTTAATACTCCTCTCTCACCAATGGACAGGTCAATTAGACAGAAACCTAACAGAGAAATAAGAGAATTAATGGAGGTAATGAATCAAATGGACTTAACAGACATCTATAGAATATTCCACCCAAATAGGAAAGAATATACCTTCTTCTCTGCAGCTCATGGAAACTTCTCGAAAATTGACCACATACTCGGTAACAAAGCAAACATCCACAGTTACAAAAAAATATTAGTAACCATCTGTATCTTATCAGATCACCATGGATTAAAGCTAGAATTCAGCAACAATGCTACCCCCAGAAAGCCTACAAACTCATGGAAACTGAACAGTCAACTACTGAACCATACCTGGATTAAGGAAGAAATAAAGAAAGAAATTAAAGTCTTCCTTGAATTCAATGAAAATAAAGAAACAACATACTCAAACCTATGGGGCACTATGAAAGCAGTCCTGAGAGAAAAGTTTATAGCACTAAGTGCCCACTTAAAGAAAACAGAGAAAGCACACATTGGAGACTTACCAGCCCACCTGAAAGCACTAGAAAAAAAAGAAGCAGACTCACGCAGGAGGAGTAGAAGAATGGAAATAATCAAACTGAGGGCTGAAATCAACAAAATAGAAACACAGAAAACAATTGAAAGAATCAATGAAACAAAAAGCTGGTTCCTGGAGAAAATCTACAAGATGGATAAACTCCTATCCAAACTAATCAAACAGCAGAGAGAGAATTTGCAAATTAATAAGATCAGAAATGAAAAGGGGGACATAACCACAGACACAGAGGAAATTCAGAGAATCATTAGATCTTACTACAAAAGCCTGTATGCCACAAAACTGGAAAATGTAAAAGAAATGGACACTTTTTTTAGATAAATACCATATACCAAAGTTAAACCAGGACCAGGTGAACAACCTAAATAGACCTGTTAGTTGCGAAGAATTAGAAGCTGTTATTAAAAACCTCCTTTCCAAAAAAAGTCCAGGACCAGATGGTTTCAATGCAGAATTCTACCAGATCTTCCAAGAAGACCTAATACCTATGCTCTTTAATGTATTTCACAATATAGAAACAGAAGAGTCATTGCCAAATTCCTTTTATGAAGCTACAGTAACTGTGATACCAAAACCACACAAAGACTCAACCAAGAAAGAGAATTACAGGCCAATCTCACTCATGAACATCGACGCAAAAATCCTCAACAAAATACTGGCAAACCGAATCCAAGAACACATTAGAAAAATTATCCATTATGATCAAGTAGGCTTCATCCCAGAGATGCAGGACTGGTTTAACATACGCAAATCTATCAATGTAATCCATCATATAAATAAACTGAAAGAAAAAAAACCATATGATCGTTTCATTAGATGCTGAAAAAGCATTTGACAAAATTCAACATCCCTTTGTGATAAAAGTCTTGGGGAGATTAGGGATACAAGGGTCATACCTAAATATAATTAAAGCTATTTACAGCAAGTCGACAGCTAACATCAAATTAAATGGAGAGAAACTTAAAGCCATCCCACTAAAATCAGGAACATGCCAAGGCTGTCTACTCTCTCCATACCTCTTCAATATAGTTCTTAAAGTTTTGGCAATAGCAATAAGACAACATAAGGGGATAAAGGGGATTCGAATTGGAAAGGAAGAAGTTAAACTTTCATTATTTGCAGATGATATGATAGTGTACATAAGCGACCCCAAAAACTCCACCAAAGAACTCCTACAGCTGATAAACACCTTTAGTAATGTGGCAGGATACAAGATCAACTCCAAAAAAACCAGTTGCCCTATTATACACAAAGGATATGAAAGCAGAGAGGGAAATAAGAGAATCATCACCTTTCACGATAGCCACAAACAGCATAAAATATCTTGGGGTAACTCTAACCAAGAAGTGAAAGATCTATTTGACAAGAACTTTAAGGCATTGAAGAAAGAAATTGAAGAGGATACCAGAAAATGGAAGGATCTCCCTTGCTCTTGGATTGGGAGGACCAACATAGTAAAAAGGGCAATTCTACCAAAGGCAATTTATAGATTCAATGCAATCCCCATCAAGGTCCCATCAAAATTCTTCACAGATCTTGAGAGGACAATAATCAACTTTATATGGAAAAACAAAAACCCAGGATAGCCAAAACAATCTTATACAATAAAGGAACTTCTGGAGGCACTACCATCCCTGACTTCAAACTCTATTACAGAGCTACAGTAATGAAAGCAGCATGGTACTTGCATAAAAGCAGAGAAGTCGACCAATGGAATCGTATAGAAAACCCAGATTTTAACCCACAACCTATGAACACCTCATTTTCGATAAAGAAGCTAAAAGTATACAATGGAAGAAAGAAAGCATCTTCAACAAATGGTGCTGGCACAATTGGATGTCAACCTGTAGAAGGATGAAAATAGACCCATGTCTATCACCATGCACAAAACTCAATTCCAAATGGATCAAAGACCTCAATATCAATCCAAACACACTGAACCTGATAGAAGAGAAAATGGGAAGTACCCTACAACATATGGGCACAGGAGATCGCTTCCTATGTATAACCCCAGCCGCACAGACATTAAGGGCAACATTGAATAAATGGGACCTCCTGAAACTGAGAAGCTTCTGTAAAGCAAAGGACACTGTCATTAAGACAAAAAGGCAGCCTACTGACTGGGAGAAGATCTTCACCAACCCTGCAACAGACAAAGGTCTGATCTCCAAAATATATAAAGAACTCAAAAAACTAGACGTTAAAATGATAATTAACCCAATTAAAAAATGGGGCACTGAACTGAACAGAGAATTCTCAACAGAAGAATTTCAAATGGCCAAAAGATACTTAAGGTCATGCTCAACCTCCTTAGCGATCAGAGAAATGCAAATTAAAACAACTTTGAGACATCATCTTACATCTGTCAGAATGGCTAAAATCAAAAACACCAAGGATACCCTTTGCTGGAGAGGTTGTGGAGAAAGGGGTACCCTCATCCATTGCTGGTGGGAATGCAAACTTGTGCAACCACTTTGGAAATCAGTGTGGCGGTTTCTCAGAAAAATTGGGATCAACCTACCCTTGGACCCAGCAATACCACTCTTGGGAATATACCCAAGAGATGCCCTATCATATGACAAAAGCATTTGTTCAACTATGTTCATAGCAGCATTATTTGTAATAGCCAGAACCTGGAAGCAACCTAGATGTCCTTCAATGGAAGAATGGATGAAGAAAGTGTGGAATATATACACATTAGAGTACTACTCTGCAGTAAAAAACAATGACTTCTCGAATTTTGCATGCCAATGGATAGAAATAGAAAATACTATCCTGAGTGAGGTAACCCAGACCCAAAAAAGAAGATCATGGGATGTACTCACTCATAATTGGTTTCATAATTGGGGCCACTGAGTCTATAATTTGTGATCCCAAAGAAGCTAAACATGAGGGTAAACCCAAGGAAAAACATAGTTATCCTCCTGGCTATGGGAAATAGACAAGATTGCCGGGAAAAAAAATTGGAATCTTGGGGGTGGGCTGGGATGGGGGTGAGGAGAGATGGGTAGAGAAAAGTGTGAAGGAGAGGATGAGGGGAACTGGGGAAAATGGGATGATTGGGGATAAAGGCAGGTTGGATAGGGGAGCAGAGAAACTCATATCTTAGTTAAGGGAGCCACCTAAGGGTTGGCAAGAGACTTGAACTTGGAGTGGCTACCAGGTGCCCAGGGCAATGTCCCCAGTTAGTTCTTTGGGCACCTGAGGATAGGGAACCTGAAATGACCCTATCCTATAGCCATACTGATGAATATCTTGCATATCACCATAGAACCTTCATCTAGCGATGAATGGGCAGAGGGGTCATCAGCAGATCCTCTGACTCACTAAAGCAAAGACTGACATGGGTCATATAATTACAGTTGTCCTATTCTCTATGTTTTGCCACCAGTGAAAAAGACCCCAACCATCCATAAGCCAGGAACTTCTTTGTGGAGATTAAGGATTACTGGAACAAGGAAGCTCATAGCCAGCCTATCTACTAAGACCCAACTGCCCACCTTTCATGAAGATTTTTGTAAAATATTGCACCTAGATGCTATTGGGGGATGGTTTGCTTGATCATGGAGAGGAGAAAAACCCCTGGGACTGTGTATCCACTGGTGAAGAAAAAGGGCCATGTACTCTACCTCCCTGACTCCATCCCTCAGCCCTAGGTTGCCACAAACAAGGCAAATAACATCTTGCTTGATGGCATTGTGAAACCGACTTATCATGGGAGCACACCAATCCCTTCATAGTCTCAGAAAGAAACTGTTGTGGGATATTATTTTAGCTAGGCAAAGACATATTATCTTTGTTTATGCTACATTTGTTAACTATGGAAAGATGTGTTGTATTTGTTTCACATTGCCTGCCTATGGCACCTGATTGTTCTAAGAAAGCTGAACGGACATTAGCTAGGGCGAGAAAGAACAGGCAGGGCTGGGCTGTAGAGACAATAGGAGGAGGTTTAGGTTGAAAAGACAGAAGGAAGAATAAGAAGAGGAAGATGAGAGAAAAAGATACAATGCCAGGGCAAGAAGCCAAGCAACATCCATCCAGTGAGAAGTAGTGAAAGATATTTATAAAGAAAGGAAAGGTTGAAAAGCCTCAGAGCAAAAGGTATGTAAGAACACATGTGAATTTATGTTAAAATAGCTAGCTTTGAAGGAGCCTAAGCTAAGCCAAACAATTATAATTAATAGACTGGTGTCATGATGCATATAGTGAGGGGATTAGATTATGAGGGTTCAGTCTCCACCAATGGATTAATCCACATGGCTTCATAATTCGATAACCTTGCTGTGAGGTGAGGGCAGGTTTCTCAGATGAGACTTTGCTGTTGGAAGATTCTGGAGCCATGTCTGTCTTATCCTCAGTTCCACTGCTGTCACTCCACTGGGCAAGGACCACAAGTGTTCACACATTAGTGTCCCCATTGAGATCTCTTCCCAGCCTTACCTGGCCTCTCCTGGAGTCCAGCACTTAGAGTCAGTGATAAGTGTCCCAGTGTCATGGCCCCTGCAGTTTCCCAAGGATTGAGTTTTGAGACCTGTGATTCACCCCTGTGGAAGGCCACCCCAGTGTGCAGCCTTCATCTGAGCACTGATCTCCTGCTGTGAATGCTGGGTGCCAGGGCAGAGGAAGAGGAAGTGCACAGTGCTGCAGGCATGGATTGTGGGGCAGAGAGAGAGGAGTGGTCCTGGCCTTGGAGCCTGTAGGCCATGGGGAGTGTGTTTTCAGGTAGGGGAACTAGGGGGCGCTCAGGCCTTTGCTTCAACCTCAGCAAGAACAGTGGGAAATTCTTGAGCAGTCTACTTCATAAAGAGGAAGCTTCAACTACTAAACTCGCTAAGAAAGCTCATGCTGGTTCTAGTGACCCAGTCCAGTAGGTTATGCTGTAGAGGCAGAGGCAGGAGTGTCTGAGTTCAAAGTCAGCCTGGACTACACATTTTTCTCTCCCAAACACAAATGCACTGACTCTGATAGGACCTGCTTTACATGACTCTGGAGTTACTTTCATTGGCAGTTACCAAGCTTTATATCTTTAGTTTTAACTTTTAATGCATAGTCAATGTAGGATTGCAATGTAGGTATACCATGAATTTCCTTCTTGTTAGTACCTGGAGATATTGGGAGGGTCCTCCCTTCTGGCAGGGGAACAGTCAGGCTTGGCAGTGGAAGTCTGTCAGCAGCTGCACTGGAGTGGGCCTGGTTGCTGTGGTCTAAAAGAGCAAGCAGTTTCCTTTTTCTTCTCTTAGAGAAGAGCTTTGGGTGACTGTACAGGAAGTGAAATGTCTGTCAATTCTAGAGTTTTGGAATTTCCTGTTTACTTTTTAATATTTTATAATTTGTAACATTTTATCCTTCTAGAGTCTTTGATGGAGTTGAAGAATAGATAGTTATAGATTTCTTTAGTTATGATAAAAGATAAAGTAGATATAAATATTTTAACTGTAATTCTTGCTTGATACCTGTTTTATTATATGTAATTTTACTATGTTAAAGTTAAAATCATCCTTTTTATTTAAACAGAAAAGGAGAGGAGATCTGGGATTCTTCCCCTCTGTATGCTATGAATAGCATTAGTTAATAAAGAACTGTCTTAGGCCTGTGCAGGGCAGAATAGAGATAGGCAGGGAAAACTAAACTGAATGCTGGGAGAAACAAGGCTAGTAAAGAGAAATCATATAGCCCTGCCAGAGACAGACGCTGGAACTTTACCCGGTATGTCACAGCCTTGTGGTGATATACAGATTAATGGAGATGTGTCAATTTAATATGAGTTAGCCAGATAATCTTAAGCTATTATTGACCAAACAGTATTGCTAATAATATGGTTTCTGTGTGATTATTTCAGGGCTAAGCAGCCGGGAACAAACAAGCAGTCTCCTTACTACATGTCCCCATAGTTGTTTCTGTTTTTCTATCCTGCCTCCTAACAAACAATTTTCTAAGTCAGAAAGTACAGCTTTTTCCTCCTTTCTCTTATATCTTTTCTCCCTCACTCTCTCCCTCCCTGCCTTCCTCCCTCCCTCTCTCTCCCTCTTCTCACTGTTTCTGTCTATGTCTCTCTGTCTTTGTCTGTCTCTCTCTTTTTCTGTTGGGAGCATAACACGAAGGTCCTTGAGCCCACAGATCTCCAGAGAAACCAGGAATATTAAGCATACAGGATTGTCTTTCCAATGAGAAAAATGAAAATCTTGTTCTTCCATGCAGAACGCTGAGAATTGGAAGTGATTAACAACCTGGTGATCTGTGTTATATGTTGGGTCAGGTCATATCAAGCACTTACAACCAAGACTGGAGGTGGCTAGCAATCTAAATGACCCTGAGAGTCAGAGGCTCCACCAAGCTTCCACAACCAAGACTATAGGTGGCTAACAGACAAAATGATTTCTACACCACCTTTGTAAGTTGGACCAGGGTAGCCCCTTAGGCCCTTAAGCTACTATAGGTAGCCTATCTCTAGAACCCTTCTCCTTGGAAGAAATGACATGTACCTTTAGTTGAATCTCAATGTAATTATGCTTCCTAAACAAGGATGGACTGGGTCCTAGGACTGCTTGCTGGCCCTTTCCCCAGCCTCCCTTAATCCTCCAGACAGTCAGATAAGCGGAGTCAAGTCAAGCAGGAACTCATTTATTATTGAGCAACAAGCATCATTTAAAGCAAAAACCCCGCAGAATTATGTGTGTGTGTGTGTGTGTAAAAGGAGCCAAACAATTATTTTAAATGTCACACTATCATGAGCTCAGGTGTCCTACATTTACCCTATTGTCCACAAGCTGTTCACGTGCTGATGTCTCTTTGCCTGACTTCTGTGTCAAAGAGGGTGTTATGGTAAACAACTTGGGACCTGCCTGCCCAACTTCCTCTCGGGGCCACCTTTGTTGCCCATGTGTCCAGCAATCTATGAGCGCTAGGACTGCTACACGGAGAAACCCTGTATTGAAAAACCGACCAAACAAAGAAAGGAAAACAAAAAAGATCATAACGTATGTGTTTTTATTAGAAGCCTAGAAGTAGTTACAGGCCGGGCGGTGGTGGCGCACGCCTATAATCCCAGCACTTGGGAGGCAGAGGCAGGCGGATCTCTGTGAGTTCGAGACCAGCCTGGTCTACAAGAGCTAGTTCCAGGACAGGCTCCAAAACCACTGAGAAACCCTGTCTCGATAAACCAAAAAAAAAAAAAAAAAAAAATAGAAGTAGTTACATAACATCTTCACCCCAAAGCCATGTTTTTTAGTGAAATAAAACCATGATTTTATTAATAGTTTCAAAAACACTTAAAAACTCCCTTATTTAAAGCCATCTTTATTTAGGTGGCCTCCCTAGTTGCTATCACAATCCGCCTTTCTTCTATGACACTTTATGATTTATAATTGCTTATTATGAATTCACTTAAGCTGTCTACTGTTCACTACAAAAACTTCATTCTACACCAAAAAAAAAAAACAAAACAAAACAACACAAAACAAAAACAACCAAAACCAAATACAAAAAACGTAAGCACACTGTGGTCTTTGGTCACTGTTAATTATGACAGTTCTCACATGGAAGATGCTCTAGAAGTTGAAAAAGAGATTGAAGCTTGGACTTGAGATCTCAAGTATGCAATTCCTTGGTTCCTTGCTCATTAAAATCACAGTATTGTAACCTCTATCAGGCCACAGTAAGAAAGCCAGGGGCAGGGGAAATAAATGTCCCGATCTATAGAGCAGGTTCTGGCTCCACTAAGCCACTAAGGCACATGTATGAGGAAGTAAACAAGAACACATAATGTACAGCGATGACATTTGACGATAATTTAGAGCCAGCATCCTAAAATCTCACCACGAGACTGTTAGATCCATTTCTTGGTAGAAGGGAAAAAAAGAAAGATGGCAGACCTGAATTAACTCTATTTCATTTCAAGGGAATGGAAGAAAGATGTAAAGTCTGTCCGTGGTCCACACAGCCCAAAAATTATTTTTGGTTTGCTGATCTTTCTACTGGTACAAACCTTGAGAATTCTAATCCTCCTCACTTCCTCCTTATGGTACCTTCACTCTTCTCCACGTGAGAAAAATTATCACATGTAGTAAACGTGCCACCGTAATGGCCGAAACAAATTCCAAGCCAGACCTTGCAAATTTGTTGGGACTGGAATATTCTCTCGTCCTATTTTGTTTGTTGAAATCACTAAGCTTAGCCGTGCAGGGGCTGGCCACATGACACTCTACAAGTTCTGTCACCGGGGTGTGCTCAGGGGACTTCCTTCTGGAGAGGTTGGCAGAGCCTGCACTGAGGTGTTCAGCTGAGGAACTCGACTGCAGTGACTCTATCCAGGTTCAATTTTTATGTTTTTTTCCCCGCCCATTTTACCAAAAAGCGATTTTCTAAGGCCAAGAAAACTGAACTGTGAGGATAACAAATAACAGGGCCTTTGAATTGACCCCAAGGCGTGACAAAAATCTCACTTAACACTCAAGGCTGTTGTTCAGGTGGAAGCTCCGCCACAGCCCTGGCATCTGTAATCTCATCCTCTCCCTTGGCTTCCCCACACCTCTGGAGTGGTGAAGACGTTTGTAGGGTGCGACGGTGTCGCTGTGACGTCACCGCAGAGACAGGCGTCCTTAAAAGATTTTAGCTCGCCAGAACAAGTCAAGCTCCTGGAGGCGGGACTAACTTATGACTGATGCCGACTCCCACCAATTGCCCCTTTTATGCTTCCTCAAGGCAACCAATCACTGAGAAGTGACGAAGTGGAAGCTCTGCAGATTCTACAGGCAGCTCCGCCCCCTCCGCTAGGCACATGGTAGCCGCTATGCTTACTGTGGATCCCTGTTCCGTGGCAGTTTGCTCTCTTTTGGCTTTCATTTGCCCTCAGTGAATTCCTTCCCCAGCATTTCTCACCTCTGAATAACGACTTACACTTCTGCTCCTCCCTCACTTTCCGCTTGTTCAGCCACACCTAAGATGGCAGCTGTAGACTGTGGGTGTGGGAGACGGTCAGGGCGTGATGACATCAGCATGTAGCGTGCCTGCTTGTGCAGGGCGAAGGGCAAGTTTGGGACGTACTTTGGGTTTGCGCAGAGGGTGCGACGAAGGGACATAGCTGAGGAGGCTGAGGCCGGTTCATGGGACTGAGCTAGGGAGTGCTGGACGCTGAGCCACAGGAGGTGAGGTGGCCGAAGATGCGTGCCATGGGGCCGCATTTGACCCATGCGTCCCGGCGTCCTGCACCCCAAGGCTGTGCCACTCACTGGTTGGGGATGGCGGCTAGGTGTGGGAATGCCTGTTGCGAGTTGATGAGAGTCGAGCCTCTCTAGGCTTTAGCTTTGCTGTGAAAGACCCCTGAAGGGGACCTTCCCTCAGGAGAAGACCCCTGAACCCAAAGACAAGGCCGAGACCACGGATGCAAACTGCAAGAGGTTTATTAGGCAGACACAGGTACCTGCGGGCAGCAAAGTCTTTCGGAGGACTTGTGCCCCGCAGACTGGGTGAGGGTTCTTTTTATAGGATCAGAGGCAACAGAAGCGGCGTACAGAAGCAGATGCATGGTTACAGGGATTTCATTGGTCAATTTGAATGAGGTGATGGGTTGACTCGAGGACAACTCCCTCGGGTACATGGAAATCTGATAATAGCTGACTTGGCTCCATCTAGGGTACTTGCGGTTTTCCCCAGAACTTTTTGTTCCCCCGTATGGGGGGAAGTGGAGTGGTCAGGACAGTTGTGGGCTGCCGCTGGGGTTAAGACTGGTGCCGGCTGGGGAGGATGACTTTTGATCAGATAAGACCTGGTTAGGGCCAATTGCCTGTGTTACCATGGTTTTAACTTTGAGACGGATTTTAAAAGTGACCCCTCTATCTGTAGAGGCCAGATACCATCGGAGGCCCCAGGTATATCCTCTCTGCCATCCAGAGGCCTTTTTACCTTGTTCTGTGAATGAAATGTTGAGGGGTAAGCAGTATCCAGTGGAGCATTTGAAGTCTCCAGGCCTCCCCATACAAGTCCGCCCATTGTTTGGGGGTCTCTTCCAACCTCGTCTCACCTGGATTTTGTCCCAAGAGGATGATGGATACCAATATGCATCACCCGTGGTTTCGCAGCCCCAGGCAGCACAGAAATAATCATCATAGCCCCCACAGTGATAAGCAGTGGTAGGGTTTCTCCCATCTTTGGGACAGACATAAAAATCGTTAGTGGCTAGTTCACATCTCTTCTCGGAGGTAGCACAGCCTATGGGAATGGGAGTATAAGCGTAAACTCTTCCGCTTACAGTAGGCATTTCTTTTGTTAGGTTGCTAGCCTCCTGGGTCACTATGTCCCAATCATTTAACCCGGCGGCCAGTTGGCAAAAATCAGGGGTAAGGGTAGGCCACCAAGTGTTAAGGGCATGGTTGCCCTGAGTTTCCCATATTATTTCTCCACTCTGGGACTGGATCTGCCAGGTTAAGGAATACACCTGGTGTGGGCTTGCCTCTTGGGCTGCCATTTTTGGCCTCAGCAGGACCCATATAATGATCAGGGAGCCCCATGAGTAAGTCTTTTCTTTAAAGGATTTTGGGTGCGTTGGACCTTCCATGTTGGAGTCACAACTGGTCCCACCTCCTCGGTGGCGCGGGCAGCCTTGGCGTGGGAGGCGTGGATCCAGGCTGTGATGCCGTCAACCTTCAGTGCCGTTGGAGTAGTCAGGAGGACAGTGTAGGGTCCTTTCCACCGTGGTTCCAGGTTTTTAGTCTGATGTCTGCGGACCCACACAGTATCTCCTATCTGGAAGGGGTGCGGCACCACCGGCTTGTCTAGCTGCTCTCAGTAAGCTGTGGCAAGCGGTTCCCAGACTTCCCTTTTCACTCTCTGCAACGCCTGCAAATGAGCTTCCAGAGAAGGGGTGTTAGCAAAATCAGCAATGTGGGGCCCCATACAGTATCTCAAAAGGAGTCAATCCATGGTGGCCCGGAGTGTTGTGGGCCCTATGTAAGGCCAACGGCAAGAGGAGCACCCAGTCTCTAGAGCCAGTTGCAAGCGTTAATTTAGATAAAGTCTCCTTGATTGTTCTATTTATGCGTTCTACCTGCCCTGGACTTTGGGGTCTATAAGCACAATGTAATTTCTATTCGATCCCCAAAAGCTTAGCCACCAACTGACTTACCTGGGAGACGAAGGCTGGCCTGTTATTCGTACCCAGGACCTGAGGCATTCCGTACCTCAGTCTCTGTGTTTGCCGCTGCCCCCGCTTTCCATTCCCCATTGGTCAGGAAATTGCTGTCGTCAGTGTTAATCTCCCTCCCCTCCGAAGTCAACAGTCCTCGTCTCCGGTAAATTTTACCTGTGCCCTTGAAGATCCAATGTTGTTCCGTGGGGTCATGGGTGGCCCCCATTTTCTTTAGGAGATCGATGTCCTCTTGACTATATGGCAGTGGGTATCGGTTCAGCCCAGTATCAGAGGGAGGGCTCGGGAGGTGCTTACTGTTTTTCTTAGTGGCAGCATCCGAAGGGGTTGATCCGTCAGGTCCAGTCTGGTCCCGTGCATTTCCGCAAGGATCTGGAGGCAATTATGCTGCTCCATGTCCCCAGCAAGGGGAGCAGAGTTGTGGGGTTAAGAGCAACCATAGGTCCGAAATGACATGCGGGCATTGGGAAGCCAGCAATCTGGAGGCTGTTTGACCAAGTTCTCCATTGCATGGGGTGCCAGGATGATCAATGGCTGGCCCAGAGTCAGTTTACCCACATCTTTGGTGAGGACCGCGATAGCTGCTACCATTCGCAGACAGGGCGGCCATCCTGAGATAGATGGGCTATCAGGCGCCTCCAGGGGCCTAGCTTTGAATCAGGACTTCTTTCGATCTCCCAGCCTGCTTCCCTTTCTATCCTGTCTTTGCACTACGGTGGCTAGCAGTCTGCTTAAAATTAATTTTTTTTCTTTTTGTCCCTCTCTTCCTGAGCCTCTTTCATTCTCTGCCATAGTCTTACCTGGGCCAGATTAGTGGGTCGGCGTGCCACCCCTCGGAGACCCGCTATGAGCAACTGGCAATAAAGACATAGGTGTCCCCTACCTGCAGGTGTGGTGAAATCCCAATCAGGAGGCATTAGAGGGAAGGCCGCATCAATCGCGTTAGGAAGTTGGGTCGGGCGGCCATTATCGCCCAGTACGTTCTTCCGTGCCTCCAAGAAGATGCGTTGTTTTCTTCTGAGGTCAGCAGAGCCTGTAAAAGTTGCTGGCCTTTTGGACCCTCTTTTAAGGGGATGGCATGAGAAGTGGAATCAGGGGGCGGCTCGCGCCTACCCCGAAGTCGCCCGGCCATGGGTGAGGGAGCCGGAGATTCCGGTGGGGGCAGTCAGCCTGTTGCCGCTTTGGGTCCCTCCGGGCTCTCTGGACCTATATAAGGAGGGGGTTCTTCTGACAGGAGGTCAATGAGGGGAGAGTTAGGGTTCAGGGGGGAGGACAGGAGGAGCCGCAGGGGGTTTTGGAGGTTTTTCCTTGAGGAGGGTAGGGTATGGGGAGACGACAAATGGCTTGACCCAGGAAGGAAGGTCCTTTGCCAGACTTTCCCAAGTGACTATGTAGGCAATCCTGATCTGAGTGCCCATGAGGTCCTGAGTCGAACATTCGTGGTTTCACCTGAGAAATGAGATCTAGGTTAAAAGTGCCGTCTTGTGGCCATCCCACCTCGAGAGTGGGCCATTCGGAGGAGCAAAATGTCACCCATTTCTTCTTTCGAACATCGACCGACTGGTTGTTGGTTTGGTCCCGGCCATCAGCCCAGTGATCTAGAGTGAGACTTAAGGGGGTGGTTATAGACTGCCCCATCCTCTCCAGGAAGAAGGAACTTAACATTAAACATAAAAATCCAACACTAAGACAAAGATGAAACAGACGCACAGCACAGCTTCGGCGTAAAATTGAAAGCAAAATTTCAGATGGAGACTCCGAGGGTCCGGATCCCTCTTCCCCAACCAGAACCATGTATCCTTCCGATATGGACTGAGCTCCGAAAAATCAGGCTCCAGACACCCTTGGAACGTCTTCCAGGACTGTGGGGGAGAAGTCCGAGCTCGTCAGCTCCTTCTCTGACCCGCCAGAATCAGAGCACTCAGATCTGAGTGTACAGAATTAACAAAGAACACAGACAACATAGACATAGACTAACGAATCGGCGCTGGCCAGCTTACCTCCTGGTGGTGGATCTCGGATCCCGGACGAGCCCCCAAATGAAAGACCCCTGAAGGGGACCTTCCCTCAGGAGGAGACCCCTGGACTGAAAGACAAGGCCGAGACCACGGATGCAAACTGCAAGAGGTTTATTAGGCAGACACAGGTACCTGCAGGCAGCAAAGTCTTTCGGAGGACTTGCGCCCCACAGACTGGGTAAGGGTTCTTTTTATAGGATCAGAGGCAGCAGAAGCGGCGTACAGAAGCAGATGCATGGTTACAGGGATTTCATTGGTCAATTTGAATGAGGTGATGGGTTGACTCGAGGACAACTCTCTCGGGTACATGGAAATCTGATAATAGCTGACTTGGCTCCATCTAGGGTACTTGCGGTTTTCCCCAGAACTTTTTGTTCCCCTCCCGGGCCAGATGTTCGACCACAGATATCCTGTTTGACAGCCTAAAAGTACTGACCTTACCCTGAACCCATACTTGTTTGTGGGAAAGCCTTGCGAAATGGCGTTACAGCTGTCAAGCTGAGTTCAGGCCATGTAGCAGGGGTGGGGGTCTTTCAGTTGTTCGGTCAATTGAACTCCCTAAGCTTCCTTGCTGACTGTAGCTCCTCTGACATGGGCACTGGCAGAACCCCACGAGTCCCACAAGCCCACACTTAGTAGCAGCGAGTCCCTACCCTTCACACAGCTTCCCAGTGGCAGAACTAAGTGTTCCTACCTGGGCTCTTGCACTTGTTTCTAGTTTTAGAGTCAACATATATACTGGTTTCAAATGCATCTGCAGCATAACACATGCAACACCTTACTCTGGAGAGAAAGGGGTTTCCTAAGCAAAAGGAAACATCAATAATGAACTCCCTTTTCATACAGAAACGAAGCAGTTCTCCTTCAGCCATTGCCCACTGCAGCAATGGCAAAAAAGACAAATGATTCTTTTCTCAAAAACAGGCTGACCAATGTCCCAACAGACTCCCCTATCATATTCTACCTCTGCTCCAGCAACAAAGACACCATCTCCAGAGTCAATCTTGTACACTGAAGACACTCTGATGGAGGAAGGTCATTGGTTAAAAAATAAAGAAGCTGCTTGGCCCTCATAGGTTGGAACATAGGTGGGTGGAGTAAACAGAACAGAATGCTGAGAGGAAGAGGAAGTGAGCTCAGATGCCATGCTCCCCTCTCCTGGGCAGATGCAGGGCAGCTCCTCTCAGAGGCAGACACGATGAAGCAAGCCGCCAGGTCAGACATGCTGAATCTTTCCCGGTAAGACTGGTATTACACAGATTACTAAAAATGGGTTCGGCAAAATATGAGAATTAGCCAGTAAGAGGCTAGAGCTAGTGGGCCAAGCAGTGTTTAAAAGAATACAGTTTGTGTGTTGTTATTTTGGGGCATAAGCTAGTCAGGCTACCAGGAGCTGGGGTGGCTGGAACACAGTCTGCAGCTCCACACAACAGAATGGCACCCACGTGGACAACTGCATCCACAGAAAGCCTGAGAAAGCTTGGGAAAGAATAGAGTAAAGCATGTTTTCTTAGTAGCAACAATTTCTCGGTTCTGTTCTGCTTGCTAGAGGCAAGCAAGCGCTCTCATCTAAGAGAGGCTTCCTGACTCAGCTTTAGCTGCAAAAACTTGCAGCTCTCTTAAGAGGTCCTGCCACGAAACACTTAAATGGTGTTGATGAAAAGCTGAACGCATGCTTTTCGGTTTTCAGCTGTAGCAGGAAAAAAGCTGCGCCGCTTAAAATGCCAGCTTTGTGGGCCATCCTGCCAGGGCAAACTCTGACTCTTTGAGGCAGGAGGTCAGCTAAAGAGAGAGCATTTGAGTGTTGTAGCTTGTTTGCTGGCAAAGACCTTGAAACGCCACAGAGTTGTGGTGATAAACATGGCTACAGCCGGTACCTCAGCCATGAGGCTGGAAAGCTAAGGAATGGGCTGGATCCAGCCATCAAAGCCACAACTTTAAACATACCCATATTGCTCAGTAATTTCAAGGCTTGTGTGGTCAAAAAAAGAGAGATATACAGTAAAAGAAAGATTCAAAGTCAAAGAAAATGTTTAAATGATTTACAGTGTGTTAAAAATATATGCAGGCTAAAAATTAAAGTTCTTAAAAGTAAAAAAGGAAGAAAGAAAGTAGTTGGGTTTGGGTGTGTAGTACACACATTTAATCCCAACACTTGGGAGGCAGAGGGAGATTGACCTCTGTGACTTCAAGGTGTGGTAGCACACGCCTTTAATCCCAATGCCTGGAAGGCAGAGACTGAAGGATCTCTGAGAGTTCAAGAACAGTCTGGTCTACAGAGTTATTCCAGGACAAATATATACGGAGAATATAAAACGAAAGTAAAAATAAACAAAATAGAGTAAAAATAAAGCTGCACAAAGATGGAAAATACACAGAGAATCTTGATACTGCATGCTATTATGCTCTCTTTGAATTGTTTGAATGCTGAGGAAGGAGCAACAGATGCTAAAAGATATTTGTTTATAAATGCTGCTGAACTAATCCAAGATAGATATTTTCAAAATACCTTGACTTCAGAATTTGGATCTAAGGATATGATACTTTGGAAAAGAGTTTCTTCTTTTGTTTTCACAGAGGATGAGACACTGTGGATTGCTTTTATTCCAATATGGTATGATAGACCACGCCCTCCTGAAAGGTTGCTGTGAACATCTTCAGAAAATTACTTTGCTCAACTGCCGACTGAGATAAACCTAGCAGACAGGTTATCCCATAAAAGACCCGAATAACAGCGCCCCCATTCAGCAGGAAGCAGTTTGGAGAGAAATAACTACGTCCATATTCCCAAATATTGTTTATAAATGTTCTTTTACATTTAAAGGGGGAGATGATATAGGTATGAATAATTTGCATTGCTATAGATTTAAAGGTCAATTTTGTTATAGGTATATGTATTTCTGACCTTGATTAAGGTATTGTGATTATGTAGTTCATTTAAAAATGTAATGTATATAGGTTGTTAATGGATAATTATTAATAATAGTCAAGCTTGTAGTCATGTTAGTTAGATTTTCTAGATGTACATAGATATATTTTAGATAGGCATTCTTCATATCTTTCAAAAATTATAAAATATGGCATTTTAAGTGTTTTAATAACTTAGGGTTTTTCATGACAATGAAACACGTCTGCTCCAGGCAGCACCAATCTACTTCAAGAAGAAAGAAGATGGGCATCGAAGAGGCACCTTATGGAGTTTGATAGCCATTTGGGCAAGAAACTGCTCTTGCCTGGACTATTGTATAAACTGGACACAGAGAACCCGCAGAGAGAGGACTACTGAAATTGCCTAAAGGTGAGATGTTCTTTCAGGGTTCCTGATTCATGAAAGAGTCTGCGAGACATTCTGCAGGACACAGAAGATAGTGACTGAACTGCCTTTGAAATTTCCTGCTTCATGGAAATGTCTCTGGATACTATGGACCTGTAGGCCGAAGATGGATGCCCCAACGGTACAGAGAAACTTTGGGTGATTGTCAAGGCAGTGAGATGTCTCTGTCATTTCTAGAGTTTGAAAGTTGCTTATTTGTTGTTTGCTTGGGTAATATTGTATCCTTCTCGAGTCTTTGATGGAGTTGAAGAACTAACTACAGTTAGTTATAGTTATAGTTTTCCTTAGTTATGATAAAAATAAAATAGATGTAAATATTGTAATTTTTACTTGATAACTGTTTTGTTATATGTAATTTTGCTATGTTAAAGTTAAGGCCCTCTTTTTTTTTTTTGTTTAAACAGAAAAAGGGGAAATGATGGAGGAAGGTCATTGGTTAAAAAATAAAGAAACTGCTTGGCCCTCATAGGTTAGAACATAGGTGGGTGGAGTAAACAGAACAGAATGCTGGGAGGAAGAGGAAGTGAGCTCAGACGCCAGCCATGCTCCCCTCTCCTGGGCAGATGCAGGGCAGCTCCTCTCAGAGGCAGACACGATGAAGCAAGCCGCCAGGTCAGACATGCTGAATCTTTCCCGGTAAGACTGGTGCTACACAGATTACTAAAAATGGGTTCGGCAAAATATGAGAATTAGCCCGTAAGAGGCTAGAGCTAGTGGGCCAAGCAGTGTTTAAAAGAATACAGTTTGTGTGTTGTTATTTTGGGGCATAAGCTAGTCAGGGTACCAGGAGCTGGGGTGGCTGGAACACAGTCCGCAGCTCCACACAACAACACTCCTTCCCGCAGCTGTCACCACACATAGCACTGAACAGTAAGTCTCGGCTTCTGAACTATGGATATAATTTCTGCCCCTAGAAAGGTTGCAGCCAGTTTCTTCCCATGGGAATTTAGCCTCATCCACATTAGCTCATCTGCCCACATGGCATGGGATGCATGGTTCATCCTTCCATGCAAGTGAGATGTGATTCCATGTGAGTGAGTGGGGTTCATGGGATCCTCATGTCAGTGGATCTGCTGACATTTAGAAGTCCAGCCCATAGAAGAGGTCAGTTTGATGGAGGTTAAACTCATGTAGGCACTGCCTGTTAAAAGTACTGCCTTTTGAATACTGTCTCTAACTGCACATTCTCTTGTGCGATAACATGCTCCCCTGAAGTGTATTCCTCATATGCTGGGCACAGTTTTCCTGTGTTCTGTTAGTAGGATGACTGTTAGGATTCCAGCATTATACTGACACTCCCTCCCACCTCCGGTACCCAGCCTCCCAGCCCACAGGCATTCAGGCGATCACCCAGCCAGCCCAGGGGCCCTGCGACCATAGGTCGCCAAGACATGGGTAGCATGAAACGTCATGTGTTGCGTGGATATGTCATGCGTTCATGGCCACATTATGTGATGCGTAGCTACATTATGCATTGCGTGGCTATGTTATGTGTTGCTCGGCTGCTTAATTATTCTCTGTACGCATGTGCAAGCTTTTCCTTTTAAGCAAGCTCTGACTGCTTGTTCGCCCTCTCTAGATCCTCTTTCTGGGTAGCCATACTTCCTTCCCCTTACCCCTGCCCTCTACTAATAAACTCTGACAGGGGTACGCGGGAGGGAGGGGTGGGGGGGTTGTTGAGCTCTGTGGTTTATTTCTCACCATGGCAGTTGCAGCTTAACAACAGCGATGACTTTTTTCCTAAGCTGTGTGTTCTAGCAAATAAAATAAAAGTCAAACCTTTTGTCCCACACTGCAATAAAATAAAATAAAATGTAGAAGCCCATTCTCTAACTCCCTCATAGTATGATTTGGCCAAATATAAGAACTTGTGGAATGATCACAGGAGGACTATCGCAGAGCAGAACTGCAGGTGTCTGGCTTGCTAAATCTAAGCGCTTTAAAGATTTATGACAAATTAGGGGGGTATTACAGGTGTCAAAGCCCTTCAAGAGATCAATAGCACCTAACTCACTAACCATGTCCAGATATCATTAATCACACTTAAGAAATGTAAAATAATGCTTGTATTCTTTGCCTTTTCCTTAGATCTTCCCATGGTTTAGTTTTCTCCTTCTGTAACCTGTAGGGAGCCCTTTAAGAGACAGTGGAAACATACACACAACAGAATCGGTGATTAGCTACAAACTAGCTGATGAGATTTGCTGTATATTTTTTAAAAATGCTTATGTCCCTGCTAATTTTCCTTGTAGTTTTGTTTTTTGCTACCAAGTTGCTATTGAATTGATGCAGGAAGGTCATTTGTCAATAAACAAACTGCCTTGGCCCATTTGATAGGCTACCCCTTAGGTGGGTGGAGTAAACAGAATAGAATGCTGGGAGGAAGAGGAAGTGAGCTCAGACTCGACAGCTCTGCTCTCTGGAGCAGATGCCATGCACCATGCTCCCCTCTCCCCGGCAGATGCAATGAAGCTCTGACCCAGGATGGACGTAGGCTAGAATCTTCCCGGTAAGCGCTCTTTGGGGTGCTACATACATGAACAGAAATGGGCCAAGCAGTGTTTAAAAGAATAGAGTTTGTGTGTCATTATTTTGGGGCATAAGCTAGCCAGGCAACCATGAGCCGGGCTGTGGGAAGAGGCCCGCAGCTCCGTACTACAGATGGCGCCCACGTGGATAACTGCATCCACAGAAAGCCTGAGAAAGCTTGGGAAAGAATAGAGTAAAGCATGTTTTCTTGGTAGCAATAATTTCTCGGGTCTGCTCTGCCTGCTAGAGGCAAGAAAGCGCTCTCATCTAAGAGAGGCTTCCTGACTCAGCTTCAGCTGCAAAACCTTGCAGCTCATTTAAGAGGTCCTGCCACGAAATACTTAAAATGGTGTTTGTGAAAAGCTGAAGGCATGCTTTTCGGTTTTCAGCCGTAGTAGGAAAAAAGTTGTGCTGTTTTAAAATGCTGGCTTTGTGGGCCATCCTGCCAGGGCAAACTCTGACTGTTTGAGGCAGGAGGTCAGCTACAGAGAGAGCATTTGAGTGTTGTAGCTTGTTTGCTGGCAAGGACCTTGAAACGCCACAGAGTTGTGGTGATAAACATGGCTACAGCTGGTATCTCCGCCATGAGGCTGGAAAGCTAAGGAATGTGCTGGATCCAGCCGTCAAAGCCACGGCTTTCATCCTACTGATATTGCTCAGTAATTTAAAAGCTCGTGTGGTCAGAAAAAGAGAGAGATACAGTAAAGAGAGATTCAAAGACAAAGAAAACTTTAAATGATTTACAGTGTGTTTAAAAATATATACAGGCTGAAAATTAAAGTTCTTAAAAGTAAAATAAGGAAGAAAGAGAGTAGTTGGGTGTAGTAGTGCACACCTTTAATCCCAACACTTGGGAGGCAGAGGGAGACTGACCTCTGAGACTTCAAGGTGTGGTAGCACACGCCTTTAATCCCACTGCCTGGGAGGCAGAGACAGACAGATCTCTGTGAGTTCAAGGACAGCCTGGTCTAAAGAGTTATTACAGGACGAAGATATACAGAAAATATAAAATAAAAGTAAAAGTAAACAAAATAGAGTTAAAATAAAGCTGCACAAAGATGGAAAATACACAGAGAATCTTGATACTGTATGCTATTATGCTCTCTTTGAATTGTTTTAATGCTGAGGAAGGAGCAACAGATGCTAAAAGATATTTGTTTATAAATGCTGCTGAATTAATCCAAGATAGATATTTTCAAAATACCTTGACTTCAGAATTTGAATCTAAGGACATGATGCTTTGGAAAGGAGTTTCTTCTTTTGTTTTCACAGAGGATGAGACCCTGTCGATTTTTTCTATTCCAATATGGTATGATAGACCACGTCCTCCTGAAGGGTTGCTGTGAACACCTTCAAAAAATTACTTTGCTCAACTGCCGACTGAGAGGAACCTAGCACACAGGTTATACCATGAAAGACTTGATTAACAGCGCCCCCATTCAGCAGGAAGCAGTTTGGAGAGAAATAACTGCGCCCATATTCCCAAATATTGTTTATAAATGTTCTTTTACATTTCAAGAGGGAGATGATATAGATGTGAATAATTTGCATTGATATGAATCTTGGTTTATTGATATAAATTTAAGGTCAATTTTCTGATATTGATTAAGGTATTGTGATTGTGTAGTTCACTTAAAAATGTAATGTATATAGGTTGTTAATGGATAATTATCAATAATAGTCAAGCTTGTAGTCATGTTAGTTAGATTTTCTAGATGTACATAGATATATTTTAGATAGGCATTCTTCATATCTTTCAAAGATTATAAAATATGGCATTTTAAGTGCTTTAATAACTTAGGGTTTTTCATGACAATGAGACACTCTGCTCCTGGCAGCACCAATCTACTTCAAGAAGAAAGAAGACGGGCATCGAAGAGGCACCTTATGGAGTTTGATAGCTATTTGGGCAAGAAACTGCTCTTGCCTGGACTATTGTATAAACTGGACACAAAGAACCCGCAGGGAGAGGACTGCTGAACTTGCCTAAAGGTGAGATGATCTTTTGGGGTTCCTGATTCATGAAAGAGACATGAATTTATGTGAGACATTCTGCAGGACACAGCAGATAGTGACTGAACTGCCTTTAAATTTCCTGCTTCATGGAAACGTCTCTGGATACTATGGACCTTTAGGCCAAAGATGGATGCCCCAACGGTACAGAGGAACTTTGGGTGACTGTCCAGGCAGTGAGATGTCTCTGTCATTTCTAGAGTTTGGAAGTTGCTTACTTTTTGTTTGCTTAGGTAATATTGTATTCTTCTCGAGTCTTTGATGGAGTTGAATAATAGATAGATAGTTATAGTTATAGTTTTCCTTAGTTATGATAAAGATAAAATAGATGTAAATATTGTAATTTTTACTTGATAACTGTTTTGTTATATGTAATTTTGCTATGTTAATGTTAAAGCCTTCCTTTTTTTTTTTTTTGTTTAAACAGAAAAAAGGGAAATGATGCAGGAAGGTCATTTGTCAATAAACAAACTGCCTTGGCCCATTTGATAGGCTACCCCTTAGGTGGGTGGAGTAAACAGAATAGAATGCTGGGAGGAAGAGGAAGTGAGCTCAGACTCGACAGCTCTGCTCTCTGGAGCAGATGCCATGCACCATGCTCCCCTCTCCCCGGCAGATGCAATGAAGCTCTGACCCAGGATGGACGTAGGCTAGAATCTTCCCGGTAAGCGCTCCTTGGGGTGCTACATACATGAACAGAAATGGGCCAAGCAGTGTTTAAAAGAATAGAGTTTGTGTGTCATTATTTTGGGGCATAAGCTAGCCAGGCAACCATGAGCCGGGCTGTGGGAAGAGGCCCGCAGCTCCGTACTACATTGAATGGTTATACATACATACATACACACACACACATATACATATATATACATATATATACACACACACGCATTTATATACATATATATGATTGGGAATATATGGAACATATATATATATGATTGTGAATTTTTAACAGTATAAGAAATAAGATTGGGAAGAAATAAAATTGGAAGTGCAAAGAATTTAGGAAAATGAAGACAAAGACAAAAAAGAAAAGAAGAAGAAGATAGAGTATTTAGAACAAGAATGAATTGGAACAGAGATTTGTGACAGAGAATTGGTTTGGATTTAGAATTGAGACAGAATTAGAGTTAAGAAATTATAGACAATTAGAGCACGAAAATTAGAATTAAAGCAAAACAATAAAGAGACGTGTCTGGAATTGTAAACATGTGAGTTTTTTCCCTGAGATCAGAGTTAACCAAAGATCCCTTTCCCTATGCTGAGGCAACCTCACGGAACCCTGTGAGGAAGTCTGCAGAGCAGGACTCTGTTGGCTTTCCATATGAGATGACTCCTTCCCCAGGTTGTTTCCACCAATATAAACAGGGTCCCATGTGAAGATCAGGCTTGCTTCTCTTAGCTTCCTTTATTGAATCCTTTATTCTGCCCTTAGAAAGCCAACACACTCCTTCCCCACGACCCTCCAAGCTGATATCCTAATTTACCTACATTCCCTATTCTAATCAGGCTTTGCTCTACTATCTCTGAAGTTGTCCCCCTCGCCCTCCTCCAATGACTGTCGATTTCTAGAAAGACTAGTGGAGTCCAACGAAATATACAGAGTAGGCATATCTAACATAACTCAAACCGACTAGTCAACTAATTGCACCACTTAGCCAGACCCCTGGTTCAGATAATCAGAGAAGCCGACTGTGTAGGACCAGAAACAAATTATGTCCACTCGGTTTGCAAGGCAAGGGCATCAAAAGGGACTTACTTTGCCTGCCAGGACTGCACTTACCCTAGGTACCCTGAGGGGAAACGTGTCACAGTCTTTTTCACTCCAGACTCCAGTGTTCTCCTGCACAGGAAACCTATTAGTATCTTGTTCATCATTTCAGGGAAACAGAAACCTCATCCTACTCCTCCACTGCTGGAGAAGGCCCTAGAGGGGCAACTACCATTGGCGCAGCAATAGGACTCCAAGAGATACAGCACAGCAAACTGAGCAACCATATAAAGGAAGTCATGACCCTGGTACAACAAAGCACAGCCATGTTACAAACTCAGAGATTCCCTGGCTGTGGTGGTCTTCTAAAACCACAGAGGTTGGACTTAAGAACTGCAGAAAGAGGGGCATCTGTTCTTCCTAGGCAAGGAATGCTGTTTTGATGTGAGTGAACCTGGCCTAGTAAGGGGAAATGCTAGACAATTACTAGGAAGAAACACAAGAGAAAGAGTAGACAATACTTTCTGGAAGGCCCCCTCTCTGCTTGGGGACTGTCAGTAGTCCCCTTGACAGGCCTAATTGTTATAATTGTGCTAATTTTCTTGTGTAGTCCTTGACTTTTTAGCTACTCACCAACTTCCTCCAACAAAGACTCCTTGTTTTCCTAACCCAAAGCAACACTGGACTCTCTATGCCCCCAGACTAGCAGCTTTTATCTATCCTGAATGCATCTCAACATACTCATTCCACCTTTGGGATCCACCAGCAGCCTCCCCAAATGTCAACACCTTTCCACCATATTCTTTTTTACCCTTCCAGGGTTGAGATATTTTGAGTAAGAGCCTCAGGTCATGAGGAATTGAGTCAGGATGCAATTGGTGGTGTAGCCCCAAAGCATAAAGAATTCCTTAGCCCCAGAATGACTGGTCAGTTCCATCTGCAGAGATAGAATGTCTGGCAATGAAAATAACTCATGTGTTCCCCATCAATCCACAAACACAGCTGTAACTTTCTGGTCGACATACACACACACACACACACACACACACACACACACACACACACACCCCAGCCCCTCTAAATGTGCTCAACCTTCATGCCATGGAAAGAGTGGTCCTCTTCCTATTCTAAAAAAGCAATCTCAGCCTGCTAATTCGCAGAGAGTCACTGCCCATTGTGTGGAAACACAACCATCAACTCAGAGGAGGTATGAGTTTACTCTGGAGACAAAATGAGTGAACACAGATTTAGATTTCTCCAAATTCCATTTTCTGCAATGGAGTCTTTACAGTCACACAACAATGGAAGCAACACGTGAAGACACTTTTTAAGCACATTGGTGGAAGTACCAGACAGGCAGTTATAGTAAAGTTGAGGGAGGGCTTGTTACAGGGGTCCGATGATACCCGATGATGCTCTTAGCCTTTGGTTTTGTGGGAACTGTCTGTTAATATATTGCAAGGAAAGCTAGTCTTCTGAGTACCCTGATGGTCATAAAGGTGAGAGACAGAGAAGAGCAATAAGTATTGAGAGGGCTCTATAGAAGGAGGGCTCAGTTTCAGGAGACCTGATGCTCTCTGGCCTCCAGGAGTACCAGGCATTCGCAGGTGTACATACATATGTTCAAAACACACAAAAATGCATAAGATAATATACATTCATTTTTTAGATGGAGTAAATGTTTTTATATTCTTTTTTAAAAATGATTTTATTGAGCTATACATTTTTCTCTGCTTCCATTCCCTTCTCTCTCCTCTACAATATACATTTTTAAAAAAGAGGGCAAAAGGTGGCTCTGAACTCATAGGCTTGCACATCCTCTCTGGTCACTGAAGGACAATCAGCCTTGTAGAAGGGTCTGTGGAAGGTGCTGCTGCTTTCCAGAAACTTCCCTGTTCACAAGGCTCGAAAAGGGACTGGCAATTACATCTCACCCTTTTGCAGTTGTTTTGTTTTTAGTTTGATTTCCCCAGGACAGTGAACCTCCTTCCCCTGTCTTTCTACCGTGGGGGCAGAGAAAAGTGTGTGAAGTTGCTCTAATTTAAAAGCATTTGCGCTATCAAAATCGAAAACATCTAAAAATCTAAGTTCCCTTTATTTCCTTTGCAGTACACATTTCATTTACGGTACACATTTCCTGCAGGATCCCTCTCCAAATTTGTAATTCCGTTCCTACAAGAAGCAGATTTTATGTTTTTTTTTTTTTTTTATTTCAAAGGGGTGAATACTTAGGATGATTAATCAGGCAATAAATCACAGACCAGCTAGGCAGAGCTATTTAAACCACGCCCACAGGCTTTTTTGGTCTGTTTTCAGAAGTCCATCTCATTCATCCGAGTCTCTTTGCTTCATCAAGACAATAGGCGGTGCATAGCCTTCATAAAAATGTCAACTGCGGAGTCCACCTCCCCGGGTCGCGTGGGAGAAAACCGTACGTATTTAATGAATCGTTAACTAAATTAAAGGGAGAAAAAGGGGAGCTTCAACAGCGGAGTGGAATCTTCCTCCCTTTAGCTTGCCACAGGCGTCTCTCCAGATCAGCGAGGCAGTGGGTGGGGAACCCTGGGGTGAGTAGGAGCACAGCAGTGCAATTCCATATTATTCTGTTTTGGCGAATGTTACTTAAACATGTTTGGGGAAGAGCAACCAACAGCGAACTTGTTGAATCTGCGCTCTTTAAATTCCCGCCAGAGTGAGGCACAGAGTGCCTGTGTTGACTAAAGTAGCCAATGAGGCTGCCTCACTCACTGTGATGAAAAGAACTGTAGCCCTGTGTTGTGGGTGTTAGGGTTGAAGAAGCTGCCTATCAGATTACATTTCCCCATGGTCTGAGGGACATTTACAGCTGCCCAGCCCAGCCACTCATACTTGATTGTGAGATACCTGCTGTCTCAGGGAGAGATAAACAGCTCTTCTGAGTTCCTATAGCACAGTAGGTGTCCGGATTCCTAGAAGACTGGTTGGAGGAACCTGGGCATGCTCAGGCAAGTCGCTGCCATCCAGTACCCCTAAAGTGCCCCTGCTCACACCTCCCCACTACCTCCTTTTCTGGGCTCCCACAGTGGATCTCCCGACCCCCAACCCGCGTGTGCTTTTTCATCCCTAACCTCCAGGCTGTCAGAAATTCTCCCCTTTCCTTAGGACACAGGTGTACTCCTTCAGGTCTTAAAGGATTCTGTGGTATCAGGGAACAATATCTGTTCTACTTTACGTAGAATTTCAGTAGGTCGGGGATGGGAGATTGATCCCACCTCTAAATCCATCTTCAGTTTCAGGTTATGGTAAATGATGGGAAAAGGACATTGGAGATTGCTGTTTTAAAACCGTATCCTTTCATTTTGGAAAATGTTTCTATTTCATTCTTTAAATCTCTTTCCCCTTAATTTACAACTTTTATAATTCATTTTACGTGTATGTGTGTTTTGCCTGCTTGTCTGTGCACTACGTGCATGCCTGGTGCCCACAGGGGTCAGAAGAAGGTATTGAATCCCCTGGACCTGGACTTAGGCAATTGTGAGCCACTGTGTGGGTGCTGGAAATGAACCGAGTCTTCTCTCTACAAGGGTAGCAAATGCTCTTCACTGCTGAGACGTGATTATATCCCTACTTTAATATTTTTGTTTAGGAATAGAATATTTCTTGAAAAACAGAGTTCACAATTATTGTTAGCTTAAAGGTCTAGTTAGTGTCAGCCTCAGGGAATCAGGCTAAGTTCCTCTAGGTGGACAGGCCCCCGATGTGGTGGAAATACTAGTCCTGGAGGTGGGGGACAAACTGAAGAAGAAAGCCTTCTAACCAGGCCTCCCTTGAATACCTTGGCCCCATCCCGTGCCATCCAGTTCGCACCTAAAGGACTCTCTCTGCACACCCAGGCCCTTCCTTGTGGTAGAGCAGCAGGTATGTCCTCTGTTGCCCCGACTTAAGAGTTGAGACTAAGCACTTAGGGACCACCAAGTCACATATTCCTCATGGTAAGCCAGAGCACCTGATGTGCTGAGGAACATTAAAAGGTAAAGTTTTCCTTCCTTCTCCAGACTTGTTTATGGGCTGAAAATGGCAGCCAAGTTCTCATGGCAGTGACCAGTCCATAAAGCAGCTGACTTAGGTGAAAGTTGGAGACCCAGCTCTCTTGAATTCTCTGCAGCTTCTCTGACAGTTTCACGTTCTCATTTCCTGTCTGCAGACCCAGCTCTCTCGAACTCACTGCAGCCTCTCTGATGCTTTCACCTCCTCTGGCTCCTCTGACCAGAAGAGAAAGCTCACGAACAATACTACTGTTTCTCAGGTATACGAAGTATTTCTGAAGGATTAGGGGCTAGATAAATTCCGTGAAGGCCTTAAGAGAGCCCATGACTAAGCAATAAAGATGGTGAACTTCCAAGATGGCGGCTTCTTCTTCACTTTCCAGACCTGAGACAAAGCCTAGGGCTGCTTAAAACAAAGTCATGGGAAGCTTTTTCTCCTGCCAGTGGGGCCCCCTGCTGGTGAACCAGATCGAACAGCTCACAGCTCAATGTTTTATGATACATCCATTAAAATGAACATACACGTTGCTTTATTATGATGAATGTAAGTCCCAGTCTATGGTCTCCATCTTTGGAGGCCCTGTCCCTGTGCCCTCCTAGCTTTGACCCCTCCCTTGAGGAGGGTCAAGACAGCCTGCCAAAATCTTGACCACTCCAGCAGTCTACCTAAACTGCTTCCCCAGAACATTCCCTCGTGGTCTCTTTTCCTTCCTCCTGGTAGTGACATTTGTGGCCTCTTGGTTCCCCCTCGGGACCACCCCAGAGCGCGGGAATCCCATTAAATCCCATTAAACCTGGATATTATTTAATAATGTTGTGATTTGGCTGCGTTGGCAGAGAGATCACACTAGGAAAATTTCTTAAAGGTGAATATATTAAACTCCTCAGCTACTTTTAGAAGCACTGTACGTTATCGTGGGCTGTACTCATCCCACTGTGCCTTTTAACACCAGATCTGACAGGGCTTTATTGAAAATATTGTCTACTTTCTCTCTACCTCCCCAAGAGATATTTGTACTTGATTGTATATTATTTTTAGTGTTGTAAAATGGTGGGAGAGAGTCCATGGTGGGCCAAGGGGCCAGGATGCAGGTAGGAGCCAAATACTCCATGCAGGCCGATCTGGAAAGAAATCAATAGTTGGCAGAGCTTGTCTCTTAAAGAGATAGCAACTAAATACAGACTAGGTAGTGACACAACAGCCGTTGGGACCTGGGCTGGCCGGGGTACTGCCTGGGTTCATCCTCCCAGATGACAGGGTCCAGCATAAGGACTGAATCCTACCAGTAACACAGTATTACAATCAATACAGTTTCTGTGTGATTATTTTGGATCTGGGAGGCCCAGAAATGAACAAGCAGTCTCTGACTACAAACACCGTCCACAAAAACCAGTACTTGGAACCTACCTACATTTATAGGTGAATAAATGGGGAAATTGTGATCCATACTCCTGTTCGGGATCTCTAGGTAGGGGCCCCATGCACACTCTGGTCTTAAACCTCCGATTCCAGGCCTAGTCCCCTCAGAAAGCCTGCCACTCAGCAGCCCTGCCTCTAAAAGACCTCATATGGTGGCTCACATACATACCCCTAACTCCTATTCCAGGGATCCAATACATATTTCAGAGGTCTCCTAACACTAGGCATGAATGTAGCACACATATATATGTAAGTCCAAACAAAACAGTAACACACATAAAATATATCTTAAACAATAGTTTATAAAGGACGTATAGATCCCCTCCAACCCTCCCCAAACTTCCCCATTCCCACTTGCAGAGTCTTTATACCTCTGTCACCAGCCCTTACACACTTACTTTTCCAGAATGCCAAAAAATGGATCCCTGAAGCAGAGACTTCACACTTGTCTTCTTTCACATTGTCTCAGCATTACATTCTGCTCTTCAGACAATGCTCTTCAGACAACAGAATGTCAGATACACTGCTGGTGAGATTCTAACACTGTATCCACAGCACCACTGATACAGAAACAATACTCTGAATTTAGAAGCGTGAAAACACACACACTTCATAGTCAAATGTTATACAAAGAAGTTATGAAAAGCTGGCAGGAAACTTGTAGAGAAGTGAGAGGAGGAAGAGGGTTGCGGCAGTTGGGGTGTTCCGGTGACAGTTGGGTGTCTTTTTAAAAAGTTACTCAGAAGGAAACTATTTTCTGTGACTTACTGACTGTAAACTTGCTTAAGCTTGCTGATTAGTATAGGGACGTTTTGAGTCAGAAGCCTTGGGACCATTTGCCCTGGTAATGTGGAGACATTTGCTCTAGGCAAGTGTAGGCCTGTGGTCCAACTTGTCTCTTGTGTAGAGAGGGTGCGTTTACCTTATCATCAGCTTGGGGACATTTGAGTGATTGCAAATGTTCCTTTTTTTTTTTTTTTTACAATGATCCTTAATACTGCTACAAATATGCACATAAATGTTTCTTTTTCTTTTTCTTAAACCTTAAATGCAGGCTTTCCTTCCAGCTGGGGTATGTGGGTAGGATGGGGGCACATCACCATATTGTAGACTTTCTGGACAAACAGCTTCATACTGGCTGCATAGTTTTGCCTTCCTGAAAGAAAGACTAGATTCACACCAGCATCTAATTCATCAACCTCCTGTTATTTAGTGATTTTTTTTTTTTTTTTTTGCCCAAGACAAGTTCACAAACATCCTCCCCACTTTTTAAAGAATCCAATGACTCTACAATATTGAGCTTCGTGCTTGGGTCTACAGTTCATCTTGAGTCATGTTTTCAGCAGACAGATACCAGGTTGTTTCAGTAGCACATACTGGAGCGGTGCCACACTCTCCCTGTCTAAAAACTATATATCTCTGTTAAATATCTGTTGACAATGAGTGCCTGATATAATTTCTGGAGTCTTTTTTTCTGCTATATTGTTCTGTCTACTTGTTTACTAGCACCAAGCTGTTTTTATTTCTGTTCTCATAAATCATGAGATGAGGCAGTGTGATCTTTCTGAATTTGACCCTTCTTCATAATCATTTTTGAATATTCTAGTTTCTTTTTAGTTTTCTTCGTATTTTTTAAAATATTTATTTATTTATTATGTATACAGAGCATTCCTTCCATGTATGTCTGCAGGCCAGAAGAGGGCACCAGATCTCATTACAGATGGTTGTGAGCCACCATATATTTGCTGGGAATTGAACTGAGGACCTTTGGAAGAGCAGGCAATGCTCTTAACCTCTGAGCCATCTCTCCAGCCCCTTCTCGGTTTTTTTAATAATTTGATGCAATTTATTTTTTCTGAAGGCAATCCCTTCCCCTTTCACCAGGAAGTGATACTGTGTTGCATATACAAACTTGTTCAGGAGTTGTTTACACATGAGCAATATTGAGGGTTCCATTTTATCATGTGAAGCCTTTACTTCTTATATTGTTCTGTTATTGAATAAAACTTGGGAGTCAGATAATGGGGTAAAAATCTGATTGATCAGAGAAGCAGTACATAAGTCTCCAGTGACCTCTCTCTCCTTTCTAGATACAAAAAAGCTTGCAAACCTTTCTCAACCTCTTCCTACCACTTCCTATGTCTCTCTATTTGTATCCTGGGTCCTCCAAAACCTCTATGGCTAATTCTGGTCAACTAGTCACTAGCTCTGCCCCTGATTCTATGTTAAACTTTATTGGCAGTCTTGGAGTGTGAGTGTGAGTAAATATCTCAGAACAATTATGTGTTTAGATCTGTCTTGATTTCTTTCCTTTTTTATGTTAAAATTTTCATGCATATGAGTGTTTTGCCTGCATAAATATCTGTGCATCACATGCATTCCAGTGCACACCAAGGTCAGGAAAGGATGTCAGATGCCAGAAACTGGAATTATAGATGGTTGTAGGCTACCATGTGGGTGCTAGAATCAAACCCAGGTCCTCTGCAAGAGCAACAAGTGCTCTTAACAACTGACCCAACAATCTAGCCCTGTCCTGATTTCTTCATAATTTTAAATGTTGTTAATTATTGTGCTGATTATGAACCTTTTTTAGCTTTATAATTTTATGGTTTCTGTCATTACTGTAAATGGTGCTGTCTTAGACTTTAATTTCCATTTGACAAGAAAATACAGCTGACTTTACCATGCTGACATTGTATCTTGCAGCTTTGTAAATTCATATTTTATATTCAGTAGTCTTTTATAGATTTATCATAATTTTTATGCAGATAGAACTGCATCATCTGTGATGAGAAACCCTTCATTTGCCTTCAAGAAGTATAAACCTTCTTTTATTTCTTTAAGAATCTTATGTATATGGCTGTTTTGCCTGCACGGTTGTTCTTAACATGAGTGCCTTGTACCTATAGAGGGCAATGAGTCCCCTGGAACTGGAGTTGGCACAGTTGTAAGCTACCTTGTGAGCACTGGGAATTGAACCTGTGTCCTGTGGAAGAGTCATTTTAAGTCTTGAAGAATTTTCCAGCTTTGTGACCTATTTCTTTACCCTTGGTGGATCTCCTGTGGAGTCATGCTGGAACAGAGAGCAGCCATCCTATTCCTGCTCCCGGTTGCTGGGAAAGCATTAATAACTGCACCCTTGGGAATGAAGCAGAATGTAGTTGGATATATTGGGGTTTTTTTTTTTTTTTTCGAGACAGCGTTTCTCTGTGGTTTTGGAACCTGTCCTAGAACTAGCTCTGTAGATTATTGTTTTGTTTTTAATTGATAACTTTTATAGGGTTGAGGAAGTTGCTCTAATTCCTATTTTTGCATAATTTTGCTGTGTATTGATATTTCTATTTTCCTCTTTTCTTAGTGTGTTAATAGGTCTATTTACACTGAGTTTTCCCTAATGTTTTCATTATTCCTAACCAGAGCACTTTCTGAAGAGAAATCCAGCTGACTGTTGTTGTTTTCCACTGTGATCCTCACTCCTTTAGGTTCCTGTCCTTTCATGATACAGCCTCAGTTCAGTAACCAGAAGACCCCTGGGAAGTTCTGTTTCTAGCATCTCTAGTCTTCTTTCTTCCATGGCCATCCTTTATGGACCAGGGCCTTCTTTGAAAAGGGTTTGCAGCACTCTTTCAGATACTTGTAGGGGACTGTAAGTGGATGTTTGTGCTAATTTTCTTTAATTTTTCTTAAGAAATTCTCCAAGTTGGCATTCTTATATTAATATTTTTCAGGTAAAAAGCTCCAAGAAAAATGTCTCGGAATCATCTCCCCCGTGTCTCCTGCTGGCTTTGCCGCCGCTGGGCAGTGATCATCGCCCTCAGTGGAGCTGTGATTGCACTTTCTGTGGCTCTGTCATTGTCAGGTGAGTGACATCTCCAGATCCTGCAGCATTCTGTCCACATCCACACTGTCAGTTACACTTACTGAGCACTGTGAGCCAGGACTGTGGGAAGGGCAGAGAGAGAACACACTGGAAATTCCTGTTCTCTGGGAACTTAGGGTCCAGCACGAAGATGCAGTGAAGGAACAGCACAGGCTGTGGTGTGCACAGGAGGCCAGGCTCAGCATCCCTGGGAAGAGCACATTCAGCAACCTCTAGAGAGATATAGGAAACATGTTCACCTGGGGAAACTATTTGAGGCAGAGATCAAGGAGAGGAAAACTCAAAGGAAGAGCTAGGGGCAGTGAGGGCAGTGAAGAATGGTATGGTTGGGGAGGCAGAAAACCCCCATAACCCATGGTTTATGTTACCATCTTCAACTATGGTGTGAAAATACTAAGTAGATTAATCCAGACACATGTGATCCCAAGCTTCTAGTTTTAGACTATTCTGAATAATGTGATAAAATCTTTACAACTTTCTTGCAATAGGTGGAGTAAATAATTCATGATATTGTTTTATAAAATCAATGTTAGCCACGGCAATGAATAGTACAGAAGTCAAACACATGCTCACAAGACTTAGGCAGTGTAACCTAAACTGTTATGTATCTCTGAAAAGACTCAGATGAAAAGAATTGACAGTTGTCCTCAGTGCCGTTGCATTTGTTCTTTTCATTAAAGCCTCGTGGTACTGGGCATAAGAGCTGGGGACAGCTACACCAAATTGCCTTCCACTAAAAAATGTGTGTGGGTCGTTTCTAGTATTTAATATTTCTTATCAATCACTTATTTCTAGGTTCACTAGCCCTTGAAAAGAGCCATGTATTTGTTCTTAACTGTTATTGGAAGAAAAAGGCAAAAATTTATGAAAGAAAAATATTACTTTTTAACAAGTCCTGCATTTGGAGATTCTTACACACACACACACACACACACACACACACACACACACACACACATATTACTCTATTGTGATAGACCCACAAATGAAGACATCACACTGCTCCGTTAGCATAGCCACTCAAACAGTGGCCAAGTCCCAAATCTTGTATATCTCACTCAACTTCCACACAGTTAGAAAAGACATCCTGAAGTCATAAAGCTTTGGTTATGGTTTAGACTTTCACTGTATTTGTGTTTTTATACACTTATCAGCCACAAATTGGCAAAAATACCAGGAAAGTTGAAAGTAGAAAAACAATGCTCTTTATAGCCCTATTATTGGCTTATGGGCCCTTGCTGCATCCTGTCCTTCCTTGTCACCTTCCTTGTCCTCCTGTCTAAGTGTTACACCATGCCCACACTCACAGCTGTTCACACGGTGCATCCCAGGCTGGGACAAGCATATGAGGGAGTGCATGGGGTCTCTTTCTTGCTGAGTTTGTGTGACTTTATTTAATATTTTACTTTATAGATCCCCCACTTTTCTAAAAGTTCCTATTTCTTTATGTCTGAATAACTTTCTGTTTTACACATGTACCACATTTTCATTATCTGTTCATCAGTTGATGGACATCTAGGTCAGATCCATTTTGCTGCTATTGTACATGGGGCAGCAGTAGACATGGATGTGCAGGTCTCTGTGTTATGATGTAGTGTTCTCTCACATATGCCCAGGAATGGCATAGCTGAGTCACAAAAGGTCTGTTTGTACTTTAAAGGAGCCTCAATACTGGATTTATCAGTTTATACTCCCACCAGCAGTGGATAAGTCTCCCTATTTCTGGAGAGTTCTGACATCTGCTGTGAGATTTCTTGATAATTGCCATTCTGAAAGCTTCTGATGAGAGTCAGCATATATTCATATGGATTTAGTGTATACATGACATGATACCAGGAAGGCCTCAATCAAAGTTTTGGTATCAAAAACTATTAGATCACGCCATGTTGTGCATGCTGGTATTTTGCCATATTCAAATCCAGAGAAGTGAGGCGTTTCCTCTATTTGGTCAGGATGTGATGCAGGATCATAGGAAAGGAACCTGTAGAATTCCAGCCACCAAGAAGAGTCCTAGTAGGATAGTGATTATGATTTGTTTAGGGTATGGTGTCTTTAGTCCCTGCACCCAGGAGGCACAGCCAGGAATTGTGAAAGAAAGAGACCCCATGCACTCCCTCATATGCATGTCCCAGCCTATAATGTACAGTGTGATCAGCTCTGAGTGTGAGCGTGGTGTAACATGTAGAAAGGAGAACAAGGAAGAGTGATGTAAGGTGACAAGGAAAGAAAGGATGCAACAAGGGCCCATAAGCAATGAATAGGGCTATAAAATGCATTCAGATAAGTATAGTTCACAGAGTGAGATCCAGGCAAGGAAGGGGGACATAGAGAGATTCTGTCTGCAAACTCAAAATACAAAAAAGACAAGCGTATCCTTAGTGTCCTACATGAAGGTTCTTGATGGTAGACCACCATGCTAGGAGGAGTCTCTTAGTGATCAGTAATGAAAGCTACAGTCAAACACACACCTCACAGTGGAGAGTGAATGCTTAGCCAAAGAGATGAGACACAGAAATGTTTATTTATGATATGTATTTGCATTGTGTATATTTTAGTGAGAAAAAAAACCCCGCCATTGTGAGCCCTGAAGCTGGGAATGTTACCTTCCCAAGAAACTGGATTACATTTGGAAGTAGATGTTTTTATTTTTCTGAACACACAAGTAACTGGACATCCAGCCAGACCTCCTGCATGGAGCTGGAGGCTAATCTAACTCAAGTTGACAGTCTGGAGGAGCTGGTAAGATTGGATCGGGAGTTGGTTTGTTGTTTGCTCACGTGGAATATGTATTGCCTTGAGATAGAGAGCTTAAAGCTGGAACATGAGGAAGATTCCACCCTAGGCACTGGGCACATGGTGTACATGTTAGCATGTGCCATTTGTGATGGTAGGTAACACATCTGACTGTAGCACTGAGACATTCCAAAGATATTCTCTCCTATAGTGCTAATAGTCAGTGTGCAAGGCCAAACATACATTTGAGAATCATGGTGGTCATACAGGTCTTTGTCTGAGCTGGCAGGTGTTGCAAACTTAAGGTGACAACTGTTAATAACTGTAATTACAGACTTAACAAGGGACTTTTACAGCCCCAGAGAAATGGGTAGCTGTCAGTTTACTATGGTTTATGACAGGAAAATGCATTCACTGAGAACTGAGGGTTATTTCGGCTCTAAAGTTCCTGGCCCTCAGTTCAAACCTGCTACCATCCCAAGAGGAGGCTGTAGGACAGAGACTCAAGGCTCATCTGAACCTGAGAGACACATGTATTTGCTTTCTGTGTTTTTGACAGGATTTCCTGAATAGAACAACTGGGTATTCTCCTGCCTGGATTGGATTGCACAGAGAGTCATCAAAGCAGCCTTGGATGTGGACAGACAACACTGAATATAATAACTTGTATGTTTTCAGAAAGCTTTTTCTTTTACTGTGTTCAAGTGTTGTGATTGTGTGAGTTGTTGTGTAAGGTGAAAGGCTGAGTCATGTGAAGAGAACTCAACTTGAAAGGGAGAAACCCTTGGGCTGGAGGTGTGCCTTGGGGCTGGTTGTGTGTTACATGGAGTCCCCAGTATCCACATCTTGGCAAATTCACATCTGTCAGAGTCACCTAGTGTTGTTTCACTCCAAATCTTTAGCCTGATGATGGCATCTGGGGTAGATGCTGTCTGCTCTCAGCACTTGGAAATCTCTCCTTGCTGATAACTGCCCTTGTGGGATTCAGACAGAACTGCTGATGGGCACTAAGGTATATGAATCCCCAGGAAGCCACTGCAGAACTGCTGGACAGAACTTGTCAGACAGCTGTGTGCACAGCTGCTTCTTTCACTGAAGCAGAGACCCCATGGGTTTTGGGAACTGTCACTAAAGTGTCATCATCAAAGGGCACCCAGGACAGTGTTTGGATGTGAGCATAGCCATTTTGAACAGACCCATTTCACTGGAACAGTGAATGTCCATTATTAAAGACCTTTAGAATTTACTCAGTGCATTTTCTCCCCCTTTCATACATGTGAGAAATTCTTCAAGATAGAATTGAAAACCCCCCTTGCAATGCTACCCATGGCTGAATGAAGTTCATGTGAACATGGCAGAGAGCAGCAGTCAAATGCTTTGTACACACAGTACAGGGTCCAACATGGATAAGTGACAAAGGTATGGTCACCAAGTGTAACCCTGAGAATGAAAAAGTCACTGGGTGTAACACTAGTGCTGGTTGTTCCTCATGGCCTCTTCCTTTCTGTGATTCGTGCTATAAACAAGCAGTAGACCTGAGTGAGATATCATTGCTGGAGGGAATGCAGTGGCCGACTCTGCAGATATTTTGTTTGTTTTTTGTTTTAGGACTCTCATCCGAGGAGATGGAAACCATGCCTACCTGAGTTACAGAGGGATCAGCAGTAGCAGGATCTACATACATAGTAGGTGGATTTGTAGCTAGCCCAATAGCTATTCTTTAGTACATCCACAGCTTGTGTAGAGTGTGTGTCAAAGTCATCATGAGAGATCTGTAACATGTCATCTACAGTTACAGCACTTTTTTATCTTATATAAATATCACAAGCAATTCATATTCTGTTGTGACATAATTGGTGAAAATTATCACAGACAACTGTACTTAAGGGTATTTGAGAGATGTAAAAGGAGCTGTGGGCTGCGTTCCTGCCGCCCCAGCTCCTGGTAGCCTAGCTAGCTTATGCCCCAAAATAACAACACTCAAACTCTATTCATTCAAACACTGCTTGGCCCATTTCTATTATTGTGTGTAGCACCCCAAGGTGTGCTTACCGGGAAATTTCTAACCTACGTCCATTCTGGGTCGGAGCTTCATCGCATCTGCCCCAGAGAGCAGGGCTAAGCCGTCTGAGCTCACTTCCTCTTCCTCCCAGCATTTTGTTCTGTTTACTCCACCCACCTATGTTCTAACCTATGAGGGCCAAGCACTTTCTTTATTTTTAAACCAATGACGTTCCTCCATCAGGGAGAGTATGGGTGATTCTAAATTAAGTAAGTGTTTTGCTATGGGTTGGCCATATGTATTACAATCACATCAGTATTAGTGACCCCCACTTTTATGGCCAGACAATGAAATTTTTTCATTAACTTTTCCTTTGAATGACAGGTACTTTTAAAAATGAAGGGAGGAAAATAAATAAAAATAAAAAATAAATAAATAAAAAATGAAGGGAGGAGCTGGGCAATGGTGGCAGATGCTTTTAATCCCAGCACTTGGGAGGCAGAGGCAGGTGGATTTCTGTGAGTTTGAGGCCAGCCTGGTCTAAAGAACAAGTGCCAGGACAGGCTCCAAAGGTACACACAGAAACCCTTTCTCAATCCCCCCTCAAAATAAACAAACAAACAGTGACAGGATTGAGTCAGGATGGGTGAAACACAGGGCTCCTGCAGAGGGCTAGAGGGAGACAGAGGAGTGGAGTCTCTCCTGCACTCTCTCCCCACGGCCCTGGGAAACCTGCAGCAGGCTGCATCACAGGTCTGCAGTCACCAAGGAGGAGCCTCAGACCTGGGTGCAACAGCTGCTGCAACCCAAGCCAGAGCTGGAGTGAGGCCCTGCTGCTTTTAAAAAGTCAGGGAAGAGTGGCAGAAAGAATGGCTCTATCTCCAGTAAATGTGCCTTGGCATGTATGTAATTTCTGTTATCACAACCTTTTAAAAAATATTTGAAGATTGATTTAAGATGGTGACTCGTAGGGTGGGTTTTTCTTTCTTTTTTGTTCTAAACCTGGAATCTCCACTGCTGTGCAGCTGCCCTTGGCCTGCAGGTGTGATGGACATACCTAAATTCCCTTCATTGGGGGCACAGAGATGTGCAGAGAAAAGGAGCTCCAGTGGATTCTGCCCCCAGATACCCTGCCCATCTGAAAGATCCCCTTGTCTCTGGGCAATAAGAGCATATCCCAGACTGTTGCTAGTGATAGTGTACAATCACCCTGTTTCTGAGAAACATCAGTATGTCTGTAATGGAGACCTCTTTATTTTCTTGATTGGACCTCAAAAAACCTAACACTGGCAGGATGATAAATAGCAGCCTGGATCTCTCACAGGCTCTGCCCCCTAATGTACCCCATGTCTCTGAGGAATGGTGGGATGCCCAAGGAGAGTAGTGTATTTTCTGGTTTGGGCCATCTCAAAAAACCTCCATGGTGTGTGCTGCCACCATATGCCATGTTGCTGTACATGGTGCATGCTACGGCTGCAGCTTTATTGGTTCTGTCTACCTCTACAGGTTGTGTGGAGGCCCAAAAATGTGAGCCTGTTTCCACCTTGTCTGATGGTTAGAGAGTTGTAGGTTGCTCAAAGTAGCTGACAAGCATATTTGCATGTTCCAACTCAGCATGTGATTACTTAATTGTTTTGACATTAAGATAGCCCATACAAGTAGGTCCATTCATCCTGACAGGTGGTCAAGATATGCAAATGTACTTCTGCTCCTTCTTTTATAACTATGAGGTCACCTGGGCAGTCGCTGTCTTCAGGATTCATGGTCTAAGGCAGCTTCACTGCTTAAACAACAAAATGCTAATGATTTGATGTCTCAAAGTGTTAAAGGAATTAACTGTTTGAGTTGTCCTTTCTATCAAGTATACAAAGTTTTTCGTTACATTCTCTCTCCACCTCCCTACCCCCATTTGTATTGGGTATAAATCTTTGGGAAAAATAAATGTGGGTTATTTCAGTATTCACTGAAATACCCTCCTGTACTTTTCTATGGCTTCTGTATTATTATTTTTCATGTGTCTTCATATTCTTATATTTCGAACCCCCATGCCCCTACCCTGGCAAGAGGTATTTTTGTCGAAGCTGGACCATGACAAATCTGTGTTGATACCCATGGACCATGCTGTTTCTGGAGACCATATGGGTTTTCTTGGTCTGTGTATGGCTATGTTGATATTAGTGGTCTGTGCTGTACCTTGAGGCCATGTTAGTGTCCTTAGACTGAGATGCTGCTAGGGGCCATGTGGATACCATGACTCCTGTTATCACCAGGGGCTCTGTGGGCTTCTGTGGTCTGTGCTACCACTGGAGGCCATGCTGATGTTCATGGCTTGGGCCATGGTCTGTACTCCTCTTCAAGCCATGTTAACATCCCTTGCCCACGGTGCTACCAGAGGCCATGCAAGATTATCTCATTTAGGAAAATAGCATTTTTCAGTGTTCTGTTCTTAGTTCATTTAGCATCCCCTCTTTTTTTCAATCCACTTTATTTCAGATAAACAGCACGACACTTTCTTTATTTCTCTTTTTCTTTTTTAAAATTTATTTATTTTTATTTTTTTAAATTAAAATTTCCACCTGCTCCCCATTTCCCATTTCCCTCCCCCTCCTCCCAAATATTGCTCCCTCCTCCAACCCCCTCCCCCTATCTTCACGCCTCTTCTCCTCCCCCCACTCCATTCCCTCTCCCTCTCAATACTGAAAAACTGTCCAAATTCCCTCCTCTGCGGGAAGACTAAGGTCCTCCCACTTCTATCTAGGTCCAGAAAGGTGAGCAACCAAACAGGCTAAGCTCCCACAAAGCCAGTTCATGTATTAGGTTCGAAACCTAGTGCCATTGTCCTTGGCTTCTCATCAGCCTTCATTGTCCTCCATGTTCAGAGAGTCCAGTTTCAACCCATGCTTATTCAGTCCCAGTCCAGCTGGCCTTCGTGGGCTCCCAATAGATCAGTTCCACTGTCACAGTGGGTGGGTGCACCCCTCGTGTTCCTGACTTCCTTGCTCATGTTCTCCCTCCTTTGCTCCTCATTTGGACCTTAAGAGCTTAGACCGTTGCTCCAAATTGAGTCTCTGTCTCTATCTCAATCCATCACCAGATGAAGGTTCTAAGGTGATATGTAAGATATTCATCAGTACAGGATAGGGTCATTTCAGGTTCCCTCTCCTCAGTTGCCCAAGGTACCTGCTGGGGACATCTCCCTGGACACCTGTGAGCCCCTCTAGAGTCAAGTCTCTTGCCAACCCTAAGATGGCTCCCTTAGTTAGGATATACACTTTGCTGCTCCTGTATCCACCCTTCCTATATCCCAACCATCCCAATCCCCCAAGCTCCTCCCATCCTCCCCTTCTCACGTTTCTCACCCCATTTCCCCTTAGCTCCATGCCACCTCACCCGCAAGTTCCCAGTTTTTGCCCGGCAATCTTGTCTACTACCCTGTCTAGGCGGATGACTATACGACTTTCTTTGGGTTCACTTTCTTATTTAGCTTCTCTAAGATCACAAATTATATGCTCAATGTCCTTTATTTATGGCTAGAAACCAATTATGAGTGAGTACATCCCACTGTCACTAAGACAAAAAGGCAACCCACTGACTGGGAGAAGATCTTCACCAACCCTGCAACAGACAAAGGTCTGATCTCCAAAATATATAAAGAACTCAAGAAACTAGACTTTAAAATGCTAATTAACCCAATTAAAAAATGGAGCACTGAACTGAACAGAGAATTCTCAACAGAAGAAATTCAAATGGCCAAAAGATACTTAAGATCATGCTCAACCTCCTTAGCGATAAGGGAAATGCAAATTAAAACAACTTTGAGATACCATCTTACACCTGTCAGAATGGCTAAAATAAAAAATACCAATGATAGCCTTTGCTGGAGAGGTTGTGGAGTAAGGGGCACACTCATCCATTGCTGGTGGGAATGCAAACTTGTGCAACCACTTTGGAAATCAGTGTGGCGATTTCTCAGGAAATTTTGGATCAACCTACCCCAAGATCCAGTAATACTACTCTTGGGAATATGCCCAAGAGATGCCCTATCATATGACAAAAGTATCTGTTCAACTATGTTCATAGCAGCATTGTTTGTAATAGCCAGAACCTGGAAACAACCTAGATGCCCTTCAATGGAGGAATGGATGAAGAAAGTGTGGAATATATACATATTAGAGTACTACTCAGCGGTAAAAAACAATGACTTCTCTAATTTTGCATGCAAATGGATGGAAAAAGAAAACACTATCCTGAGTGAGGGATCCCAGACCCAAAAAGAGGAACATGGGATGTACTCACTCATAATTGGTTTCTAGCCATAAATAAAGCATGACACTTTCTAAAACCAATGATTACCTCCTCATATTGAAATTAGTTTGCATTTAGCATTTTTAATAATCTTATTTACAGTACAGGTTAATCTCAGAGATTGGAGGAGAAAGATCACTGACCCAAATCTTCATGACCAAATTAATCAAAGCATGCTTGTTTTATTTGTGTACATGGGGTGTCTCCCCCTCAGGTGAGGATTGAGTGGTAAGTATAGGTGGTGAGGGAGACAAGATTTTTATGAAGCTCAATGATAGGGGGTGTAGTTGGAGGCCACTTGTTTGTTTCCTGACTGCCCAGATCTGAAATAATCACACAAAAACTATTATTACAGCACTGCTTGGCCTATTAGCTCATGCTTCTTATTGGCTAGCTCTTATATATTAAATGAACCCATTTCTAGCTGAGCAGTGGTGGCACACATCTTTAATCCCAGCACTCAGGAGACAGAGGCAGGTGGATCTCTGCGTGTTCAAGGCCAGCCTGTCTACAAGAGCTACTTCCAAGACAGCTTCAAAAGCTGCATAGAAACCCTTTCTCAAAAAACAACAACAAAAAAATACCCCATTTTTATTAATCTGTGTATTGCCTCGTGGCTATGGCCTACCAGTAAGGTTCTGTCTAGTATGCAGCATCTGTCTCCATGTAATGTCTCCTCTATCTGCTTGGAATTTCTGCCTTGTCCTATTCAGCGCTGCAATAGGTCCAAAGCAGTTTCTTTATTAACCAATGGTATCACAGCATACAAGGGAGTTTCTGACATCAAGGGAGTTACCAAATGGTGAACTTGACAGACAAAAGAGGTGGGGTTACAGGAGCAGAACATAAGCTTACACATTAGTGCTACACAGGTTCCTTAAACAAAAACATGGTTGCCAAGTAGGCATATTGTGGTAGTCATGAGCAACAGGGAGTCAAAAGGTAGTAATAATATGTAGCAAGACTAATAAAAATTGAGAGACAGACATTGCGGTTCAACCTGAAGATATGAAAAGCAAAGCAGCCAGCAACTGGTTCTTCCTTTACCTCAGACTGAAATGGCAATCCCGCTTCCAGGAATCCTCAGAATGAGAGAGAGCTGAGACCTGTCTTCTCCTGTTTTATATTCCTCTCTAGTGCTGGGATTAAAGGTTTGTACCACCACCACTACCTGGCCTCTATGTCTGACTAGTGCGGCTACTGGGATTGAAGGTGTGTGCCAGCACTGCCTGGTCTGTGTGCCTGAACAGTATGGCTGCTTTACTCTCTGATCTTCAGACAAGCATTATTTATTAATATACAAATGAAATATCACTACAGCCATGTAACCTTTTAAAAACAATGATAAGGTTGCAAGATGGTTATAAACAATGTTTAGAAATTAAGACATGATTCCCATTCCTGGAACAGACAGAACAGAACCATTTGTACTTCAGGATACCGGTGGGCATAATCATAAACAGAAATGGATTTATTTTGTCTTTACTATAAGATGGCTTTTAAGCCTAAGATGGAGGCAGGCTTATTCTTCCTACACTTTCTCCCATGTCTCAATTGCCCTTCCTATCTGTGATTCCATTTCTCTGAGAGACAAAGAACTTCATGTGCTTCCTAAGTGGCTGTTCTACACCAATGGGTGAAGTTAACAAGCCACCTGACAAGTGGGATCCAGTTATAAGTGGGCGTATTGGAAACAGCCTAGAATCGAGAGCAGAAATTCTTCTCTAGTTTCAACTTCTGTCTTCCTGTAGCTGAGACTCCGCTCAGAGATTAGTGCTGCAGAGACTGCTAAGTCTTCTGTGTGCTTGCTGAAGACAAAGCCATTACAGAGCTCCTCCAGAAGGGATAAATAGGTATGTATTTAATGCAATCAAACTGAAAGAGCAGAGAGGAGATTCACAGAGGAATCACAGAGAAGGTGAATCTCATTAATGTTAGTTTGCCCAGCAGCTCGCTCTCTGTAGAAGAGGAGATGCTTGGAGCCTCTGTTACGTTAGTAACTATTGGAGTATGCCATACTTAAATATAACTGAAGAAGAGGAAATGGATAGGGAATAGATGACATGTCCTGAGTCATAGCTTTTATTTGGTCAGTGAATAAAGTGAGGACATGAGCATTTCCCTGTAGGTTTGAGGGGAAGGTTTTATTGTAGATATGAGGAAGAGCAGCCAGAGGCATCTGAAAGAGTCCACAGGGGAGAGAGAAAGGAGTAGACCTATTCTGGCCTGCAGATTCAACTTGGCCCTGAGAGAATAAAGAGCAGAGGAGAGTGAGAGAGGAGGACCAAGAGAGGAGGATAAAGAGAGAGCATGGCCAAAATGGCAGGGTAATGTAGGAAAGAGAGGCTGGGAAAGGGAAGCTAATGAGCTGGAGTTTAGAGTAGGGGCCAGAGAGGAGCTGAGAGGAGTCACAAGTCCTGAGTGAGCCTGGAGGCCAGCATGGAAGTCAGTCATTTGTCCATATATATATATATATATATATATATTTGTGTGTGTGTGTGTGTGTGTGTGTGTGTGTGTATGTGTGCATGTGTCTGTGTTTAGCTTTCTAGTCCACTCTTGATCTCTGGTGAGTTACAGGAAGTTGCTGTAGACCATGCTTCTCATGACCCAGAAGAAAAGAAACTCTAAGAGCACAGCTCTCCATGTTCACAGCTAAGGAAGTTCCCTGTGGGGCTGGGGCCTGGGGTTTTCAGATCCAGTGTGGTTCAAAGGGAAGGTGGGGAGGGGAGATGCAGTGTAAGCTGGACCCCAACTCCAGCAAATGATATTACCTAGACCTAAAATGACAAAGGTTTCATACTCCTTCTCATTTATGAATGTTAGTTTTGAATATTTAGATTTGTGTCTTTAAAAAGAAGTACCCACAGATTGTAGGAAACTAGTAAGAGACATAAAGCAGGTATATTTTATGATTTTTCTTTGTATTCATTTATTAAATAAATCGTTTTGTTATTACAGTCTCCTTAATAATAAAAAAATTCAAACATATCATAGATATGAGCTAAAGGGACCTTACATATATATTATTTAATACAGCATAAGAACCCCAGTTTTCTCTAGTCCTCAAAAGATATATGTTTAAGTACCAGTGAGATGACTCAAAATTTAAGGCACATACTGCTTTAGAAAAGTCTTTATATAATAAAAAGATTTCCTGAAGGAAATGCCAGAAATAGCTCTATAGAAAATGCTATGTTCAAATTCTAATGCTACTTTATTAAGCAAAATTTAAAACATTGTTTCAAATAAAATAAAAATTTTATATTACATAATTTGGGAAATTTTAGCAAGTTTTTCAATCTAAAAACAACAAAATAGCTATGTAATTATACTTTCGTATCAGGAATAAAACACAAAGTATTTTCATTCTTGAGGATTATGATGTTTCTAATTTACTTTCAAAAAGAAAATAGCAGTATGGATATTTATCTTAAATATTTATCAATTGTATGTTAGAAAAAAAGGTTATCTTTGAAAATATAAACAAATTGTATTAAAATTTAAAAATGGAAATAAATGAACAAATGGAAAAAAACAAAAAAGTAAAACAAAACAAAACAAACATCTTGAAGTACAATATTATTGAATTTTTGGAGAAAATGACAAGGGAGACAAATCTGGGCAGTCACTGTGGGTGTGTTGTGGGGGGAAAGAAACATGGAGAAGACAGGGAGAAAATCCTGTTAAGTCAAACACATCCATTCAACCATGAGGAGCAACAAGGAGTCACATGACAGGAAGCAGCAAGGTGGGTCCAGAGAAGAAGTGAAAAGGTCTGGCTTTGTCCAGCACCCTAAAGTAGAGAATAAGAGCATGAAGAAGCTCAGATCTTCTGATTTAGCACTCAGAAAAGCCATCAAACTTCACAGACTACTTGGTGCAGCTCGACAGGTGACCACAGAGTGGAGTTCCAGGGAAGGAAAAGCACATTATCTCAGTAGAGAAAGACTGTCTCCTGCAGCCTCTTAGCAAGCTTTAGGTGGATCAGCCTTGCTGAGCAGTGCGCTCTTGGCCAGGTGAGTGACAGGCCCAGCAGGACTTGCTCTTTGCCTGCTTGCTTTCCTCATTTTTACCCTGGCGTTAGAGCAAAGTTTCTCAACCTGTGGATCACTGATGACATAAGTCACAAAACAATCTCACACCAGTTCGGAATTGTGAATAATAAAAGGGTTATTTATTTAAGGGGAAAAATTACAGATTACTGTACTAGACACAGTCCTCTGTGTGAACAGAGTCTAGCAACTGCTGGAGCTGGAAGCAAGAGAGCTGGTACACATTTAAGGCTGATTTTACAGTATAAGAGACCACGCCCAAGTGGGCTGGTATCTTAAAGGCTATTGGCTGAAGTAGCTGAATGTGCTCCCACAGCAGGTCTCTACTCTTTTGGGGGTCACATACCAGATATCCTGATTATCAGATATTTACATTATGATTCATAACAATAGCAAAATACAGTTACAAAGTAGCAATGCAATTCATTTTATGGTTGGGGGTCAACATACCATGAGAAACTGTATTAAAGGCTCACAGCCTTAGGAAGGTAGAGAACCACTGCATTAGAGCCTACTTCTTCGGGATTCCAGCATCTACAGAAAACCATCTGAGACATCCAGTCTCATAGATAGAGCAACTTCTGGATTCTTGGATTTTGTGTTCATAGGCAGCCATTGTTGGACTAGCTGGATCACAGCCTGCAAGTCATTCTAATAAATACTCTTCCAGTATTCTAAGATTCATTCTATAATTCTCTGCTCTAGAGAACCCTGACAAATATAGTGACATATGGTGACAAAGAAGGACAAGATACACGTAAATGACCTGTGAATCATGAAAAAGGTTATGAAGAAAATGGTTTTTCTGGTGTCAGCTCTGTCGTAAGTTTTTTTTTATTTATCGGTGAATAAATTCATAAACAGGCAATTGACAGTGAAATTCTAAAACCATAACCAAAGCTCCATGACTTCAGAATGGCTGTTCCAACTCTTTGGAAGTACAATGAGATACCAAGGTTTTGGGACTTGTTAAGTGTTTGAGGCTAGTAAAATATGTCAAATTTGTGGCTTTGGTCTTAAAAAGTCCCTGCTCAGTCAGCTGGTGGATAATTCTAGAATTACATCCTCAAATCTGTGTGGCTCAAAAAGCACTTCAAGTTTCTAAAGTACTCATTCTGGCCTCCTTGTCTGGGCTGAGAGTTTTCCGTTTACAACAGGATGACGGGTCTCTGACCTCCAACCTGGGCTCCTTGGCATCTACACTTCTGAAAGTGGTCACTGAAGTCGAACACCAGACCTAGGAGATACTGAATGGAAGACATTTTGTTCAAGGTCAGAAAAACCGTGCGGGGGTCACAGATTTCACCTTGGACACAAAGGTGTGAGTTCAGTCCCTCACTCGATGGGCTACTGCATAAAGGGCTGTGCTTCTGGCCTTAACCAGCACTTCCCTGTGAGAAAGGCAAAGCCCTCCCTGTGGACACAGACAGTTGCTATTCACTTGCCATAGCCATGTCCATGGACCTTCTATAGAGAGAGGGGGCTCCTCATCTCACACTGGGCATAAATAAATCCATAAAACAACAACAACAACAACAAAAATATCCTGGACATGTAAGATGTCCTAAGTCTGCCAAGAGAGGAAGCCATTGAGTAGTGTAGAAGGCCTCAAATGGAATCCACAAAGGTCCAGGAAACAAAGAAGCAAATATGGCTGCCCTGAAATTGGCTCTCGAAGCTGAGAGGCCTTGTTAGTACTTAGTTACCCTGCCTTGCACTTTATTTTTTATTGTGTTTTCCAAGACAGGGTTTCTCTGTGTAACAGCCCTAGCCATCCTGGAACTACCTCTTTTAGACCCAGCTGTCCTTGGACTCACAAAGATCTGCCTGTCTCTGCCTCCCTAGTTTTGGGATTAAAGGCAAGCCCCACCATGGCCTGGCTTCCTTCCTGCACTTTAACTGTTCTAGAGCCCAGTCTATGTACAAGGAAACTAAGTTGAAGAAAAGATAGTCAATAGAAGACAAATGGGTGGTTGTTTCTACCAAATGAGGGACCTATACTTCCTGCCTTTATCAGAAGACAGATGGTCACTAAACTGCACCAGGCCACCAATCTGCAGGCAACTATAACTGCTGAATGACTCAGGTCCAGATATTATTTCCAGATTGCAGTCTCCCTTCTCCCTGAGATCTAACAACGGCTTGGTCTTTCTGGCCCAAGCGTTCCTAAATCTGTATAAGGTACCAAATATTGATTGGAAACCACATTGTACATACAGCACACGAAACTCAGAGAAGACAGGAAGGATAAATTGAAAGAAAACTTGATTTACGTAAGTCCTTGAGTCTGGTGAATACTGGACCAATCTCTTGACTTTTGATCTCCTAAGAGAGAGATGCATCCCGTATGAAGAAGCTCCTAAGACAGAAATGACTAATCATTCCTTCCCTTTGTCCATTCATGTCCTGTAATAGTCACAGGGACTATTCATCAGACTGTTCGTGAGGCTGCATGTTTGCCTGGTACCTGCCCACAAGTTCCAGCCTGGCAACCTTGTGTGGTGGGTAAAGAGATCCTGATAGGGAGCCTTGAGCAAATATGGAAAGTCTCATACCCTGTGGTCCTCACACTGCTACAGCATCACTGGTGTCCCCTGTGCACCCAGCACACCCAGCATAGGTAGGCTACACATCCTAAGGACAGAGGGGTCATCAGCAGATGCTCTGACTCACTAAAGCAAAGACTGACACGGGTCATATAATTACAGTTGTCCTATTCTCTCTGTTTTGCCACCAGTGAAAAAGACCCCAACCATCCATAAGCCAGGAACTTCTTTGTGGAGATTAAGGATTACTGGAACAAGGAAGCTCATAGCCAGCCTATCTACTAAGACCCAACCGCCCACCTTTCATGTAGATTTTTGTAAAATATTGCACCTAGATGCTATTGGGGGATGGTTTGCTTGATCATGGAGAGGAGAAAACCCCCTGGGACTGTGTGTCCACTGGTGAAGAAAAATGGCCATGTACTCTACTTCCCTGACTCCATCTCTCAGCCCCAGGTTGCCACAAACAAGGCAAATAACATGTTGCTTGACGGCATTGTGAAACCTACTTATCATGGGAGCACACCAATCCCTTCATAGTCTCAGAAAGAAACTGTTGTGGGATATTATTTTAGCTAGGCCAAGACGTATTAACTTTGTTTATGCTACATTTGTTAACTATGGAAAGATGTGTTGTATTTGTTTCACATTGCCTGCCTATGGCACCTGATTGTTCTAAGAAAGCTGAACGGACATTAGCTAGGGCGAGAAAGAACAGGCAAGGCTGAGCTGTAGAGAGAATAGGAGGAGGTTTAGGTTGAAAAGACAGAAGAATAAGAAGACGAAGACGAGAGAATAAGATTCAATGCCAGGGCAAGAAACCAAGCAGCCTCCATCCAGTTAGAAGTAGTGAACGATAGTTATAAAGAAAGGAAAGGTTGAAAAGCCATAGGGCAAAAGGTATATAAGGAAACATGTGAATTTATGTTAAAATAGCTAGCCATGAAGGAGCCTAAGTTAAGCCAAGCAGTTATAATTAATAAAAAGACTTGGTGTCATGATGCGTATAGTGAGGGGATTAGATTATGAGGGCTTAGCCTCCACCAATGGATTAATCCACACATGGCTTCATAATTAGATAGCCTTGCTGTGAGGTGAGCGCAGGTTTCTCAGATGACACTTTGCTGTTGGAAGATTCTGGAGCCATGTCTGTTTTATCCTCAGTTCCACTGCTGTCACTCCACTGGGCAAGGACCACAAGTGTTCACACATTAGTGTCCCCATTGAGATCTCTTCCCAGCCTTACCTGGCCTCTCCTGGAGTCCAGCAGTTAGAGTCAGTGATAAGTGTCCCAATGTCATGGCCCCTGCAGTTTCCCAAGGATTGAGTTTTGAGACCTGTGATTCACCCCTGTGGAAGGCCACCCCAGTGTGCAGCCTTCATCTGAGCACTGATCTCCTGCTGTCAAATCTGGGTGCCAGGGCAGAGGAAGAGGAAGTGCACAGTGCTGCAGGCATGGGTTGTGGAGCCTGTAGGCCATGGGGAGTGTGTTTCCTGGTAGGGGAACTAGGGGGCGCTCCAGCCTTTGCTTCAACCTCAGCAAGAACAGTGGGAAATTCTTGAGCAGTCTACTTCATAAAGAGGAAGTTTCAACTACTAAACTCGCTAAGAAAGCTCATGCTTGTTCTAGTGACCCAGTCCAGTAGGTTATGCTGTGGAGGCAGAGGCAGGAGTGTCTGAGTTCGAAGACAGCCTGGACTACACATTTTTCTCTCCCAAACACAAATGCACTGACTCTGGTATGACCTGCTTTACTCGACTCTAGAGTTACTTTCATTGGCAGTTACCAAGCTTTATATCTTTAGTTTTAACTTTTAATGCATAGTCAATGTAGGATTGCAATGTAGGTATACCATGAATTTCCTTCTTGTTAGTACCTGGAGATATTGGGAGGGTCCTCCCTTCTGGCAGGGGAGCAGTCAGGCTTGGCAGTGGAAGTCCGTCAGCAGCTGCATTGAGGTGGGCCTGGTTGCTGTTGTCTAAAAGAGCAAGCAGTTTCCTTTTTCTTCTCTTAGAGAAGAGCTTTGGGTGACTGTACAGGAAGTGAAATGTCTCTGTCAATTCTAGAGTTTTGGAAGTTTCTTACAATGTACTTCCTGTTTACTTTTTAATATTTTATAATTTGTAACATTTTATCCTTCTGGAGTCTTTGATGAAGTTGAAGAATAGATAGTTATAGTTTTCTTTAGTTATGATAAAAGATAAAGTAGATATAAATATTTTAACTGTAATTCTTGCTTGATACCTGTTTTATTATATGTAATTTTACTATGTTAAAGTTAAAATCATCCTTTTTATTTAAACAGAAAAGGGGAGGAGATGTGGGATTCCCCTCTGTATGGTATGAATAGCATTACTTAATAAAGAACTGTCTTAGGCCTGTGCAGGGCAGAATAGAGATAGGCAGGGAAAATTAAACTGAATACTGGGAGAAACAAGGCTAGTAAAGAGAAATCATATAGCCCTGCCAGAGACAGACGCTGGAACTTTACCTGGTATGTCACAGTCTTGTGGTGATATACAGATTAATGGAGATGGGTCAATTTAATACGAGTTAGCCAGATAATCTTAAGCTATTATTGACCAAACAGTATTGCTAATATGGTTTCTGTGTGATTATTTCAGGGCTAAGCAGCCGGGAACAAACAGTCTCCTTACTAAACATGTCCCCATAGTTGTTTCTGTTTTTCTATCCTGCCTCCTAACAAACAATTTTCTAAGTCAGAAAGTACAGCTTTTTCCTCCTTTTTCTTATATCTTTTCTTCCTCCCTCTCTCCCTTCCTCCCTCCCTCTCTCTCCCTCTTCTCACTGTTTCTGTCTATGTCTGTCTTTGTCTCTCTCTTTTTCTGTTGGGAGCATAACACGAAGGTCCTTGAGCCCACAGATCTCCAGAGAAACCAGGAATATTAAGCATACAGGATTGTCTTTCCAATGAGAAAAATGAAAATCTTGTTCTTCCATGCAGAACGCTGAGAATTGGAAGTGATTAACAACCTGGTGATCTGTGTTATATGTTGGGTCAGGTCATATCAAGCACTTACAACCAAGACTGGAGGTGGCTAGCAATCTAAATGACCCTGAGAGTCAGAGGCTCCACCAAGCTTCCACAACCAAGACTATAGGTGGCTAACAGCCAAAATGATTTCTACACCACCTTTGTAAGTTAGACCAGGGTAGCCCCTTAGGCCCTTAAGCTACTATAGGTAGCCTATCTCTAGAACCCTTCTCCTTGGAAGAAATGACATGTACCCTTAGTTGAATCTCAATGTAATTATGCTTCCTAAACAAGGATGGACTGGGTACTAGGAAAGGTAAGTGCACTGCTTGCTGGCCCTTTCCCCAGCCTCCCTTAATCCTCCAGACAGATAAGCAGAGTCAAGTCAAGCAGGAACTCATTTATTATCGAGCAACAAGAATCATTTAAAGCAAAACCCTGCAGAATTATGTGTGTGTGTGTGTAAAAGGAGCCAAACAATTATTTTAAATGTCACACTATCATGAGCTCGGGTGTCCTACATTTACCCTATTGTCCACAAGCTGTTCACGTGCTGATGTCTCTTCGCCTGACTTGTGTCAAATAGGGTCTTAGGGTAAACAACTTGGGACCTGCCTGTTCAACTTCCTCTAGGGGCCACCTTTGTTGCCCATGTGCCCAGCAATCTATAAGAGCTAGGACTGTTACTCAGAGAAACCCTCTATGAAAAACAGACCAACCAAACAAAGGAAAACAAAAAAGATCATAACGTATGTGTTTTTATTAGAAGCCCAGAAGTAGTTACATAGCATCTTCACCTCAAAGCATGATTTTTTTTTTGTGGAATAAAACCATAATTTTATTAATAGTTTCAAAAACACTTAAAACTCCCTTATTTGAAGCCATCTTTATATAGGTGGTCTCCGTAGTTGCTATCACAGTCTCCCTTTCCTCTATGACACTTTATAATTTATAATTGCTTATTATGAATTCACTTAAGCTGTCTACTGTTCACTACAAAATCTTCATACTACCCACTCCCACCCCCCCCCACAAAAAAAACAAAAGAATAAAAAAACAACCAAAACCAAAACCAACAAACGGAAGCACACTGTGGTCTTTCTTTGGTCACTGTTAATTATGACAGTATTCACATGGAAGATGCTCTAGAAGCTGAAAAAGAGACTGAAGCTTGGGCTTGAGATCTCAAGTATGCAATTCCTTGGTTCCTTGCTCATTAAAATCACGGTACTGTGATTTTAATCAGGTCACAGTGAGAAAGCCAGGGGCAGGGGAAATAAATGTCCCGATCTATAGAGCAGGTTCTGGCTCCCCTAAGCCACTAAGGCACATGTATGAGGAAGTAAACAAAAACACATGAATAATGTACAGTGATGACATCTGATGATAAATTTAGAGCCAGCATCCTAAAATCTCACCATGAGATTGTTAGATCCCTTTCTTGGTAGAAAGGAAAAAAAGAGAGGAGGCAAACCTGAATTACCTCTATTTAATTTCAAGGGAATGGAAGAAAGATGTAAAGTCTGTCCGTGGTTCACACAGCCCAAAAATTATTTTTGGTTTGATGATCTTTCTATTGGTACAAACCTTGAGAATTCTAATCCTCCTCACTTCCTCCTTATGGTACCTTCACTCTTCTCCACGTGAGAAAAATTATCACATGTAGTAAACGTGCCACCGTAATGGCCGAAATAAATTCCAAGCCAGACCTTGCAAATTTGTTGGGACTGGAATATTCTCTCGTCCTATTTTGTTTGTTGAAATCACTAAGCTTAGCCGTGCAGGGGCTGGCCACATGACACTCTACAAGTTCTGTCACCGGGGTGTGCTCAGGGGACTTCCTTCTGCACTGAGGTGTTCAGCTGAGGAACTCGACTGCAGTGACTCTATCCAGGCTCAATTTTTATGTTTTTTTCCCCGCCCATTTTACCAAAAAGCGATTTTCTAAGGCCGAGAAAACTGAACTGTGAGGATGACAAATATCAGGGCTTTTGAATTGACCCCAACGCGTGACAAAAATCTCACTGAACAGTCAAGGCTGTTGTTCCGGTGGAAGCTCCGCCACAGCCCTGGCATCTGTAATCTCATCCTCTCCCTTGGCTTCCCCACACCTCTGGAGTGGTGAAGACGTTTGTAGGGTGCGACGGGGACGCTGTGACGTCACCGCAGAGACGGGCGTCCTTAAAAGATTTTAGCTCGCCAGAACAAGTGAAGCTCCTGGAGGCGGGACTAACGAATGACTGATGTCCACTCCCACCAATTGCTCCTCTTATGCTTCCTCAATGCAACCAATCACTGAGGAGTGACGACGGGGAAGCTCCGCAGATTCTACAGGCAGCTCCGCCCCCTCTGCTAGGCACACGGTAGCCGCTATGCTTACTGTGGATCCCTGTTCCGTGGCATTTGCTCTCGTGGCTTTCATTCGCCCTCAGTGAATTCCTTCTCCAGCATTTCTCACCTCTGAATAACGACTTACACTTCTGCTCCTCTCTCGCGTTCCGCTTGTTCAGCCACACCTAAGATGGCGCCTGGAGGCTGTGGGTGTGGCGAGACGTTCATGGCGTGATGACGTCAGCACGTAGCGTGCCCGCTTGTGCAGGCCGAAGTGCAAGTTTGGGGCTTTCTTGCGGTTTGCGCAGAGGGTGCGATGAAGGGACGTAGCTGAGAAGGCTGAGGCCGGTTCATGGGACTAAGCTAGGGACTGCTGGACGCCGAGCCGCAGGAGGCGAGGTCCGCCGAAGATGCGTGCCATGGGGCCGCGCTTGACCCGCGCGCCCCGGCGTCCTGCACCGCAAGGCTGTGCCACTCACTGGTTGGGGATGGCGGCAGTTGTGGGAATGCCTGCTGCGAGTTGATGAGAGCGGAGCCTCTCTAGGCTTTAGCTTTGTTGTTCGGTCAATTGAACTCCCTAAGCTCCCTTGCTGACTGTAGCTCCTCTGACCTGGGCACTGGCAGAATCCCGCTAGTCCCACAAGCCCACACTTAGTAGCAGCGAATCCCTACCCTTCACACAGCTTCCCAGTGGCAGAACTAAGTGTTCCTACCTGGGCTCTCGCACTTGCTTCCAGTCTTAGATCAACATATACACTGGTTTCAAATACATCTGCAGCATAGCACATGGAACACCTTACTCTGGAGAGAAAGGGGTTTCCTAAGCAAAAGGAAACATCAATAATGAACTCCCTTTTCGTACAGAAACGAAGCAGTTTTCCTTCAGCCATTGACCACTGCAGGCAATGGCAAAAAAGACAAATGATTCTTTTCTCAAAAACAGGCAGACCAATGTCCCAACAGACTGCCCTATCATATCCTACCTCTGCTCCAGCAACAAAGACACCATCTCCAGAGTCAATCTTGTACACTGAAGACACTCCTTCCACAGCTGTCAACACACACAGCACTGGACAGTAAGTCTTGGCTTCTGAACTAAGGATGTCTTTTCTGCACCTAGAAAGTTTGCAGCCAGTTTCTTACCGTGGGAATTTAGTCTCATCCACATTAGCTCATCTGCCCACGTGGCATGGGATGCCTAGTTCATCCTTCCATGCAAGTGAGATGTGATTCCATGTGAGTGAATGGGGTTCATGGGATCCTCATGTCAGTGGATCTGCTGACATTCAGAAGTCCAGCCCATAGAAGAGGTCAGTTTGATGGAGGTTAAACTCACGTAGGCACTGCCTGTTAAAAGTACTGCCTTTTGAATACTGTCTCTAACTGCACATTCTCTTGTGCGATAACATGCTCCCCTGAAGTGTATTCCTCATATGCTGGGCACAGTTTTCCTGTGTTCTGTTAGTAGGATGACTGTTAGGATTCCAGCATTATACTGACACTCCCTCCCACCTCCGGTACCCAGCCTCCCAGCTCACAGGCATTCAGGCGATCACCCAGCCAGCCCAGGGGCCCTGCGACCATAGGTCGCCAAGACATGGGTAGCATGAAACGTCATGTGTTGCGTGGATATGTCATGCGTTCATGGCCACATTATGTGATGCGTAGCTACGTTATGCATTGCGTGGCTATGTTATGTGTACACATGTGCAAGCTTTTCCTTTTAAGCAAGCTCTGACTGCCTGTTCGCTCTCTCTAGATCCTCTTTCTGGGTAGCCATACTTCCTTCCCCTTGCCCCTGCCCTCTACTAATAAACTCTGACAGGGGTGCGCGGGGTGGGGGGGCGGGTTGTTGAGCTCTGTGGTTTATTTCTCACCATGGCAGTTGCAGCCTAACAACAACGATGACTTTTTCCCTAAACTGTGTGTTCTAGCAAATAAAAGTCAAACCTTTTGTCCCACACTGCAATAAAATAAAATAAAATGTAGAAGCCCATTCTCTAACTCCCTCATAGTATGATTTGGCCAAATATAAGAACTTGTGGAGTGATCACAGGAGTACTATCGCAGAGCAGAACTGCAGGTGTCTGTCTTGCTAAATCTAAGCGCTTTAAAGATTTATGACAAATTAGGGTGGTATTACAGGTGTCAAAGCCCTTCAAGAGATCAATAGCACCTAACTGACTAACCATGTCCAGATATCATTAATCACACTTAAGAAATGTAAAATAATGCTTGTATTCTTTGCCTTTTCCTTAGATCTTGCCATGGTTTAGTTTTCTCCTTCTGTAACCTGTAGGGAGCCCTTTAAGAGACAGTGGAAACATACACACAACAGAATCGGTGATTATCTACAAACTAGCTGATGAGATTTGCTGTATATTTTTTAAAAATGCTTGTGTCCCTGCTAATTTTCCTTGTAGTTTTGTTTTTTTGCTACCAAGTTGCTATTGAATGGATATACATACATACATACATACATACATATATACGCACACACACATATATATACATATATATGATTGGTAATATATGTGGAACACACACACACATATATATATATATATATATATATATGATTGTGAATTTTTAACAGTATAAGAAATAAGATTGGGAAGAAATAAGATTGGAAGTGCAAAGAATTTAGGAAAATGAAGACAAAAACAAAAAAGAAATGAAGAAGAAGATAGAGTATTTAGAACAAGAATGAATTGGAACAGAGATTTGTGACAGAGAATTGGTTTGGATTTAGAATTGAGACAGAATTAGAGCTAAGAAATTATAGACAATTAGAGCACGAAAATTAGAATTAAAGCAAAACAATAAAGAGTCGTGTCTGGAACTGTAAACATGTGAGTTTTTTCCCTGAGATCAGAGTTAACCAAAGATCCCTTTCCTTATTCTGAGGCAACCTAACGGAACCCTGTGAGGAAGTCAGCAGAGCAGGACTCTGTTGGCTTTCCATATGAGATGACTCCTTCCCCAGGTTGTTTCCACCAATATAAACACGGTCCTCTGTGAAGGTCAGGCTTGCTTGTCTTTTGCTTCCTTTTTTGAATCCTTTATTCTGCCCCTAGAAAGCCAACACCCTCCTTCCCCACAACCACTGCCCTCCAAGCTGATATCCCAATTTACCTACATTCCCTATTCTAATTAGGCTTTGCTCTACTATCTCTGAAGTTGTCCCCCTGCACCTCCTCCACTGACTGTCGATTTCTAGAAAGACTAGTGGAGTCAAACGAAATATACAGAGTAGGCATATCTAACATAACACAAACTGACTAGTCAACAAATTGCGCCACTTAACCAGACCCCTGGTTCAGATAATCAGAGAGGCCGACTGTGTAGGACCAGAAACAAATTATGTCCACTCGGTTTGCAAGGCAAGGGCATCAAATGGGACTTAATTTGGCTGCCAGGACTGCACTTACCCTAGGTACCCTGAGGGGAAACGTGTCACAGTCTTTTTCACTCCAGACTCCATTGTTCTTCTGCATGGGAAACCTATTAATATCTTGTTCATCATTTCAGGGGAAACAGAAACCTCATCCTACTCCTCCACTGTTGGAGAAGGCCCTAGAGGGGCAACTACCATTGGCACAGCAATAGGATTCCAAGAGGTACAGCACAGCCAACTGAGCAACTATAAAAAGGAAGTCATGACCCTGGTACAACAAAGCACAGCCATGTTACAAACTCAGGGATTCCCTGGCTGTGGTGGTCCTCTAAAACCACTGGGGTTGGACTTAAGAACTGCAGAAAGAGGGGGCATCTGTTCTTCCTAGGCAAGGAATGCTGTTTTGATGTGAGTGAACCTGGCCTAGTAAGGGGAAATGCTAGACAATTATTGGGAAGAAACACAAGAGAAAGAGTAGACAATACTTTCTGGAAGGCCCCCTATCTGCTTGGGGACTGTCACTAGTCCCCTTGGCATGCCTAATTGTTATAATTGTGCTAATTTTCTTGTGTGGTCCTTGACTTTTTAGCTTCTCACCAACTTCCTCCAACAGAGACTCCTTGCTTTCCTGGCCCAAAGCAACACTGGACTCTCTATGCCTCCAGACTGGCAGCTTTTATCTATCCTGAAAGCATCTCAACATACTCATTCCACCTTTGGGATCCACCAGCAGCCTCCCCAAATGTCAACTCTTTTCCACCATATTCTTTTTTACCCTTCCAGGGTTGAGATATTTTGAGTAAGAGCCTCAGGTCATGAGGAATTGAGTCAGGATGCAATGGGCTGTGTAGCCCCAAACCATAAACAATTCCTTAGCCCCAGAATTGACTGGTCAGTTCCATCTGCAGAGATAGAATGTCTGGCAAAGAAAATAACTCATGTGTTCCCCATCAATCCACAAACACAGCTGTAACTTTCTGGTAGACACACACACACACACACACACACACACCAGCCCCTCTAACTGTGTTCAACCTTCATGCCATCGAAAGAGTGGTCTTCTTCCTATTCTAAAAAAGCAATCTCAGCCTGCTGATTCCCGGAGAGTCACTTCCCATTGTGTGCAGAAACACAACCTTCACCTTAGAGGAGGTATGAGTTTACTCTGGAGACAAAATGAGTGAATACAGATTTATATTTCCCCAAATACCATTTTCTGAGGTGGCAATGGAGTCTTTACAGTCACACAAGAATGGAAGCCACACGTGAAGACACTTTTCAAGCACATTGGTGGAAAAACCAGAGAGGCAGTTATAGAAAGTTGGGGGGGTGTGTTGTTACAGAGGTCAGATGGTACCCAATGATGCTCCTTGCCTTTGGTTTTGTGGGAACTGTCTGTTAATATATTGCAAGGACAGCTAGTCTTCTGAGTACCCTGATGGTCATAAAGTGAGAGACAGATAAGAGAAATAAGTAAGTATTGAGAGGGCTCTATAGAAGGAGGGCTCAATTTCAGGAGACCTGATGCTCTCTTTGGTGTTTAGGAATACCAGGCATCCACAGGTGTACATATATATGTTCAGAAAAACACAAATATGCATAAGATAATATACATTTATTTTTTTAGATTTTCCAATATGATGGAGTAAATGTTTTTATCTTTTTAAAAGTTGATTTTATTGTGCTATACATTTATCTCTGCTTCCCTTCCCTTCTCTCCCCTCTCCGATATACATTTTTTAAAAAGAGGCTGAAAGGTGGCTCTGAACTCATAGGCTTGCACATCCTCTCTGGTCACTGAAAGACAATCAGCCTTGTAGAAGGGTCGGTGGAAGATGCTGCTGCTTTCCAGAAACTTCCCTTTTCACAAGGCTCAAAAAGGGACTGGCAATTACATCTCACCCTTTTGCAGTTGTTTTTTTTAGTTTGATTTCCCCAGGACAGTGAAACCCCCCCCTGTCGTACTATCTTGGCAGCAGAGAAAAGTGTGTGAACTTGCTCTAATTTAAAAGCATTTTGTACTATCAAAATCTAAAACATCTACAAATCTAAGTTCCCTTTATTTTCTTTGCAGGACACATTTCATCCAGGGTACACATTTCCTGCAGTGTCCCTCTCCAAATTTGTAATTCCGTTCCTACAAGAATACTTTTTTTTTTTTTTTTTTAATGTCAAAGGGGAGAATACTCAGGATGATTTCATCAGGCAACAAATCACAGAGCAGCTGGGCAGAGCTATTTAAACCACGCCCACAGGCTTTTTTGGTCTGTTTTCAGAAGTCCATCTCATTCATCCGAGTCTCTTTGCTTCATCAAGACAAAGGTGGTGCATAGCCTTCATAAAAATGTCAACTGCGGAGTCCACCTCTCCGGGTCGCGTGGGAGAAAACCGTACGTATTTGATCAATCGTTAACTAAATTAAAGGGAGAAAAAGGGGAGCTTCACCAGGGGTGTGGAATCTTCCTCCCTTTAGCTTGCCACAGGCATCTCTCCAGATAGGCTAGGCAGCGGGTGGGGAACCCTGGGGTGGGTAGGAGCACAGCAGTGCAATTCCGTATTATTCTGTTTTGGCGAATGTTACTTAAACATGTTTGGGGAAGAGCAACCAACAGCGAAGTTGTTGAATCTGCGCTCTTTAAATTCCCGCCAGAGTGAGGCACAGAGTGCCTGTGTTGACTAAAGTAGCCAATGAGGCTGCCTCACTCACTGTGATTAAAAGAACTGTAGCCCTGTGTTGTGGGTGTTAGGGTTGAAGAAGCTGCCCATCAGATTACATTTCCCCATAGTTTGAGGGACATTTACAGCCCCCTGGCCCAGCCATGCATACTTGATTGTGAGATACCTGCTATGGCAGGGAGAGATAAACAGCTCTTCTGAGTTCCTATAGCACAGTAGGTGTCCGGATTCCTAGAGGACTGGTTGGAGGAACCTGGGCATGCTCAGGCAAGTCGCTGCCATCCAGTGCCCCTAAAGTGCCCCTGCTCACACCTCCCCACTACCTTCTTTTCTGGGCTCCCACAGTGGATCTCCCCACCCCCAACCCGCGTGTGCTTTTTCATCCCTAACCTCCAGGCTGTCAGAAATTCTCCCCTTTCCTTAGGACACAGGTGTACTCCTTCAGGTCTTAAAGAATTCTGTGGCACCAGGGAACAATCTCTGTCCTACTTTACCTAGTGCTGCATCCCACGATTTTCAGTAGGTCGGGGATGGGAGACTGATCCCACCTCTAAATCCATCTTCTTTTTCAGGTTATGGTAAATGATGGGAAAAGGACATTGGAGATTGCTGTTTTAAAACCGTATCCTCTCATTTTGGAAAATGTTTCTATTTCATTCTTTAAATCTCTTTCCCTTTAACTTAAAACTTTTAAAATCCATTTTACGTGTATGTGTGTTTTGCCTGCTTGTCTGTGCACTACGTGCATGCTTGGTGCCCACAGGGGTCAGAAGAAGGTGTTGAATCCCCTGGACCTGGACTTAGGCAATTGTGAGCCCCTGTGTGGGTGCTGGAAATGAACCGAGTCTTCTCTCTACAAGGGTAGCAAATGCTCTTCACTGCTGAGACATGACTATACCTCTACTTTAATATTTTTGTTTAGGAATAGAATATTTCTTGAAAAACAGAATTCACATTTATTGTTAGCTTAAAGGTCTAGTTAGTGACAGCCTCAGGAGATCAGGCTAAGTTCCTCTAGGTGGACAGGCCCCCGATGTGGTAAATACTAGTCTGGGAGGTGTGGGACAAACTGAAGAAGAAAGCCTTCTAACCAGGCCTCCCTTGAATACCTTGGCCCCATCCCGTGCCATCCAGTTCACATCTAAAGGACTCTTCCTCTGCACACACCCAGGCCCTTCCTTGTGGTAGAGCAGCAGGCATGTCCTCTGTTGTCCTGACTTTAAGAGTTGAGCCTAAGCACTTAGGGGCCACTAAGTCACATATTCCTCATGGTAACGAGCACCTGATGTGCTGAGGAACATTAAAAAGTAAAGTTTTCCTTCCTTCTCCAGACTTGTCTATGGGCTGAAAATGGCAGCCAAGTTCTCACGGCAGTGACCAGTCCATAAAGCAGCTGACTTAGGTGAAAGTTGGAGACCCAGCTCTCTTGAATTCTCTGCAGCTTCTCTGACAGTTTCACGTTCTCATTTCCTGTCTGCAGACCCAGCTCTCTCGAACTCACTGCAGCCTCTCTGATGCTTTCACCTCCTCTGGCTCCTCTGACCAGAAGAGAAAGCTCACGAACAATACTACTGTTTCTCAGGTATACCAAGTATTTCTGAAGGATTAGGGGCTAGATAAATTCCGTGAAGGCCTTAAGAGAGCCCATGACTAAGCAATAAAGATGGTGAACTACCAAGATGGCGGCTTCTTCTTCACTTTCCAGAACTGAGACAAAGCCTAGGGCTGCTTAAAACAAAGTCATGGGAAGCTTTTTCTCCTGCCAGTGGGGCCCCCTGCTGGTGAACCAGATCGAACAGCTCACAGCTCAATGTTTTATGATTCATCCATTAAAATGAACATACACGTTGCTTTATTATGGTGAATGTAAGTCCCAGTCTAAGCTCTCCATCTTTGGAGGACCTGTCCCTGTGCCCTCCTAGCTTTGACCCCTCCTTGGAGGAGGGTCAAGACAGCCTGCCAAAATCTTGACAACTCCAGCAGTCTACCTAAACTGCTTCCCCAGAACGTTCCCTCGTGGTCTCTTTTCCTTCCTCCTGGTAGTGACATTTGTGGCCTCTTGGTTCCCCCTCGGGAGCACCCCAGAGCGCAGGAATCCTATTAAATCCCATTAAACCTGGATATTATTTAATAACGTGATTTGGCTAATTGGGATTTTTGCGTTGGCAGAGAGATCACATTAGGAAAATTTCTTAAAGGTGAATATATTAAACTCCTCAGCTACTTTTAGAAGCACTGCACGTTATGGTGGGCTGTACTCATCCCACTGTGCCTTTTAACACCAGATCTGACACGGCTTTATTGAAAATATTGTCTACTTCCTCTCTACCTCCCCAAGAGATATTTGTACTTAATTGTATATTATTTTAAGTGTTGTAAAATGACGGGAGAGAGACCATGGTGGGCCAAGGGGCCTGGATGCAGGTAGGAGCCAAATACTCCATGCAGGCCGAGCTGGAAAGAAATCAATAGTTGGCAGAGCTTGTCTCTTAAAGAGATAGCAACTAAATACAGACTAGGTAGTGACACAACAGCCATTGGGACCTGGGCTGGCCGGGGTACTGCCTGGGTTCATCCTCCCAGATGACAGGGTCCAGCATAATGACTGAATCCTACCAGTAACACAGTATTACAATCAATACAGTCTCTGTGTGATTATTTTGGGTCTGGGAGGCCCAGAAATGAACAAGCAGTCTCTGACTACAAACACTGTTCACAAAAACCAGTACTTGGAACCTATCTACATTTATAGGTGAATAAATGGGGAAATTGTGATCCATACTCCTGTTGGGTATCTCTAGGTAGGGGCCCCATCCACACTCTGGTCTTACACCTCCCATTCCAGGCCCAGTCCCCTCAGAAAGCCTGCCACTCAGCAGCCCTGCCTCTAAGAGAGCCCATACGGTGGCTCACATACATACCCCTAACTCCTAATCCAGGGATCCAATACATATTTCAGAGGTCTCCTAACACTAGGCATGCATGTAGCACACATATATACATAAGTCCAAACAAAACAGTAACACACATGAAATGAATCTAAAACAATAGTTTATAAAGGACATAGAGACCCCTCCACCCCTCCCCAAACTTCCCCATTCCCACTTGCAGAGTCTTTATACCTCTGTCCCCAGCCCTTACACACTTACTTTTCCAGAATGCCAAAAAATGGATCCTTGAAGCAGAGACTTCACACTTGTCTTCTCTCACATTGTCTCAGCATTACATTCTGCTCTTCAGACAATGCTCTTCAGACAACAGCATGTCAGATACACTGCTGGTGAGATTCTAACACTGTATCCACAGCTCCACTGATACAGAAACAGTACTCTGAATTTAGAAGCCTGGAAACACACCACATAGTCAAATGTTATACAAAGAAGTTATGAAAAGCTGGCAGGAAACTTGTGGTGAAGTAAGAGGAGGAAGCTGGTTAGAGCAGTTGGAGTGATTGGTTCTTTTCTAAAGTTAGTCAGAAGGAGCAGTTTTTTTTGTGGCTCACTGCCCTAAGCTTGCTGATTAGTATAGGAATGTTTTGAGTCAGAAGCTTTGGGGACATTTCCCTTGGTAAAGTGGAATAAGAACTAGGCAAGTACAGGCTTGTGGTCCAACTTGTCTCTTTTGTAGAGAGGGTGTGTTTACCTTGTCATCAGCTTGGGGACATTTGAGTGATCGCAAATGTTCCGTTTTTTTTTTTTTTTTTTTTTTTTTTTTACACTGATCCTTAATACTGCTACAAATATGATCATAAAGATTTCTTTTTTTTTTCTTAAACCTTAAATGCAGGCTTTCCTTCCAGCATGGGGTATGTGGGTAGGATGGGGGCACATCACCATATTGTAGACTTCATGTACAAACAGCCTCATACTGGCTGCATAGGTTCGCCTCCCTGAGAAAGACTTTAGATTCACATCAGCATCTAATTCATCAACCTCCTGTTATTTAGTGATTTTTTTTTTTTTTTGCCCAAGACAAGTTCACCAACATCCTCCCCACTTTTTAAAGAATCCAATGACTTTACAATATTGAGTTTCGTGCTCGGGTCTACAGTTCATCTTGAGTCTTGTTTTCAGCAGACAGATACCAGGTTGTTTCAGTAGCACATACTGGAGCGATGCCACACTCTCCCTGTCTAAAAACTATATATCTCTGTTAAATATCTGTTGACGATGAGTGCCTGATATCATTTCTGGAGTCTTATTTTCTGCTATATTGTTCTGTCTACTTGTTTACTAGCACCAGGCTGTCTTTATTTCTGTTCTCATAAATCATGAGATGAGGCAGTATGATCTTTCTGAATTTGACCCTTCTTCAGAATAATTTTTGGATATTCTAGATTCTTTTTAGTTTTCTTAGTATTTTTTAAATCTTTATTTATTATGTATACAGAGCATTCTTTCCATGTATGCCTGCAGGCCAGAAGAGGGCACCAGATCCCATTACAGATGGTTGTGAGCCACCATATGTTTGCTGGGAATTGAACTCAAGACCTTTGCAAGAGCAGGCAATGCTCTTAACCTCTGAGCCATCTCTCCAGCCCATTCTCAGTATTTTTTAATAATTTGGTGCTATGTTTTTTTTTTTTTTTTCTGAAGTCAATCACTTCCCCCTTCACCAGGTAGTGATACTGTGTTGCATATATAAACTAGTTCAGGAGTTGTTTACACATGAGCAATATTGAGTATTCCGTTTTATCATGTGAAGCCTTTACTTCTTATATTGTTCTGTTATTGAATAAAACTTGGGAGTCAGATAATGGGGTAAAACTCTTATTGATCAGAGAAGCAGTAGATAAGTGTCCAGTGACCTCTCTCTCTCCTTTCTAGATACAAAAGGGCTTGCAAACCTTTCTCAACCCCTTCCTACCACTTCCTATGTCTCTCTATTTGTATCCTGGGTCCTCCAAAACCTCTATGGCTAATTCTGGTCAGCTAGTCACTAGCTCTTCCCCTGATTCAATGTTAAACTTTATTGGCAGTCTTGGAGTGTGAGTGTGAGCAAATATCTCAGAACAATTATGTGTTTAGATCTGTCTTGATTTCTTTCCTTATTTATGTTAAAATTTTCATGCATATGAGTGTTTTGCCTGCATAAATATCTGTGCATCACATGCATTCCAGTGCACACCAAGGTCAGGAAAGGATGTCAGATGCCAGAAACTGGAATTATAGATGGTTGTAGGCTACTATGTGGGTGCTGTAATCAAACCCAGGTCCTCTGCTAGAGCAACAAGTGCTCTTAACAACTGACCCAACAGTCTAGCCCTGTCCTGATTTCTTCATAACTTTAAATGTTGTTAATTATTGTGCTGATTATGAACCTTTTTTAGCTTTATAATTTTATGGTTTCTGTCATTACTGTAAATGGTGCTGTCTTAGACTTTAATTTCCATTTGACAAGAAAATACAACTGACTTTACCATGCATCTTGCATTTACATTGTATCTTGCAGCTTTGTAAATTCATATTTTATATTCAGTAGTCATTTATAGATTTGTCATAATTTTTATGCAGATAGAATTGCATCATCTGTGATGAGAAACCCTTCATCTGTTTTCAAGAAGTGTAAACCTTCTTTTATTTCTTTAAGAATCTTATGTATATGGTTGTTTTGCCTGCACGTTTGTTCTTAACATGAGTGCCTGGTACCTATAGAGGGCGATGAGTGCCCTGGAACTGGAGTTGGCACAGTTGTAAGCGACCTTGTGAGCACTGGGAATTGAACCTGTGTCCTGTGGAAGAGTCATTTTAAGTCCTGAGGAATTTTCCAGCTTCGTGACCCTATTTCTTTACCCTTGATGGACCTCCTGTGAAGTCATCCTGGAACAGAGAGCAGACATCCTACTCCTGCTCCTGATTGCTTGGAAAGCATAAATAACTGCACCCTTGGGAATGAAGCCGAGTGTTGTTGGATTTATTGCTTTGTTTTTAATTGATAACTTTTATAGGGTTCAGGGAGTTGCTCTAATTCCTATTTTAGCATTATTTTGCTGTGTATTGATATTTCTATTTTCCTCTTTTCTTAGTGTGTTAATAGGTCTATTTACACTGAGTTTTCCCTAATGTTTTCATTACTCCTAACCAGAGCACTTTCTGAAGAGAAATCCAGCTGACTGTTGTTGTTTTTCACTGTGATCCTCACTCCTTTAGGTTCCTGTCCTTTCATGATACAGCCTCAGTTCAGTAACCAGAAGACCCCTGGGAAGTTCTGTTTCTAGCATCTCTAGTCTTCTTTCTTCCATGGCCATCCTTTATGGACCAGGCCCTTCTTTGAAAGGCACTCTTTCAGATACTTGTAGGGGATTGTAAGTGGATGTTTGTGCTAATTTTCTTTAATTTTTCTTAAGAAATTCTCCAAGTTGGCATTCTTATATTAATATTTTTCAGGTAAAAAGCTCCAAGAAAAATGTCTCGGAATCATCTCCCCCGTGTCTCTTGCTAGGCTTTGCCTCCGCCATGCAGTGATCATCGTCCTCATTGGAGCTGTGATTGCACCTTTTGTTTTTTTGTTAGGTGAGTGACATTCTCCAGATCCTGCAGCATTCTGTCCACATCCACACTGTCAGTTATACTTACTGAGCCCTGAGAGCCCGGCACTGTGGGAAGGGCAGAGAGAAAACGCACGGGAAATTCTTGTTCTCTGGGAACTTAGGGTCTAGGCGGAAGATATAGTGAAGGAACAGCACAGGCTGTGGTGTGCACAGGAGACCAGGCTCAGCATCCCTGGGAAGAGCACATTCAGCAACCTCTAGAGAGATATAGGAAACATGTTCACCTGGGAAAACTATTTGAGGCAGAGATCAAGGAGAGGAAAATTCAAAGGAAGAGCTAGGGGCAGTGAGGGCAGTGAAGAGTGGTATGCTTGGGGAGGTAGAAAACCCCCACAACCCATGGTTTATGTTACCATCTTCAACTATGGTGTGAAAATACTAAGTAGATTATTCCAGACACATGTGATCCCAAGCTTCTAGTTTTAGACTATTCTGAATAATGTGATAAAATCTTTACAACTTTCTTGCAATAGATGGAGTAAATAATTCATGATATTGTTTTATAAAATCAACGTTAGCCACGGCAATGAATAATACACAAGTCAAACAGGGAAACACATGCTTACAAGACTTATGCAGTGTAACCTAAACTGTTATGTATCTCTGAAAAGACTCAGATGAAACGAATTGACAGTTGTCCTCAGTGCCATTGCATTTGTTCCTTTCATTAAAGCCTCGTGGTACTGGGCATAAGAGCTGGGGACAGCTATACCAAATTGCCTTCCACTAAAAAATGTGTGTGGGTCGTTTCTAGTATTTAATATTTCTTAGCAATCACTTATTTCTAGGTTCACTAGCCCTTGAAAAGAGCCATGCATTTGTTCTTATCTGTTATTGGAAGAAAAAGGCAAATTTATGAAAGAAAAATGTTACTTTTTAACAAGTCCTGCATTTGGAAATTCTTACACACACACACACACACACACACACACACACATTACTCTATCGTGATAGACCCACCAATGAACACATCACACTGCTCCGTTAACATAGACACTCAAACGCTGGCCAAGTCCCAATTCCTGTATATCTCACTGAACTACCACACAGTTAGAAAAGACATCCTGAAGTCATAAAGCTTTGGTTATGGTTTAGACTTTCACTGTATTTGCGTTTTTATACACTTATCAGCCACAAATTGGCATAAAATACCAGGAAAGTTGAAAGTAGAAAAACAATGCTCTTTATAGCCCTATTATTGGCTTATGGACCCTTGCTGCATCCTGTCCTTCCTTGTCACCTTACATCACCCTTCCTTGTTCTCCTGTCTAAGTTTTACACCATGCCCACAATCACAGCTGTTCACACTACTCATCCCAGGCTGGGACAAGCATATGAGGGAGTGCATGGGGTCTCTTTCTTGCTGAGTTTGTGTGACTTCATTTAATATTTTACTTTGTAGATCCCCAACTTTTCTACAAGTTTCAATTTCTTTATGTCTGAATAACTTTCTGTTTTACACATGTACCACATTTCCATTATCTGTTCATCAGTTGATGGACATCTAGGTCAGATCCATTTTGCTGCTATTGTACATGGGGCAGCAGTAGACATGGATGTGCAAGTCTCTGTGTTATGATGTAGCGTTCTCTCACATATGCCCAGGAATGGCATAGCTGAGTCACAAAAGGTCTGTTTGTACTTTAAAGGAGTCTCAATACTGGATTTATCAGTTTATACTCCCACCAACAGTGAATAAGTCTCCCTATTTCTGCAGAGTTCTGACATCTGCAGTGAGATTTCTTGATAATTGCCATTCTGAAAGCTTCTAATGAGAGTCAGCATATATTCATATGGATTTAGTGTATACATGACATGATACCAGGAAGGCCTCATTCAAAGTTTTGGTATCAAAACTATTAGATCACGCCATGTTGTGCATGCTGGTATTTTGCCATATTCAAATCCAGAGAAGCGAGGCGTTTCCTCTATTTGGTTAGGATGTGATGCAGGATCATAGGAAAGGAACCTGTAGAATTCCAGCCATCAGGAAGAGTCCTAGTAGGATAATGACTATGATTTGTTTAGGGTATGGTGTCTTTAGTCCTTGCACCCAGGAGGCACAGCCAGGAATTCTGAAAGAAAGAGACCCCATGCACTCCCTCATATGCATGTCCCAGCCTATAATGTACAGTGTGATCATCTCTGAGTGTGAGCGTGGTGTAACATGTAGAAAGGAGAACAAGGAAGAGTGATGTAAGGTGACAAGGAAGGACAGGATGCAGAAAGGGCCCATAAGCAATGAATAGGGCTATAAAATGCATTCAGATAAGTATAGTTCACAGAGTGAGATCCAGGCAAGGAAGGGGGACATAGAGAGATTCTGTCTGCAAACTCAAAATACAAAAAAGACAAGCATATCCTTAGAGTCCTACATGAAGGTTCTTGATGGGAGACCACCATGCTAGGAGGAGTTCTTAGTGATCAGAAATGAAAGCTACAGTCAAACACACACCTCACAGTGGAGAGTGAATGCTTAGCCAAATAGATGAGACACAGAAATGTTTATTTATGATATGTATTTGCATTGTGTATATTTTAGTGAGAAAAATAACCCCGGCCATTGTGAGCCCTGAAGCTGGGAATGTTACCTGCCCAAGAGACTGGATTACATATGGAAGTAAATGTTTTTATTTTTCTGAGGACACAAGTAACTGGACATCCAGCCAGACCTCCTGCATGGAGCTGGAGGCTAATCTAACTCAAGTTGACAGTCCGGAGGAGCTGGTAAGAATGGATCGGGAGTTGGTTTGTTGTTTGCTCATGTGGAATATGTATTGCCTTGAGATAGAGAGCTTAAAGCTGAAACATGAGGAAGGTTCCACCCTAGGCACTGGGCACATGGGGTACATGTTAGCATGTGCCATTTGTGATGGTAGGTAACACATCTGACTGTAGCACTGAGACATTCCAAAGATATTCTCTCCTATATTGCTAATAGTCAATGTGCAAGGCCAAACATACATTTGAGAATCATGGTGGTCATACAGGTCTTTGTCTGAGCTGGCAGGTGTTGCAAACTTAAGGTGACAACTGTTAATAACTGTAATTACAGACTTAACAAGGGACTTTTACAGCCCCAGAGAAATGGGTAGCTGTCAGTTTACTATGGTTTATGACAGGAAAATGCATTCACTGAGAACTGAGGGTTATTTCGGCTCTAAAGTTCCTGGCCCTCAGTTCAAACCTGCTACCATCCCAAGAGGAGGCTGTAGGACAGAGACTCAAGGCTCACCTGAAACTGAGAGACACATGTATTTGCTTTCTGTGTTTTTGACAGGATTTCCTATATAGAAAAAATGGGTATTCTCCTGCCTGGATCGGACTGCACAGAGAGTCATCAGAGCAGCCTTGGATGTGGACAGACAACACTGAATATAAAAACTTGTATGTTTTCAGAAAGCTTTTTCTTTTACTGTGTTCAAGTGTTGTGATTGTGTGAGTTGTTGTGTAAGGTGAAAGGCTGAGTCATGTGAAGAGAAATGAACTAGAAAGGGAGAAACCCTTGGGCTGGAGGTGTGCCTTGGGTCTGGTTGTGTTACATGGAGTCCCCAGTATCCACATCCCAGCAAATTCACATCTGTCAGAGTCACCTAGTGTTGTTTCACTCCAAATCTTTATCCTGATGATGACATCTGGGGTAGATGCTGTCTGCTCTCAGCACTTGGAAATCTCTCCCTGCTGATAACTGCCCTTGTGGGATGCAGCCAGAACTGCTGATGGCCACTAAGGGGTCTGAAACCCCAGGAAGCCACTGCAGAACTGCTGGACAGAACTTGTCAGACAGCTGTGTGCACAGCTGCTTCTGTCACTGAAGCAGAGACTCCATGGGTTTTGGGAACCTTCTCTAAAGTGTCATCATCAAAGGGCACCCAGGACAGCACTTGGATGTGAGCATAGCCATTTTGAACAGACCCATTTCACTGGAACAGTGAATGTCCATTATTAAAGACCTTTAGAGATTACTAAGTGCATTTTCTCCCCCTTTCATACATGTGAGAAATTCTTCAAGATAGAATTGAAAACCCCCCTTGCAATGCTACCCATGGCTGAATGAAGTTCATGTGAACATGGCAGAGAGCAGCAGTCAAATGCTTTGTACACACAGTACAGGGTCCAACATGGATAAGTGACAAAGGTATGGTCTCCAAATGGAACCCTGAGAATAGAAAAGTCACTGGGTGTAACACTAGTGCTGGTTGTTCCTCATGGCCTCTGCCTTTCTGTGATTTGTGCTATAAACAGGCAGTGGACACGAGTGAGATATCATTGCTGGGGGGAATGCAGTGGCCGACTCTGCAGAAATTTTGTTTGTTTTTTGTTTTAGGGTTCTCATCCGAGGAAATGGAAACCATGCCTACCTGAGTGACAGAGGGATCAGCAGTGGCAGGGACTACATACATAGGAGGTGGATTTGTAGCAAACCCAACAACCATACTTATTAGATCCACAGCTTGTGTAGAGAGTGTGTCAAAGTAATCATGAGAGATCTGTAATATGTCATCTACAGTTACAGCATTATTTTTTTATCTTATATAAATATCACAAGCAATTCATATTCTGTGGTGACATTATTGGTGAAAATTATCACAGACGACTGTACTTACAGCTACTTGGGAGTTGTAAAAGGAGCTGCGGGCTGCGTTCCTGCCGCCCCAGCTCCTGGTCACCTTGCTAGCTTATGCCCCAAATTAACAACACACAAACTCTATTCATTTAAACACTGCTTGGCCCATTTCTATTCATGTATGTAGCACCCCAAGGTGTGGTTACCAGGAAATTTCTAACCTACGTCCATCCTGGGTCGGAGCTTCATCGCATCTGCCCCAGAGAGCAGGGCTAAGGCGTCTGAGCTCACTTCCTCTTCCTCCCAGCATTTTGTTCTGTTTACTCCACCCACCTATGTTCTAACCTATGAGGGTCAAGCAGTTTCTTCATTTTTTAACCAATGACCTTCCTCCATCAGGGAGAGTATGGGTGATTCTAAATTAAATAAGTGTTTTGCTATGGGTTGGCCATATGAATTACAATCACATCAGTATTAGTGACCCCCACTTTTATGGCCAGACAATGAAATTTTTTCATTAACTTTTCCTTTGAATGACAGGTACTTTTAAAAATGAAGGGAGGAAAACAATCAAAAACAAAAATAAAAAATAAATAAAAAAAATGAAGAGAGGAGCTGGGCAGTGGTGGCAGATGCTTTTAATCCCAGCACTTGGGAGGCAGAGGCAGGTGGATTGCTGTGAGTTTGAGGCCAGCCTGGTCTAAAGAACAAGTGCCAGGACAGGCTCCAAAGCTACACACAGAAACCCTTTCTCAATCCCCCCTCAAAACAAACGAACAAACAGTGACAGGATTGAGTCAGGATGGGTGAAACACAGGGCTCCTGCAGAGGGCTAGAGGGAGACAGAGGAGTGGAGTCTCTCCTGCACTCTCTCCCCACAGCCCTGGGAATCCTGCAGCAGGCTGCATCACAGGTCTGCAGTCACCAAGGAGGAGCCTCAGACCTGGGTGCAACAGCTGCTGCAACCCAAGCCAGAGCTGGAGTGAGGCCCTGCTGTTTTTAAAAAGTCAGGGAAGAGTGGCAGAAAGAATGGCTCTATCTCCAGTAAATGTGCCTTGGCATGTATGTAATTTCTGTTATCAGAACCTTTTAAAAAATATTTGAAGATTGATTTAAGATGGTGACTCGTAGGGTGGGTTTTTCTTTCTTTTTTCTTCTAAACCTGGAATCTCCACTGCTGTGCAGCTGCCTTCAGCATACCTAAATTGCCTTCATTGGGGGCACAGAGATGTGCAGAGACCTGGAGCTCCAGTGGATTCTGCCCCCAGATACCCTGCCCATCGGAAAGATCCCCTTGTCTCTGGGCAACAAGAGCATATCCCAGACCGGTGCTAGTGATAGTGTAAGATCACCCTGTCTCTGAGAAACATCAGTATGTCTGTAATGGAGACCTTTTATTTTCTTGATTGGACCTCAAAAAACCTAACACTGGCAGGATGGTAAATAGCGGCCTGGATCTCTCACAGGCTCTGCCCCCTAATGCACCCCCATGACCAGCCTGCCTCTGAGGAATGGTGGGATGCCCAAGGAGAGTAGTGTATTTTCTGGTTTGGGCCATCTCAAAAAACCTCCATGGTGTGTGCTGCCACCATATGCCATGTTGCTGTACATGGTGCATGCTACGGCTGCAGCTGTACTGGTTCTGTCTACCTCTACAGGTTGTGTGGAGGCCCAAAAATGTGAGCCTGTTTCCACCTTGTCTGATGGTTAGAGAGTTGTAGGTTGCTCAAAGTAGCTGCCAAGCATATTTGCATGTTCCAACTCAGCATGTGATTACTTAATTGTTTTGACATTAAGATAGCCCAGACAAGTAGGTCCATTCAATCCTGACAGGTGGGCAGGATATGCAAATGTACTTCTGCTCCTTCTTTTATAACTATGAGGTCACCTGGGCAGTTGCTGTATTCAGGATTCATGGTGTAAGGCAGCTTCACTGCTTAAACAACAAAATGCTAATGATTTGATGTCTCAAAGTGTTAAAGGAATTAACTGTTTGAGTTGTCCTTTCTATCAGGTATACAAAGTTTTTCGTTACATTCTCTCTCCACCTCCCTACCCCCATTTTATTGGGTATAAAAACTTTGGGAAAAATAAATGTGGGTTATTTCAGTATTCACTGATATACCCTCCTGTACTTTTCTATGGCTTCTGAATTATTATTTTTCATGTGTCTTCATATTCTTATATTTCGAACCCCCATGCCCCTACCCTGGCAAGAGGTATTTTTGTCGAAGCTGGACCATGACAAATCTGTGTTGATACCCATGGACCATGCTGTTTCTGGAGACCATATGGGTGTTCTTGGTCTGTGCACGGCTATGTTGATATTAGTGGTCTGTGCTGTCCCCTGAGGCCATGTTAGTGTCTGTAGACTGAGATGCTGCTAGGGGCCATTGGATACCATGACTCCTGTTACCACCAGGGACTCTGTGGGCTTCTGTGCTCTGTGCTACCACTGGAGGCCATGCTGATGTTCATGGCTTTGGCCATGGTCTGTACTGCCTCTTCAAGCCTTGTTAACATCCCTTGCCCACAATGCCACCAGAGGCCATGCAAGATTATCTCATTTAGGAAAATAGCATTTTTTAGTGTTCTGCTCTTAGTTCATTTAGCATCCCCTCTTTTTTTCAATCCACTTTATTTCAGATAAACAGCATGACCCTTTCTAAAATAAATGATTCCTTCCTCATATTGAAATTAGTTTGCATTTAGCATTTTTAATAATCTTATTTACAGTACAGGTTAATCTCAGAGATTGGAGGAGAAAGATCACTGACCCAAATCTTCATGACCAAATTATTCAAAGCATGCTATTTTTATTTGTGTACATGGGGTGTCTCCCCCTCAGGTGAGGATTGAGTGGTAAGTATAGGTGGTGAGGGAGACAAGATTTTTATGAAGCTCAATGATATGGGGTGTAGTTGGAGGCCACTTGTTTGTTTCCTGACTGCCCAGACCTGAAATAATCACACAGAAACTATTATTACAGCACTGCTTGGCCTATTAGCTCATGCTTCTTATTGGCTAGCTCTTATATCTTAAATGAACCCATTTCTAGCCGGGCAGTGGTGGCACACATCTTTAATCCCAGTACTCAGGAGACAGAGGCAGGTGGATCTCTGCGTGTTCAAGGCCAGCCTGTCTACAAGAGCTACTTCTAAGACAGCTTCCAAAGCTGCATAGAAACCCTTTCTCAAAAAACAACAATAACAAAAAAATACCCCATTTTTATTAATCTGTGTATTGCCTCGTGGCTATGGTCTACCAGTAAGGTTCTGTCCAGTATGCAGCATCTGTCTCCATGTAATGTCTCCTCTATCTGCTTAGAATTTCTGCCTTGTCCTATTCAGCGCTGCAATAGGTCCAAAGCAGTTTCTTTATTAACCAATGGTATCACAGCATACAAGGGAGTTTCTGACATCAAGGGAGTTACCAATTGGTGAACTTGACAGACAAAAGAGGTTGGGTTTCAGGAGCAGAACATAAGCTTACACATTAGTGCTACACAGGTTCCTTAAACAAAAACATGGTTGCAAAGTAGGCATATTGTGGTAGTCATGAGCAACAGTGAGTCAAAAGGTAGTAATAATATGTAGCAAGACTAATAAAAACTGAGAGACAGACATTGTGGTTCAACCTGAAGATATGAAAAGCAAAGCAGCCAGCAACTGATTCTTCCTTTACCTCAGACTGAAATGGCAATCCCGCTTCCAGGAATCCTCAGAATGAGACAGAGCTGAGACCTGTCTTCTCCTGTTTTATATTCCTCTCTAGTGCTGGGATTAAAGGTTTGTACCACCACCACTACCTGGCCTCTATGTCTGACTAGTGCGGCTTCTGGGATTGAAGGAGTGTGCCACCACTGCCTGGTCTGTGTGCCTGAACAGTATGGCTGCTTTACTCTCTGATCTTCAGACAAGCATTATTCATTAAAATACAAATTAAATATCACTATAGTCATGTAACCTTTTAAAAACAATGGTAGGGTTGCAAGATGGTTATAAACAATGTTTAGAAATTAAGACATGATTCCCATTCCTGGAGCAGACAATACAGAACCATTTGTACTTCAGGATACCGGTGGGCATAATGTTAAACAGAAATGGATTTATTTTGTCTTTACTATAAGATGGCTTTTAAGCCTAAGATGGAGGCAGGCTTGTTCTTCCTACACTTTCTCCCATGTCTCAATTCCCCCTCTTATCTGTGATTCCATTTCTCTGAGAGACAAAGAACTTCATGTGCTTCCTGAGTGGCTGTTCTACACCAATGGGTGAAGTTAACAAGCCACCTGACAAGTGGGATCCAGTTATAAGTGGGCTTATTGGGAACAGCCTAGCATCGAGAGCAGAAATTCTTCTCTAGTTTCAACTTCTGTCTTCCTGTAGCTGAGACTCCGCTCAGAGATTAGTGCTGCAGAGACTGCCAAGTCTTCTGTGTGCTTGCAGAAGACAAAGCCATTACAGAGCTCCTGCAGATGGGATAAATAGGTATGTATTTAATGCAATCAAACTGAAAGAGGAGAGAGGAGATTCACAGAGGAATCACAGAGAAGGTGAACCTCATTAATGTTAGTTTGCCCAGCAGCTCGCTCTCTGTAGAAGAGGAGATGCTTGGAGCCTCTCTTATGTTAGTAACTATTGGAGTATGCCATACTTAAGTATAACGGAAGAAGAGGAAATGGATAGGGAATAGATGACAAGTACTGAGTCATAGCTTTTATTTTGTCAGTGAATAAAGTGAGGACATGACCATTTCCCTGTAGGTTTGAGGGGAAGGTTTTATTGTAGATATGAGGAAGAGCAGCCAGAGGCATCTGGAAGAGTCCACAGTGGGGAGAGGAAGGAGTAGACCCAACCTGGCCAGCAGATTCCACTTGACCTTAAGAGAATAAAGAGCAGAGGAGAGTGAGAGAGGAGGACCAAGAGAGGAGGATAAAGAGAGAGCATGGCCAAAATGGCAGGGTAATGTAGGAAAGAGAGGCTGGGAAAGGGAAGCTAATGAGCTGGAGTTTAGAGTAGGGGCCAGGGAGAGAGGAGCTGAGAGGAGTCATAGTTCCTGAGTGAGCCTGGAGGCCAGCATGCATTGTGGGATGTTTGTAGCATGGAAGTCAGTCATTTGTCCATATATATATATATATATATATATATATATATATATATATATATATATTTGTGTGTGTGTGTGTGTGTGTTTGTGTGCATGTGTCTGTGTTTAGCTTTCTAGGCCACTCTTGATCTGGTAATTTGAAAATCTGGTGAGTTACAGGAAGTTGCTGTAGACCATGCTTCTCATGACCCAGAAGAAAGGAAACACTAAGAGCACAGCTCTCAATGTTCACAGCTAAGGAAGTTCCCTGTGGGCTGGGGCCTGGGGTTTTCAGATCCAGTGTGGTTCAAAGGGAAGGTGGGGAGGGGAGATGCAGTGTAAGCTGGACCCCAACTCCAGCAAATGATATTACCTAGACCTAAAATGACAAAGGTTTCATACTCCTTCTCATTTATGAATGTTAGTTTTGAATATTTAGGTTTGTGTCTTTAAAAAGAAGTAACCACAGATTGTAGGAAACTAGTAAGAGAAATAAAGCAAGTATATTTTATGATTTTTCTTTGTATTCATTTATTAAATAAATCATTTTGTTATTACAGTCTCCTTAATAATAAAAAAATTCAAACATATCATAGACATGAGCTAAAGGGACCTTACATATATATTATTTAATACAGCATAAGAACCCCAGTTTCCTCTAGTCCTCAAAAGATATATGTTTAAGTACCAGTGAGATGAGTCAAAATTTAGGGCACATACTGCTTTAGAAAAGTCTTTATATAATAAAAAAATTCCTGAAGGAAATGCCAGAAATAGCTGTATAGAAAATGCTATGTTCAAATTCTAATGGTACTTTATTAAGCAAAATTTAAAACATTGTTTCAAATAAAATATAAATTTTATATTACATAATTTGGGAAATTTTAGCAAGTTTTTCAATCTAAAAACAACAAAATAGCTATGTAATTATACTTTTGTATCAGGAATAAAAAACAAAGTATTTTCATTCTTGAGGATTATGATGTTTGTAATTTACTTTTAAAAAGAAAATAACAGTATGGATATTTATCTTAAATATTTATCAATTGTATGTTAGAAAAAAAGGTTATCTTTGAAAATATAAACAAAGTGTATTAAAATTTAAAAATGGAAATAAATGAACAAATGGAAAAAAAACAAAAAAGTAAAACAAAACAAAACAAATATCTTGAAGTACAATATTATTGAATGACAAGGGAGACAAATCTGGGCAGCCACTGTGGGTGTGTGTGGGGGGAAAGAAACATCGAGAAGACAGGGAGAAAATCCTGTTAAGTCAAACACATCCATTCAACCATGAGGAGCAACAAGGAGTCACATGACAGCAAGCAGCAAGGTGGGTCCAGAGAAGAAGTGAAAAAGTCTGGCTTGTTCCAGCACCCTAAAGTAGAGAATAAGAGCATGAAGAAGCTCAGATCTTCTGATTTAGCACTCAGAAAAGCCATCAAACTTCACAGACTACTTGGTGCAGCTTGACAGGTGACCACAGAGTGGAGTTCCAGGGAAGGAAAAGCACATTATCTCAGTAGAGAAAGACTGTCTCCTGCAGCCTCTTAGCAAGCTTTAGGTGGATCAGCCTTGCTGAGCAGTGGGCTGTTGGCCAGGTGAGTGACAGGCCCAGCAGGACTTGCTCTTTGCCTGCTTGCTTTCCTCATTTTTACCCTGGCGTTAGAGCAAAGTTTCTCAACCTGTGGATCTCTGATGACATAAGTCACAAAACAATCTCACACCAGTTCGGAATTGTGAATAATAAAAGGGTTATTTATTTAAGGGGAAAAATTACAGATTACTGTACTAGACACAGTCCTCTGTGTGAACAGAGTCTAGCAACTGCTGGAGCTGGAAGCAAGAGAGCTGGTACACATTTAAGGCTGATTATACAGTATAAGAGACCACGCCCAAGTGGGCTGGTATCTTAAAGGCTATTGGCTGAAGTATCTGAATGTGCTCCCACAGCAGGTCTCTACTCTTTTGGGGGTCACATACCAGATATCCTTATTATCAGATATTTACATTATGATTCATAACAATAGCAAAATACAGTTACAAAGTAGCAATGCAATTCATTTTATGGTTGGGGGTCAACATACCATGAGAAACTATATTAAAGGCTCACAGCCTTAGGAAGGTAGAGAGCCACTGCATTGGAGCCTACTTCTTCGGGATTCCAGCATCTACAGAAGACCATCTGAGACATCCAGTCTCATAGATTGAGCAACTTCTGGATTCTTGGATTTTGTGTTCATAGGCAGCCATTGTTGGACTAGCTGGATCACAGCCTGCAAGTCATTCTAATAAATACTCTTCCAGTATTCTAAGATCCATTCTATAATTCTCTGCTCTAGAGAACCCTGACAAATATAGTGACATATGGTGACAAGGAAGGCCAAGATACACGTAAATGACCTGTGAATCATGAAAAAGGTTATGAAGAAAATGGTTTTTCTGGTGTCAGCTCTGTCGTAAGTTTTTTTTTTTTTATTTATCGGTGAATAAATTCATAAACAGGCAATTGACAGTGAAATTCTAAAACCATAACCAAAGCTCCATGACTTCAGAATGGCTGTTCCAACTCTTTGGAAGTGCAATGAGATACCTAGGTTTTGAGACTTGTTAAGTGTTTGAGGCTAGTAAAATATGCCAAATTTGTGGCTTTGGTCTTAAAAAGTCCCTGCTCAGTCAGCTGGTGGATAATTCTAGAATTACATCCTCAAATCTGTGTGGCTCAAAAAGCACTTCAAGTTTCTAAAGTACTCATTCTGGCCTCCTTGTCTGGGCTGAGAGTTTTCCGTTTACAACAGGATGACGGGTCTCTGACCTCCAACCAGGGCTCCTTGGCATCTACACTTCTGAAAGTGGTCAGTACAGTCCAACACCAGACCTAGGAGATACTGAATGGAAGACATTTTGTTCAAGGTCAGAAAAACCGTGCGGGGGTCACAGATTTCACCTTGGACACAAAGGTGTGAGTTCAGTCCCTCACTCGATGGGCTATTGCATAAAGGACTGTGCTTCTGGCCTTAACCAGCACTTCCCTGTGAGAAGGGCAAAGCCCTCCCTGTGGACACAGACAGTTGCTATTCACTTGCCATAGCCATGTCCATGGACCTTCTATAGAGAGAGGGGGCTCCTCATCTCACACTGGGCATAAATAAATCCATAAAACAACAACAACAACAAAAATATCCTGGACATGTAAGATGTCCTAAGTCTGCCAAGAGAGGAAGCCATTGTGTAGTGTAGAAGGCCTCAAATGGAATCCACAAAGGTCCAGGAAACAAAGAAGCAAATATGGCTGCCCTGAAATTGGCTCTCGAAGCTGAGAGGCCTTGTTAGTACTTAGTTACCCTGCCTTGCACTTTATTTTTTATTTTGATTTCCAAGACAGGGTTTCTCTGTGTAACAGCCCTGGCCATCCTGGAACTACCTCTTTTAGACCCAGCTGTCCTTGGACTCACAAAGATCTGCCTGTCTCTGCCTCCCTAGTTTTGGGATTAAAGGCAAGCCCCACCATGGCCTGGCTTCCTTCCTGCACTTTAACTGTTCTAGAGCCCAGTCTATGTACAAAGAAACTAAGTTGAAGAAAAGATAGTCAATAGAAGACAAATGGGTGGTTGTTTCTACCAAATGAGGGACCTATACTTCCTGCCTTTATCAGAAGACAGATGGTCACTAAACTGCACCAGGCCACCAATCTGCAGGCAACTATAACTGCTGAATGACTCAGGTCCAGATATTATTTCCAGATTGCAGTCTCCCTTCTCCCTGAGATCTAACAACTGCCTGGTCTTTCTGGCCCAAGCATTCCTAAATCTGTATAAGGTACCAAATATTGATTGGAAACCACATTGTACATACAGCACACGAAACTCAGAGAAGACAGGAAGGATAAATTGAAAGAAAACTTGATTTAGGTAAGTCCTTGAGACTGGTGAATACTGGACCAATCTCTTGACTTTTGATCTCCTAAGAGAGAGATGCATCCCGTATGAAGAAGCTCCTAAGACAGAAATGACTAATCATTCCTTCCCTTTGTCCATCCATGTCCTGTAATAGTCACAGGGACTATTCATCAGACTGTTTGTGAGGGTGCATGTTTGCCTGGTACCTGCCCACAAGTTCCAGCCTGGCAACCTTGTGTGGTGGGTAAAGAGATCCTGACAGGGAGCCTTGAGCAAATATGGAAAGTCTCATACCCTGTGGTCCTCACACTGCTACAGCATCACTGGTGTCCCCTGTGCACCCAGCACACCCAGCATAGGTAGGCTACACATCATAAGGGCAGAGGGGTCATCAGCAGATCCTCTGCTCACTAAAGCAAAGACTGACATGGCTCATATAATTACAGTTGTCCTATTCTCTCTGTTTTGCCACCAGTGAAAAAGACCCCAACCATCCATAAGCCAGGAACTTCTTTGTGGAGATTAAGGATTACTGGAACAAGGAAGCTCATAGCCAGCCTATCTACTAAGACCCAACCGCCCACCTTTCATGTAGATTTTTGTAAAATATTGCACCTAGATGCTATTGGGGGATGGTTTGCTTGATCATGGAGAGGAGAAAACCCCCTGGGACTGTGTGTCCACTGGTGAAGAAAAAGGGCCATGTACTCTACCTCCCTGACTCCATCTCTCAGCCCCAGGTTGCCACAAACAAGGCAAATAACATGTTGCTTGATGGCATTGTGAAACCTACTTATCATGGGAGCACACCAATCCCTTCATAGTCTCAGAAAGAAACTGTTGTGGGATATTATTTTAGCTAGGCAAAGATGTATTAACTTTGTTTATGCTACATTTGTTAACTATGGAAAGATGTGTTGTATTTGTTTCACACTGCCTGCCTATGGCACCTGATTGTTCTAAGAAAGCTGAACAGACATTAGCTAGGGCGAGAAAGAACAGGCAGGGCTGAGCTCTAGAGACAATAGGAGGAGGTTTAGGTTGAAAAGACAGAAGGAAGAATAAGAAGACGAAGTCGAGAGAATAAGATTCAATGCCAGGGCAAGAAACCAAGCAACCTCCATCCAGTTAGAAGTAGTGAACGATAGTTATAAAGAAAGGAAAGGTTGAAAAGCCATAGGGCAAAAGGTATGTAAGGAGACATGTGAATATATGTTAAAACAGCTAGCCGTGAAGGAGCCTAAGTTAAGCCAAGCAGTTATAATTAATAAAAAGACTTGGTGTCATGATGCATATAGTGAGGGGATTAGATTATGAGGGCTTAGCCTCCACCAATGGATTAATCCACACATGGCTTCATAATTCGATAACCTTGCTGGGAGGTGAGGGCAGGTTTCTCAGATGAGACTTTGCTGTTGGAAGATTCTGGAGCCATGTCTGTCTTATCCTCAGTTCCACTGCTGTCACTCCACTGGGCAAGGACCACAAGTGTTCACACATTAGTGTCCCCATTGAGATCTCTTCCCAGCCTTACCTGGCCTCTCCTGGAGTCCAGCACTTAGAGTCAGTGATAAGTGTCCCAGTGTCATGGCCCCTGCAGTTTCCCAAGGATTGAGTTTTGAGACCTGTGATTCACCGCTGTGGAAGGCCACCCCAGTGTGCAGCCGTCATCTGAGCACTGATCTCCTGCTGTCAAATCTGGGAAGAGGAAGTGCACAGTGCTGCAGGCATGGGTTGTGGGGCAGAGAGAGAGGAGTGGTCCTGGCCTTGGAGCCTGTTGGCCATGGGGAGTGTGTTTCCTGGTAGGGGAACTAGAGGGCGCTCCAGCCTTTGCTTCAACCTCAGCAAGAACAGTGGGAAATTCTTGAGCAGTCTACTTCATAAAGAGGAAGCTTCAACTACTAAACTCGCTAAGAAAGCTCATGCTGGTTCTAGTGACCCAGTCCAGTATAATATGCTGTAGAGGCAGAGGCAGGAGTGTCTGAGTTCAAAGTCAGCCTGGACTACACATTTTTCTCTCCCAAACACAAATGCACTGACTCTGGTATGACCTGCTTTACATGACTCTGGAGTTACTTTCATTGGCAGTTAACAAGCTTTATATCTTTAGTTTTAACTTTTAATGCATAGTCAATGTAGGATTGCAATGTAGGTATACCATGAATTTCCTTCTTGTTAGTACCTGGAGATATTGGGAGGGTCCTCCCTTCTGGCAGGGAAGCAGTCAGGCTTAGCAGTGGAAGTCTGTCAGCAGTTGCAGTGAGGTGGGCCTTGTTGCTGTTGTCTAAAAGAGCAAGCAGTTTCCTTTTTCTTCTCTTAGAGAAGAGCTTTGGGTGACTGTACAGGAAGTGAAATGTCTCTGTCAATTCTAGAGTTTTGGAAGTTTCTTACAATGTACTTCCTGTTTACTTTTTAATATTTTATAATTTGTAACATTTTATCCTTCTGGAGTCTTTGATGGAGTTGAAGAATAAATAGTTATAGTTTTCTTTAGTTATGATAAAAGATAAAGTAGATATAAATATTTTAACTGTAATTCTTGCTTGATACCTGTTCTATTATATTAATTTTACGATGTTAAAGTTAAAATTACCCTTTTTATTTAAACAGAAATGGGGAGATGTGGGACTCCCCTCTGTATGCTATGAATAGCGTTAGTTAATAAAGAATTGTCTTAGGCCTGTGCAGGGCAGAATAGAGATAGGCAGGGAAAACTAAACTGAATGCTGGGAGAAACAAGGCTAGTAAAGAGAAATCATATAGCCCTGCCAGAGACAGACGCTGGAACTTTACCCGGTATGTCACAACCTTGTGATGATACACAGATTAATGGAGATGGGTCAATTTAATATGAGTCATTCAGAAATATGCTTAAGCTATTGACCAAACAGTATTGCTAATAATATGATTTCTGTGTGATTATTTCAGGGCTAAGCAGCCAGGAACAAACAAGCAGTCTCCTTACTACATGTCCCCATAGTTTTTTCTGTTTTTCTATCCTGCCTCCTAACAAACAATTTTCTAAGTCAGAAAGTACAGCTTTCTCCTCTTTTCTCTTATATCTTTTCTCCTTCTCTTCCTCCTTCTCCCTCTCTCTCTGTCTCTGTCTTCTGTTTTCGTCTGTGTCTCTCTGTGTTTGTCTGTCTCTCTCTCTTTCTGTTGGGAGCATAACATGAAGGTCCTTGAGCCCACAGATCTCCAGAGAAACCAGGAATATTAAGCATACAGGATTGTCTTTCCAATGAGGAAAATAAAAATCATGTTCTTCCATCCAGAAAGCGAGAATTGGAAGTGATTAACAACCTGGTGATCTGTGTTATATGTTGGGTCAGGTCATATCAAGCACTTACAACCAAGACTGGAGGTGGCTAGCAATCTAAATGACCCTTAGAGTCAGAGGCTCCACCAAGCTTCCACAACCAAGACTATAGGTGGCTAACAGCCCAAATGATTTCTACACCACCTTTGTAAGTTAGACCAGGGTAGTCCCTTAGGCCCTTAAGCTACTATAGGTAGCCTATCTCTAGAAACTTTCTCCTTGGAAGAAATGACATGTACCCTTAGTTGAATATCAATGTAATTATGCTTCCTAAACGGGGATGGACTGAGTACTAGGAAAGGTAAGTGCACTGCTTGCTAGCCCTTTCCCCAGCCTCCCTTAATCCTCCAGACAGTGAGATGAAGAGGAGTCAAGTCAAGGAGGAACTCATTTATTATTGAGCAACAAGCATCATTTAAAGCAAAAAACCCGCATAATCATGTGTGTGTGTGTAAAAGGAGCCAAACAATCATTTTAAAGGTCACCGTATCATGCGCTCATGTGTCCTACCTTTACCCTATTGTCCACAAGCTGTTCACGTGCTGATGTCTCCTTGCCTGACTTGTGTCAAATAGGGTCTTAGGGTAAACAACTTGGGACCTGCCTGCCCAACTTCCTCTCAGGGCCACCTTTGTTGCCCATGTGCCCAGCAATCTATGAGCGCTAGGACTGTTACACAGAGAAACCCTGTATTGAAAAACCGACCAAACAAACAAAGGAAAACAAAAAAGATCATAACGTATGTGTTTTTATTAGAAGCCCAGAAGTAGTTACACAACATCTTCACCCCAAAGCCATGATTTTTTTTAGTGAAATAAAACCATAATTTTATTAATAGTTTCAAAAACACTTAAAAACTCCCTTATTTAAAGCCATCTTTATATAGGTGGCCTCCCTAGTTGCTATCACAATCCGCCTTTCTTCTATGACACTTTATGATTTATAATTGCTTATTATGAATTCACTTAAGCTGTCTACTGTTCACTACAAAAACTTCATTCTACACCAAAAAAAAAAACCAAAACAACACAAAACAAAACAAAAACAACCAAAACCAAATACAAAAAACGTAAGCACACTGTGGTCTTTGGTCACTGTTAATTATGACAGTTCTCACATGGAAGATGCTCTAGGAGCTGAAAAAGAGATTGAAGCTTGGACTTGAGATCTCAAGTATGCAATTCCTTGGTTCCTTGCTCATTAAAATCACAGTATTGTAACCTCTATCAGGCCACAGTAAGAAAGCCAGGGGCAGGGGAAATAAATGTCCCGATCTATAGAGCAGGTTCTGGCTCCACTAAGCCACTAAGACTCATGTATGAGGAAGTAAACAAGAACACATGAATAATGTACAGCGATAACATTTGACGATAATTTAGAGCCAGCATCCTAAAATCTCACCACGAGATTGTTAGATCCATTTCTTGGTAGAAGGGGAAAAAAGAAAGATGGCAGACCTGAATTAACTCTATTTCATTTCAAGGGAATGGAAGAAAGATGTAAAGTCTGTCCGTGGTCCACACAGCCCAAAAATTATTTTTGGTTTGCTGATCTTTCTATTGGTACAAACCTTGAGAATTCTAATCCTCCTCACTTCCTCCTTATGGTACTTTCAGTCTTCTCAAAGTAAGAAAAATTATCACATGTAGTAAACGTGCCACCGTAATGGCCGAAACAAATTCTAAGCCAGACCTTGCAAATTTGTTGGGACTGGAATATTCTCTCGTCCTATTTTGTTTGTTGAAATCACTAAGCTTAGCCGTGCAGGGTGTGCTCAGGGGACTTCCTTCTGGAGAGGTTGGCAGGGCCTGCACTGAGGTGTTCAGCTGAGGAACTCGACTTCAGTGACTCTATCTACGTTCATATTTTTATGTTTTTTTCCCCGCCCATTTAACCAAAAAAAAAAAAAGGCCGAGAAAACTGAACTGTGAGGATGACCAATAACAGGGCCTTTGAATTGACCCCAAGGCGTTACAAAAATCTCACTTAACAGTCAAGGCTGTTGTTCCGGTGGAAGCTCCCCCACATCCTGGCATCTGTAATCTCATCCTCTCCCTTGGCTTCCCCACACCTCTGGAGTGGTGTAGATGTTTGTAGGGTGCGACGGTGACGTTGTGACGTCACCACAGAGACAAGCGTCCTTAAAAGATCTTAGCTCGCCAGAACAAGTGAAGCTCCTGGAGGCGGGACTAACGTACGACTGATGTCCACTCCCACCAATTGCCCCTCTTATGCTCCCTCAAGGCAACCAATCACTGAGAAGTGACGACGGGAAAGCTCCTCAGATTCCACAGGCAGCTCCGCCCCCTCCGCTAGGCACACGGTAGTCGCTAGGCTTACTGTGGATCCCTGTTCCGTGGCATTTGCTCTCGTGGCTTTCATTCGCCCTCAGTGAATTCCTTCCCCAGCATTTCTCACCTCTGAATAACGACTTACACTTCTGCTCCTCCCCTGCTTTCCGCTTGTTCAGCCACTCCTAAAATGGCGGCTGTAGGCTGTGGGTGTGGCGCACCGCTCCCGGCGTGATGACGTCAGCACGTAGCGTCCCCGCTCGTTCAGGGAGAAGGGCAAGTTTGGGACGTTCTTGTGGTTTGCGCAGAGGGTGGGACGAAGGGACGTAGCTGAGGAGGCTGAGGCCGGTTCCTGGGACTGAGCTAGGGACTGCTGGACCCCGAGCCGCAGGAGACGAGGTCGGCGGAAGATGCGCGCCATGGGGCCGCACTTGACCCGCGCGCCCTGGCGTCCTGCACCGCAAGGCTGTGCCACTCACTGGTTGGGGTTGGCGGCTAGGTGTGGGATACCTGTTGCGAATTGATGAGAGCGGAGCCTCTCTAGGCTTTAGCTTTGTTGTTCGGTCAGTTGAACTCCCTAAGCTCCCTTGCTGACTGTAGCTCCTCTGACCTGGGGTCTGGCAGAACCCCACTAGTCCCACAAGCCCACACGTAGTAGCAGTGAATACCTAACCTTCACACAGCTTCCCAGTGGCAGAACTAAGTGTTCCTACCTGGGCTCTTGCACTTGCTTCCAGTCTTAGAGTCAACATATACACTGGTTTCAAATACATCTGCAGCATAACACATGCAACACCTTACTCTGGAGAGAAAGGGGTTTCCTAAGCAAAAGGAAACATCAATAATGAACTCCCTTTTCGTACAGAAACGAAGCAGTTTTCCTTCAGCCATTGCCCACTGCAGGCAATGGCAAAAAAGACAAATGATTCTTTTCTCAAAAACAGGCAGATCAATGTCCCAACAGACTGCCCTATCATATCCTACCTCTGCTCCAGCAACAAAGACACCACCTGCAGAGTCAATCTTGTCCACTGAAGACACTCCTTCCACAGCTGTCAACACACACAGCACAGGACAGTAAGTCTTGGCTTCTGAACTAAGGATGTCTTTTCTGCACCTAGAAAGTTTGCAGCCAGTTTCTTACCGTGGGAATTTAGTCTCATCCACATTAGCTCATCTGCCCACGTGGCATGGGATTCCTAGTTCATCCTTCCATGCAAGTGAGATGTGATTCCATGTGAGTGAATGGGGTTCATGGGATTCTCATGTTAGTGTATCTGTTGACATTTAGAAGTCCAGCCCATAAGAAGAGGTTGACTTGATGGAGGTTAAATTCACGTTGGCACTGCCTGTTAAAAGTACTGCCTTTTGAATACTGTCTCTAACTGCACATTCTCTTGTGCGATAACATGCTCCCCTGAAGTGTATTCCTCATATGCTGGGCACAGTTTTCCTGTGTTCTGTTAGTAGGATGACTGTTAGGATTCCAGCATTATACTGACACTCCCTCCCACCTCCGGTACCCAGCCTCCCAGCCCACAGGCATTCAGGCGATCACCCAGCCAGCCCAGGGGCCCTGTGACCATAGGTCGCCAAGACGTGGGTAGCATGAAACGTCATGTGTTGCGTGGATATGTCATGCGTTCATGGCCACATTATGTGATGCGTAGCTACATTATGCATTGCGTGGCTATGTTATGTGTTGCCCGGCTGCTTAATTATTCTCTGTACGCATGTGCAAGCTTTTCCTTTTAAGCAAGCTCTGACTGCCTGTTCGCCCTCTTTAGATCCTCTTTCTGGGTAGCCATTCTTCCTTCCCCTTACCCGTGCCCTGTACTAATAAACTCTGACAGGGGTGCGCGGGGTGGGGGGACGGGTTGTTGAGCTCTGTGGTTTATTTCTCACCATGGCAGTTGCAGCCTAACAACAGCGATGACTTTTTTCCTAAACTGTGTGTTCTAGCAAATAAAATAAAAGTCAAACCTTTTGTCCCACACTGCAATAAAATAAAATAAAATGTAGAATCCCATTCTCTAACTCCCTCATAGTATGATTTGGCCAAATATAAGAACTAGTGGAGTGATCACAGGAGGACTATCGCAGAGCAGAACTGCAGGTGTCTGTCTTGCTAAATCTAAGCGCTTTAAAGATTTATGACAAATTAGGGTGGTATTACAGGTGTCAAAGCCCTTCAAGAGATCAATAGCACCTAACTCACTAACCATGTCCGGATATCATTAATCACACTTAAGAAATGTAAAATAATGCTTGTATTCTTTGCCTTTTCCTTAGATCTTGCCATGGTTTAGTTTTCTCCTTCTGTAACCTGTTGGGAGCCCTTTAAGAGACAGTGGAAACATACACACAACAGAATCGGTGATTAGCTACAAACTAGCTGATGAGATTTGCTGTATATTTTTTAAAAATACTTGTGTCCCTGCTAATTTTCCTTGTAGTTTTGTTTTTTTGCTACCAAGTTGCTATTGAATGGTTATACATACATACATACATACATATATACGCAAACACACACATATATATATACATATATATGATTGGTAATATATATGGAACACACACACACACATATATATATATGATTGTGAATTTTTAACAGTATAAGAAATAAGATTTGGAAGAAACAAGATTGGAAGTGCAAAGAATTTAGGAAAATGAAGACAAAGACAAAAAAGAAAAGAAGAAGAAGATAGAGTATTTAGAACAATAATGAATTGGAACAGAGATTTGTGACAGAGAATTGGTTTGGATTTAGAATTGAGACAGAATTAGAGCTAAGAAATTATAGACAATTAGAGCACGAAAATTAGAATTAAAGCAAAACACTAAAGAGTCGTGTCTGGAACTGTAAACATGTGAGTTTTTTCCCTGAGATCAGAGTTAACCAAAGATCCCTTTCCCTATTCTGAGGCAACCTAAGGGAACCCTGTGACGAAGTCAGCAGAGCAGGACTCTGTTGGCTTTCCATATGAGATGACTCCTTCCCCAGGTTGTTTCCACCAATATAAACACGGTCCTCTGTGAAGGTCAGGCTTGCTTGTCTTTTGCTTCCTTTTTTGACTCCTTTAATCTGCCCTTAGAAAGCCAACACACTCCTTCCCCACAACCACTGCCCTCCAAACTGATATCCTAATTTACCTACATTCCCTATTCTAATCAGGCTTTGCTCTACTATCTCTGAAGTTGTCCCCCTGCACCTCCTCCACTGACTGTTGATTTCTAGAAAGACTAGTGGAGTCAAATGAAATATACAGAGTAGGCATATCTAACATAACACAAACCGACTAGTCAACAAATTGCGCCACTTAACCAGAACCCTGGTTCAGATAATCAGAGAAGCCGACTGTGTAGGACCAGAAACAAATTATGTCCACTTGGCTCCCAAGGCAAGGACATCAAAAGGGACTTAATTTGGCTGCCAGGACTGCACTTACACTAGGTACCCTGAGGGGAAACGTGTCTCTTTTTCACTCCAGACTCCAGTGTTCTCCTGCATGGGAAAACTAGTAATATCTTGTTCATCATTTCAGGGAAAACAAAAGCCTCATTCTACTTCAGTGCTGCTGGAGAAGGCCCTAGAGGGGCCACCACCATTGGCGGAACAATAGGATTCCAAGAGATACAGCACAGCCAACTGAGCAACCATATAGAGGAAGTCATGACCCTGGTACAACAAAGCACAGCCATGTTACAAACTCAGAGATTCCCTGGCTGTGGTGGTCCTCTAAAACCACTGGGGTTGGACTTAAGAACTGCAGAAAGAGGGGGCATCTGTTCTTCCTAGGCAAGGAATGCTGTTTTGATGTGAGTGAACCTGGCCTAGTAAGGGGAAATGCTAGACAATTACTAGGAAGAAACACAAGAGAAAGAGTAGACAATACTTTCTGGAAGGCCCCCTCTCTGCTTGGGGACTGTCAGTAGTCCCCTTGGCATGCCTAATTGTTATAATTGTGCTAATTTTCTTGTGTGGTCCTTGACTTTTTAGCTTCTCACCAACTTCCTCCAACAGAAACTCCTTGCTTTCCTGGCCCAAAGCAACACTGGACTCTCTATGCCCCCAGACTCTCAGCTTTTATTTATCCTGAAAGCATCTCAACATACTCATTCCACCTTTGGGATCCACCAGCAGCCTCCCCAAATGTCAACTCTTTTCCACCATATTCTTTTTTACCCTTCCAGGGTTGAGATATTTTGAGTAAGAGCCTCAGGTCATGAGGAATTGAGTCAGGATGCAATGGGCTGTGTAGCCCCAAACCATAAAGAATTCCTTATCCCCAGAGTCAGTTCCATCTGCAGAGATAGAATGTCTGGCAATGAAAATAACTCATGTGTTCCCCATCAATCCATAAACACAGCTGTAACTTTCTGGTTGACACACACACACACACACACACCAGCCCCTCTAAATGTGCTCAATCTTCATGCCATGGAAAGAGTGGTCTTCTTCCTATTCTAAAAAAGCAGTCTCAGCCTGCTGATTCCCAGAGAGTCACTGCCTATTGTGTGGAAACACAACCCCTCACCTCAGAGGAGGTATGAGTTTACTCTGGAGACAAAATGAGTGAACACAGATTTAGATTTCTCCAAATTTCATTTTGTGAGGTGGCAATGGAGTCTTTACAGTCACACAACAATGGAAACCACATGTGAAGACACTTTTTAAGCACATTGGTGGAAATACCAGAGAGGCAGTTATAGCAAAGTTGAGGGAGGGGTTTTTAAGGGGTCAGATGATACCCGATGATGCTCTTAGCCTTTGGTTTTGTGGGAACTGTCAGTTAATATATTGCAAGGAAAGCTAGTCTTCTGAGTACCCTGATGGTCATAAAGGTGAGAGACAGAAAAGAGCAATAAGTATTGAGAGGGCTCTATAGAAGGAGGGCTCAGTTTCAGGAGACTTGATGCTTTTTTTGGCCTCCAGGAGTACCAGGCATTCGCAGGTGTACATACATATGTTCAAAACACACAAATATGCATTATATAATATACATTTATTTTTTTAGATTTTCCAATATAATAGAGTAAATGTTTTTTTTTCTTTTTTTAAAATGATTTTATTGAGCTATACATTTTTCTCTGCTTCCATTCCCTTCTCTCCCCTCTCCAATATACATTTTTAAAAAGAGGGCCAAAGGTGGCTCTGAACTCATAGGCTTGCACATCCTCTCTGGTCACTGAAGGGCAATCAGCCTTGTAGAAGGGTCTGTGGAAGGTGCTGCTGCTTTCCAGAAACTTCCCTGTTCACAAGGCTCGAAAAGGGACTGGCAATTACATTTCACTCTTTTGCAGTTGTTTTGTTTTTAGTTTGATTTCCCCAGGACCGTGAACCTCCCCCTGTCTTCCTATCTTGGTAGCAGAGAAAAGTGTGTGAAGTTGCTCTAATTTAAAAGCATTTGCGCTACCAAAATCTAAAACATCTACAAATCTAAGTTCCCTTTATTTCCTTTGCAGTACACATTTCATTTACGGTACACATTTCCTGCAGGGTCCCTCTCCTAATTTGTAATTCCGTTCCCACAAGAAGCAGATTTTATGCTTTTTTTAATTTTATTTCAAAGGGGTGAATACTTAGGATGATTAATCAGGCAACAAATCACGGACCAGCTGGGAAGAGCTATTTAAACCACGCCCACAGGCTTTTTTGGTCTGTTTTCAGAAGTCCATCTCATTCATCCCAGTGTCTTTGCTTCATCAAGACAAAGGTGGTGCATAGCCTTCATAAAAATGTCAACTGCGGAGTCCACCTCTCCGGGTCGCGTGGAAGAAAACCGTACGTATTTGATCAATCGTTAACTAAATTAAAGGGAGAAAAAGGGGAGCTTCACCAGGGGTGTGGAATCTTCCTCCCTTTAGCTTGCCACAGGCATCTCTCCAGATAGGCTAGGCAGCGGGTGGGGAACCCTGGGGTGGGTAGGAGCACAGCAGTGCAATTCCCTATTATTCTGTTTTGGCGAGTGTTACTTAAACATGTTTGGGGAAGAGCAACCAACAGCGAACTTGTTGAATCTGCGCTCTTTAAATTCCCGCCAGAGTGAGGCACAGAGTGCCTGTGTTGACTAAAGTAGCCAATGAGGCTGCCTCACTCACTGTGATTAAAAGAACTGTAGCCCTGTGTTGTGGGTGTTAGGGTTGAAGAAGCTGCCCATCAGATTACATTTCCCCATAGTCTGAGGGACATTTACAGCCCCCTGGCCCAGCCATGCATACTTGATTGTGAGATACCTGCTATGGCAGGGAGAGATAAACAGCTCTTCTGAGTTCCTATAGCACAGTAGGTGTCCGGATTCCTAGAGGTCTGGTTGGAGGAACCTGGGCATGCTCAGGCAAGTCGCTGCCATCCAGTGCCCCTAAAGTGCCCCTGCTCACACCTCCCCACTACCTTCTTTTCTGGGCTCCCACAGTGGACCCCCCTCCCCAAACCGATTGTGCTTTTTCATCCCTAACCTCCAGGCTGTCAGAAATTCTCCCCTTTCCTTAGGACACAGGTGTACTCCTTCAGGTCTTAAAGAATTCTGTGGCACCAGGGAACAATCTCTTTCCTACTTTACCTAGTGCTGCATCCCACGATTTTCAGTAGGTCGGGGATGGGAGACTGATCCCACCTCTAAATCCATCTTCTTTTTCAGGTTATGGTAAATGATGGGAAAAGGACATTGGAGATTGCTGTTTTAAAACCGTATCCTCTCATTTTGGAAAATGTTTCTATTTTATTCTTTAAATCTCTTTCCCTTTAACTTAAAACTTTTAAAATCCATTTTACGTGTATGTGTGTTTTGCCTGCTTGTCTGTGCACTATGTGCATGCTTGGTGCCCACAGGGGTCAGAAGAAGGTGTTGAATCCCCTGGACCTGGACTTAGGCAATTGTGAGCCCCTGTGTGGGTGCTGGAAATGAACCGAGTCTTCTCTCTACAAGGGTAGCAAATGCTCTTCACTGCTGAGACATGATTATACCTCTACTTTAATATTTTTGTTTAGGAATAGAATATTTCTTGAAAAACAGAATTCACATTTATTGTTAGCTTAAAGGTCTAGTTAGTGACAGCCTCAGGAGATCAGGCTAAGTTCCTCTAGGTGGACAGGCCCCCGATGTGGTAAATACTAGTCTGGGAGGTGGGGGACAAACTGAAGAAGAAAGCCTTCTAACCAGGCCTCCCTTGAATACCTTGGCCCCATCCCGTGCCATCCAGTTCACATCTAAAGGACTCTTCCTCTGCACACACCCAGGCCCTTCCTTGTGGTAGAGCAGCAGGTATGTCCTCTGTTGTCCTGACTTTAAGAGTTGAGCCTAAGCACTTAGGGGCCACTAAATCACATATTCCTCATGGTAAAGAGCACCTGATGTGCTGAGGAACATTAAAAAGTAAAGTTTTCCTTCCTTCTCCAGACTTGTCTATGGGCTGAAAATGTCAGCCAAGTTCTCAGGGCAGTGACCAGTCCATAAAGCAGCTGACTTAGGTGAAAGTTGGAGACCCAGCTCTCTTGAATTCTCTGCAGCTTCTCTGACAGTTTCACGTTCTCATTTCCTGTCTGCAGACCCAGCTCTCTCGAACTCACTGCAGCCTCTCTGATGCTTTCACCTCCTCTGGCTTCTCTGACCAGAAGAGAAAGCTCACGAACAATACTACTGTTTCTCAGGTATACCAAGTATTTCTGAAGGATTAGGGGCTAGATAAATTCCGTGAAGGCCTTAAGAGAGCCCATGACTAAGCAATAAAGATGGTGAACTTCCAAGATGGCGGCTTCTTCTTCACTTTCCAGAACTGAGACAAAGCCTAGGGCTGCTTAAAACAAAGTCATGGGAAGCTTTTTCTCCTGCCAGTGGGGCCCCCTGCTGGTGAACCAGATCGAACAGCTCACAGCTCAATGTTTTATGATTCATCCATTAAAATGAACATACATGTTGCTTTATTACGGTGAATGTAAGTCCCAGTCTATGGTCTCCATCTTTGGAGGACCTGTCCTTGTGCCCTCCTAGCTTTGACCCCTCCTTGGAGGAGGGTCAAGAAAGCCTGCCAAAATCTTGACAACTCCAGCAGTCTACCTAAACTGCTTCCCCAGAAGTTCCCTCGTGGTCTCTTTTCCTTCCTCCTGGTAGTGACATTTGTGGCCTCTTGGTTCCCCCTCGGGAGCACCCCAGAGCGCAGGAATCCCATTAAATCCCATTAAACCTGGATATTATTTAATAATGTGATTTGGCTAATTGGGATTTTTGCGTTGGCAGAGAGATCACATTAGGAAAATTTCTTAAAGATGAATATATTAAACTCCTCAGCTACTTTTAGAAGCACTGCACGTTATGGTGGGCTGTACTCATCCCACTGTGCCTTTTAACACCAGATCTGACACTGCTTTATTGAAAATATTGTCTACTTCCTCTCTACCTCGCCAAGAGATATTTGTACTTAATTGTATATTATTTTAAGTGTTGTAAAATGACGGGAGAGAGACCATGGTGGGCCAAGGGGCCAGGATGCAGGTAGGAGTCAAATACTCCATGCAGGCCGAGCTGGAAAGAAATCAATAGTTGGCAGAGCTTGTCTCTTAAAGAGATAGCAACTAAATACAGACTAGGTAGTGACACAACAGCCGTTGGGACCTGGGCTGGCCAGGGTACTGCCTGGGTTCATCCTCCCAGATGACAGGGTCCAGCATAATGACTGAATCCTACCAGTAACACAGTATTACAATCAATACAGTTTCTATGTGATTATTTTGGGTCTGGGAGGCCCAGAAATGAACAAGCAGTCTCTGACTACAAACACTGTTCACAAAAACCAGTACTTGGAACCTATCTACATTTATAGGTGAATAAATGGGGAAATTGTGATCCATACTCCTGTTGGGTATCTCTAGGTAGGGGCCCCATCCACACTCTGGTCTTACACCTCCCATTCCAGGCCCAGTCCCCTCAGAAAGCCTGCCACTCAGCAGCCCTGCCTCTAAGAGAGCCCATATGGTGGCTCACATACATACCCCTAACTCCTATTCCAGGGATCCAATACATATTTCAGAGGTCTCCTAACACTAGGCATGCATGTAGCACACATATATACATAAGTCCAAACAAAACAGTAACACACATAAAATAAATCTTAAACAATAGTTTATAAAGGACATAGAGACCCCCTCCATCCCTCCCCAAACTTCCCCATTCCCACTTGCAGAGTCTTTGTACCTCTGTCCCCAGCCCTTACACACTTACTTTTCCAGAATGCCAAAACATGGATCCCTGAAGCAGAGACATCACACTTGTCTTCTTTCACATTGTGTCAGCATTACATTCTGCTCTTCAGACAATGCTCTTCAGACAACAGCATGTCAGATACACTGCTGGTGAGATTCTAACACTGTATCCACAGCTCCACTGATACAGAAACAGTACTCTGAATTTAGAAGCATGCAAACACACACACTTCATAGTCAAATGTTATACAAAGAAGTTATGGAAAGCTGGCAAGAAACTTGTAGAGAAGTGAGAGGAGGAAGAGGGTTGCGGCAGTTGGGGTGTTTCCGTGACAGTTGGGTGTCTTTTTAAAAAAGTTACTCAGAAGGAAGCTATTTTCTGTGACTTACTGACTGTAAACTTGCTTAAGCTTGCTGATTAGTATGGGAATGTTTTTGAGTCAGAAGCCTTGGGGACATTTCCCTTGGTAAGGTGGAGACATTTGCTCTAGGCAAGTACAGGCTTGTGGTCCAACTTGTCTCTTGTGTAGAGAGGGTGTATTTACCTTGTCATTAGCTTGGGGACATTTGAGTGATTGCAAATATTCCATTTTTTTACAGTGATCCTTAATGCTGCTACAAATATGCACATAAATGTTTCTTTTTCTTTTTCTTAAACCTTAAATGCAGGCTTTCCTTCCAGCATGGGGTATGTGGGTAGGATGGGGGCACATCACCATATTGTAGACTTTCTGGACAAACAGCTTCATACTAGCTGCATAGTTTTGCCATCCTGAAAGACTTTAGATTCACATCAGCAACTAATTCTTCAACCTCCTGTTATTTACTGATTTTTTTTGCCCAAAACAAGTTCACAAACATTCTCCCCACTTTTTAAAGAATCCAATGACTTTACAATATTGAGCTTCGTGCTCAGGTCTACAGTTCATCTTGTCTTGTTTTCAGCAGACAGATACAAGGTTGTTTCAGTGGCACATACTGGAGCGGTGCCACACTCTCCCTGTCTAAAAACTGTACATCTCTGTTAAATATCTGTTGACGATGAGTGCTTGATATCATTTCTGGAGTCTTTTTTTTCTGCTATATTGTTTTGTCTACATGTTTACTAGCACCAGGCTGTCTGTTTTTCTGTTCTCATAAATCATGAGATGAGGCAGTGTGATCTTTCTGAATTTGACTCCTCTTCAGAATAATTTTAGAATATTCTAGTTTCTTTTTAGTTTTCTTAGTATTTTTAAAAAATATTTATTTATTTATTATGTATACAGAGCATTCCTTCGATGTATGCCTGCAGGCCAGAAGAGGACACCAGACTCCATTACAGATGGTTGTGAGCTCCATATGGTTGCTGGGAATTGAACTCAGGACCTTTGCAAGAGCAGGCAATGCTCTTAACCTCTGAGCCATCTCTCCAGCCCCTTCTTAGTATTTTTTAATAATTTGATGCTATTTTTTTTTCTGAAGGCAATCACTTCCCCTCCACCAGGAAGTGATACTGTGTTGTATATATAAACTTGTTCAGGAGTTGTTTACACATGAGCAATATTGAGTATTCCGTTTTATCATGTGAAGCCTTTACTTCTTATATTGTTCTGTTATTGAATAAAACTTGGGAGTCAGATAATGGGGTAAAAACCTGATTGATCAGAGAAGCAGTAGATAAGTGTCCAGTGACCTGTCTCTCTCCTTTCCAGATACAAAAGGGCTTGCAAATCTTTCTCAATCCTTTTCTACCACTTCCTATGTCTCTCTATTTGTATCCTGGGTCCTCCAAAACCTCTATGGGTAATTCTGGTCAGCTAGTCACTAGCTCTGCCCCTGATTCAATGTTAAACTTTATTGGCAGTCTTGGAGTGTGAGTGTGAGCAAGTATCTCAGAACAATTATGTGTTTAGATCTGTCTTGATTTCTTTCCTTTTTTATGTTAAAATTTTCATGCATATGAGTGTTTTGCCTGAATAAATATCTGTGCATCACATGCATTCCAGTGCACACCAAGGTCAGGTGTGCACCAGCAACTGGAATTATAGATGGTTGTAGGCTACCATGTGGGTGCTAGAATCAAACCCAGGTCCTCTGCAAGAGCAACAAGTGCTCTTAACAACTGACCCAACAATCTAGCCCTGTCCTGATTTCTTCATAACTTTAAATGTAGTTAATTACTGTGCTGATTATGAACCTTTTCAGCTTTATAATTTTATGGCTTCTGTCATTACTGAAGATAGTGCTGTCTTAGACTTTAATTTCCATTTGACAATACAGCTGACTTTACCATGCTGACATTGTATCTTGCAGCTTTGTAAATTCATATTTTATATTCAGTAGTCTTTTATAGAATTGTCATAATTTTTATGCCGATATAACTGCATCATCGGTGATGAGAAACCCTTCATCTGTTTTTCAAGAAGTGTAAACCTTCTTTTATTTCTTTAACAATCTTATGTATATGACTGTTTTGTCTGCACATTTGTTCTTAACATGAGTGCCTGGTACCTATAGAGGGCGATGAGTCCCCTGGAACTGAAGTTGGCACAGTTGTAAACTACTTTGTGAGCACTGGAAATTGAACCTGTGTCCTGTGGAAGAGTCATTTTAAGTCCTGAGGAATTTTCCAGCTTCGTGACCCTATTTCTTTACCCTTGGTGGATCTCCTGTGAAGTCATCCTGGAACAGAGAGCAGACATCCTATTCCTGCTCCTGGTTGCTGGGAAAGCATTAATAACTGCACACTTGGGAATGAAGCAGAGTGTAGTTGGATTTATTATTTTGTTTTTAATTGATAACTTTTATAGGGTTGAGGAAGTTGCTCTAATTCCTATTTTTGCATAATTTTGCTGTGTATTGATATTTCTATTTTCCTCTTTTCTTAGTGTGTTAATAGGTCTATTTACACTGAGTTTTCCCTAGTGTTTTCATTACTCCTAACCAGAGCACTTTCTGGAGAGAAATCCAGCTGACTGTTGCTGTTTTTCACTGTGATCCTCACTCCTTTAGGTTCCTGCCCTTTCATGATACAGCCTCAGTTCAGTAACCAGAAGACCCCTGGGAAGTTCTGTTTTTAGCATCTCTAGTCTTCTTTCTTCCATGGCCATCCTTTATGGACCAGGGCCTTCTTTGAAAGGGGTTTGCAGCACTCTTTCAGATACTTGTAAGTGATTGTAAGTGGATGTTTGTGCTAATTTTCTTTAATTTTTCTTAAGAAATTCTCCAAGTTGGCATTCTTATATTAATATTTTTCAGGTAAAAAGCTCCAAGAAAAATGTCTCAGAATCATCTCCCCCGTGTCTCCTGCTAGGCTTTACTGCTGCTATGCAGTGATCATCGTCCTCACTGCAGCTGTGATTGCACTTTCTGTGGCTCTGTCATTGTCAGGTGAGTGACATCTCCAGATCCTGCAGCATTCTGTCCACATCCACACTGTCAGTTACCCTTACTGAGCACTGTGAGCCTGGCACTGTGTGAAGGGCAGAGAGAGAACACACTGGAAATTCCTGTTCTCTGGGAACTTAGGGTCTAGCAGGAAGATGCAGTGAAGGAACAACACTGGCGGCCAGGTTCAGCATCCCTAGGAAGAGGACATTCAGCAACCTCTAGAGAGATGTGGGAGACATATGCCTACATGGGAAAACTATTCAATGCAGAGGACAAGGAGAAAAAAATACCCAAGTAGCAGCCTCAAGGAAACTGCTGCAGCTAGGCGCAGTGAGAATTGTGAAGAACCACCATGACCCATGGTTTATTTTAACATCTTCAACTATAGTCTGAAAATCTTAAATAGAATATTCCAGAAATATGCTGTTGCTGAGCTTCTAGTTTTAGACTTTTCTAAATAATGTGATGAAATCTTGTACAGCTTTCCTGCCGCATCTGGAGTAATGATTCGTATATTGTTTTATAAAATCAACTTTAACCATGTCAATGAATAATACACAGTCTAAACATGGACAAACACTTGCCTACAAGACAGTATGTATAATCTAAACTTTCACATGGCTCTACATAGCAGTCACCCTCAGGACCTGTTGCATTTGTTCCTTTCATTAAAGCCTCATGGTAGGTGTATAAGAACTAGGAAGAGCTACAACAAATTGCTCTCCACTAAAAATAAGTGTGTGATCGTCATTTCTAGTATTTAATATTTCTTATCAAATCATTTATTTCTATCCTCAGTAGCCCTTCCATAGAGTCATGTAGTCATTCTTACCTGTCAAAGTAGAAAAGGAAAAGTTATGAAATAAAATACATGTTATTTTTCTAAGTGATTCTCTGAAACCTTGCTGCCTTAAGAGTTTCACACACACACACACACACACACACACACACACACACACACACACACATTACTTTATTATGATGGACTCACAAATGAACATATTATAGTTCCATTATCATAGCCACTTAAGCACTTGACACATCCCAAACCCTATGAATCTCATTGAATACAGAATAACTGTTCTGAAGCCATGGAGCTTTGGTTAAGGTTTAGACTTTCACTATATTTACATTTTTATATTCTTATTCATCACAAATTAGAAAAAAACCAGCAAAGTTTAAACTAGAAAAACCATGCTCTTAATAGCCCTATTCTTAAGGCTATTAAAAAGCCCTTATGAGCCTTTTGCTGAATCCTGTTCTTGCTCATCACCTTACAACACTCTTCCTCGTTCTTCTTTCTACATGTTACACCATACTCACACTTGACAGCTGTCCACACTATGCATTATGGGCTGAGACAAGCATATGAGGAAGTACATGGGGTCTCTTTCTTTCTGGGCTTGTGTGACCTTGTTTAATATTATACTTTCTAGGTCCACCACTTTTTTACAAGCTTCATTTTTCTTTGTGTCTGAATAACATTCTGTTTTATTCATATATTACAATTTCATTATCTGTTCATCAGTTGATGGACATCTAGTTAGGTCCATTTTGCTGCCATTGTACATGGAGCAGCAGTAGACATGGATGTGCAGGTCTCTGTGTTATGATGTAGTGTTCTCTCATATATGCCTAGGAATGACATAGCTGAGTCACAAAAGGTCTGTTTGTAATTTTTTAAAGGAGCCTCCATACTGCATGTATCAGTTTATACTCCCACCAGCAATAAATAAGTGCCCCTTCTGATATATGCTGTGAGATTTCTTGATAATTGCCATTCTGGGAGCCTCTAATGAGAACTAGCATATATTCATATGGATTTAATGTATGTGTATATGATAACAGAAAGTCTTCAAGCAAAGCTTTGGAATTAAAAACCTGTTTGACTATGCCATGTTTGCATGCTGATATTTGTCCATAGTTAAATCCAGAGAAGTGAGGAGTTCTCTTTATTTTGTCATTACAAAAGCAGGAAAGACAGAACAGATCTCACGTAACAATACCTATGCTCTTTGCCCAAGAAACTGGATTGGATTTGGAAATAAATGTTTTTATTTTTCTGAAGACATGGAAAACTGGACATTCAGTCAGAACTACTGCAGGGCACTAGGGGCTCAACTAGCTCGATTTGACAACCAAGAGGAGCTGGTAAGAAATGATCAAAATTGGTTTGTTGTTTGTTCTGTTGAATATTTACTGTCTTAAGATAGGGACCTTAATGTTGCAGCATGAGGGAGGATTCCACCCTAGGCATACAGGGGACAGGGGGACACATATTAGTATGTGCCAGTTGTGATAGTAACCCATCTGGCTGTATTCCTGAGATACTCCAAAGGCACTCTCTCCTGTAATGCTAATAGTCATCCTGCATGGTCAGACATACATTTGACTGAGAAACATGATTGTTATAAGGAGGGTGCTTGTTCTTTCTGGCTGCCAGTTTAGCTTAAACCTGAAATAATCACACAGAAACTATATTATTTAAATTACTGCTTGGCCATTAGCTTTAGCTTCATACTGGCTAACTCTTTTTTTTCTATTAAAAATTTCTGCCTCCTCCCCACCTCCCTTTTACCTCCCCCTCCCCCCACTCCCCTCCACCTCCCTCTCCAGTCCAAAGAGCAGTCAGGGTTCCCTGCCCTGTGGAAAGTCCAAGGTCCTCCCCCCTTCATCCAGGTCTAGGAAGGTGAGCATCCAAACAGGCTAGGCTCCCACAAAGCCAGTACATGCAGTAGGATCAAAACCCAGTGCCATTGTCCTTGGCTTCTCAGCAGCCCTCATTGTCTGCCATGTTCAGAGAGTCCAGTTTTATCCCATGCTTTTTCAGTCCCAGTTCAGCTAGCCTTGGTGAGCTCCCAATAGATCAGCCCCACCGTTTTAGTGGATGGGTACACCCTTTGCGGTCCTGACTTCCTTACTTATGTTCTCCCTCCTTCTGCTCCTCATTGGGACCTTGGGAGCTCAGTCCAGTGCTCCAATGTGGGTCTCTGTCTCTATCTCCATCCATCGCCAGATGAAGATTCTATGGTGATATGCAAGATATTCATTAGTAGGGCTATAGGATAGGGCCATTTCAGGTTCTCTCTTCTCAGCTGTCCAAGGACCTAGCTGGGGACATTTCTCTGGACCCCTGGGAACCCGTCTAGAGTAAAGACTCTTGCCAACCCTAAAATGGCTCCCTTAATTAAGATATATACATCCCTGCTCCCATATCCACCCTTCCTTTATCCCAACCATTCCATTCCCTAAGCTCTCCCCATCCTCCCCTTCTCACTTTTCTCTCCCATCTCCCCTTTCTCCCATCCTACCCCACCCCCCAGTTCCCAATTTTTGCCCAGCAATCTTGTCTACTTCCAATATCCAGGAGGATAACTATATATGTTTTTCTTTGGGTTCACCTTCTTATTTAGATTCTCTAGGATCATGAATTATAGGCTCAATACCCTTTATTTATGGCTAGAAAACAATTATGAGTGAGTACATCCCATGTTCATCTTTTTGGGTCTGGGACACCTCACTCAGGATAGTGTTTTCTATTTCCATCCATTTGCATTCAAAATTCAAGAAGTCATTGTTTTTTACCACTCAGTAGTACTCTAATATGTATATATTCCACACTTTCTTCATCCATTCTTCCATTGAAGGACATCTAGGTTGCTTCCATGTTGTGGCTATTACAAAGAATGCTGCTATGAACATAGTTGAACAAATATTTTTGTAGTATGATAGGGCATCTTTTGGGTATATTCCCAAGAGTGGTATTGCTGGGCGCTGGGGTGGGTTGATCCCAAATTTCCTGAGAAACGGCCACACTGCTTTCCAAAGTGGTTGCACAAGTTTGCATTCCCACCAGCAATAGATGAGTGTACCCCTTACTCCACATCCTCTCCAGCAAAGGCTATCATTGGTGCTTTTGATTTTAGACATTCTGACAGGTGTAAGATGGTATCTCAAAGTTGTTTTTATTTGCATTTTCCTGATCACTAAGGAGGTTGAGCATGACCTTAAGTGTCTTTTGGCCATTTGAACTTCTGTTGAGAACTCTCTGTTCAGTTCAGTGCCCCATTTTTTAATTGGGTTAATTAGCATTTTAACGTCTAGTTTCTTGAGTTCTTTATATATTTTGGAGATCAGACCTTTGTCTGTTGCAGGGTTGGTGAAGATCTTCTCCCAGTCAGTGGGTTGCCTTTTTGGCTTAGTGACAGTGTCCTTTGCTTTACAGAAGCTTCTCAATTTCAGGAGGTCCCATTTATTCAATGTTGCCCTTAATGGCTGTGCTGCTGGGGTTATATGTAGGAAGTGGTCTCCTGTGCCCATGTGTAGAGTACTTCCCACTTTCTCTTCTATCAGGTTCAGTGTGTTCAGACTGATATTGAGGTCTTTAATCCATTTGGACTTGAGTTTTGTGCATGGTGATAGATATGGATCTATTTTCATTCTTCTACAGGTTGACAACCAGTTTTGCCAGCACCATTTGTTGAAGATGCTTTCTTTCTTCCATTGTATACTTTTAGCTCCTTTATCAAAAATCAGGTGTTCATAGGTTTGTGGGTTAAAATCCGGGTTTTCTATTCGATTCCATTGGTCAACTTCTCTGTTTTTATGCCAATACCAAGCTGTTTTCAATATTGTAGCTCTGTAATAGAGATTGAAGTCAGGGATGGTAATGCCTGCAGACGTTTCTTTATTGTATAAAATTGTTTTGGCTATCCTTGGTTTTTTGCTTTTTCATATAAAGTTGATTATTGTCCTCTCAAGGTCTGTGAAGAATTTTGATGGGATTTTGATGGGAATTGCATTGAATCTACAAATTGCTTTTGGGAGAATTGCCATTTTTACTATGTTGATCCTCCCAGTCCAAGAGCAAGGGAGATCCTTCCATTTTCTGGTATCCTCTTCAAGTTCTTTCTTCAAAGACTTAAAGTTCTTGTTAAATAGATCTTTCACTTCCTTGGTCAGAGTTACCCCAAGATATTTTATGCTATTTGTGGCTATCGTGAAAAGTGATACTTTTCTGATTTCCCTCTCTGCATCCTTATCCTTTGTGTATAGGAGGGCAACTGATTTTTTTTTGGAGTTGATCTTGTATCCTGCCACCTTACTAAAGGTGTTTATTAGCTGTAGGAGTTCTTTGGTAGAGTTTTTGGGGTCGCTCATGTATACTATCATATCATCTGCAAATAACGAAAGTTTAACTTCTTCCTTTCCAATTCGAATCCCCTTGATCCCCTTATGTTGTCTTATTGCTATTGCTAGAACTTCAAGCACTATATTGAAGAGGTATGGAGAGAGTGGACAGCCTTGTCGTGTTCCTGATTTTAGTGGGATGGCTTTGAGTTTCTCTTTGATTAATTTGATGTTAGCTGTCGGCTTGCTGTAAATAGCTTTTATTATATTTAAGCATGACCTTTGTATCCCTAATCTCTCCAAGACCTTTATCATAAAGGGGTGTTGAATTTTGTCAAATGCTTTTTCAGCATCTAATGAAATGATCATATTTTTTTTTCTTTCAGTTTATTTATATGATGGATTACATTGATAGATTTTCATATGTTGAACCAGCCCTGCATCTCTGGGATGAAACCTACTTGATCACAATGGATAATTCTTCTAATGTGTTCTTGGATTCAGTTCGCCAGTAATTTATTGAGAATTTTTGCGTCAATGTTCATGAGTGAGATTGGCCTGTAATTCTTTCTTGGTTGGGTCTTTGTGTGGTTTTGGTATCAGGGTAACTGGAGCTTCATAAAAGGAATTTGGCAATGACTCTTCTGTTTCTATATTGTGAAATGCATTAGGAGTATATGTATTAGCTCTTCTTGGAAGTTCTGGTAGAATTCTACATTGAAACCATCTGGTTCTGGGCTTTTTTTGGAAGGGAGATTTTTTTATAACAGTTTCTAATTCTTTGTGACTAACAGGTCTATTTAGATTGTTCACCTGGTCTTGGTTTAACTTTGGTATATGGTACTTATCTAAAAAAAATATCCATTTCTTTGCATTTTCCAGTTTTGTGGCATACAGGCTTTTGTAGTAAGATCTAATGATTCTCTGAATTTCCTCTGTGTCTGTGGTTATGTCCCCCTTTTCATTTCTGATCTTATTAATTTGCATGTTCTCTCTCTGTCGTTTGATTAGTTTGGATAGGGGTTTTTTGATCTGGTTGATTTTCTCCAAGAACCAACTTTTTGTTTCATTGATTCTTTGGATTGTTTTCTGTGTTTCTATTTTGTTGATTTCAGCCCTCAGTTTGATTATTTCCAGTCTTCTACTCCTCCTGGGTGAGTCTGCTTCTTTTTTTTTCTAGAGCTTTCAGGTGTGCTGTTAAGTCTCCAATGTGTGCTTTCTCCATTTTCTTTAAGTGGGCATTTAGTGCTATGAACTTTCCTCTTAGCACTGCTTTCATAGTGTCCCATAGTTTTGAGTATGTTGTCTCTTTATTTTCATTAAGTTCACAGAAGACTTTAATTTCTTTCGTTATTTCTTCCTTGACCCATGTGTGGTTCAGTAGTTGACTTTCATTTTCCATGAGTTTGTCAGCTTTCGGGGGGTAGCATTTTGTTGAATTCTAACTTTAATCCGTGGTGGTCACTAAAATTTTTTTGTATCTATGGAGGTTTGCTTTGTTACTGAGTATGTGCTCAATTTTCAAGAAGGTTCCATGAGCTGCAGAGAAGAAGGTATATTCTTTTCTATTTGGGTGGATGTTCTATATGTGTCTCTTAAGTCCATTTGATTCATTACCTCCATTAATTCTCTTATTTCCCTGTTAGGTTTCTGTCTGATTGACCGGTCCATTGGTGAGAGATGTGTTGAAGTCTCCTACTATTAGTGTGTGTGGTTTGATGTCTGCCTTGAGTTCTAGTAATGTTTCTTTTACATAAGTGGGTGCTTTTATATTAGGGGCATAGATATTCAGGATTGAGACTTCATTCTGATGAATTGTCCCTGTTATGAGTATGTTATAAAATGACCATCTCGATCTCTTCTGATTGATTTTAGTTTGAAGTCAGATTTGTTAGAAATTAGTATGGCCACACCTGCTTGTTTCTTAGGTCCATTTGCTTGAAAACCCTTTTTCCAACCCTTTACTCTGAGTAGATGTTTGTCTTTGTGGTTGAGGTGTGTTTCTTGTAAACAGTAGAATGTTGGATCCTGTTTACGTATCCAATCTCTTAGCCTGTGTCTTTTTATAGGTGAATTGAGTACATTGATATTAAGTGATATTAATGACCAGTGGTTGTTGACTCCGGTTATTGTGCTGGTGAAGGGTCGCTAGATGTCTGAGTTATTGTAGGCAGTGTTGGCAATGTTGGATTCCTTGGGTTGTGATTTTCCTTCTATTACTTTCTGTAAGGCTGGATTTGTGGCTACGTATTGTTTAAATTTGTTCTTATCCTGGAATATTTTGTTTTCTCCATTGATAGTGAACGATAGCTTGGCTGGGTATAGTAGTCTGGGCTTGCATCCATGGTCTCTTAGTTTCTGCAGTACCTCTATCCAGGACCTTCTGGCTTTCATGGTTTCCATAGAGAAGTCCGGGGTAAGTCTGATAGGTTTACCTTTATAAGTTACTTGACCTTTTTCCTTTGCAGCTCTTAATATTCTTTTTTTTTCTGTATGTTTTGTGTTTTGATTATTATATGGTGAGGGGATTTTTTTTGATCTAGTCTATTTGTTGTTCTGTATGCTTCTTGAATATTCATAGGAATATCTTTCTTTATGTTGGAAAAGTTTTCTTCCATAATTTTTTAAAATATATTTTCTGGGCCTTTGAGCTGTAATTCTTCTCTTTCTTCTATCTCTATTATTCTTAGGTTTGGTCTTTTTATTGTGTCCCATATTTCCAGAATGTTTTATGATGAGAATTTGTTGGATTTGCTGTTTTCTTTGATCAGTGCATTTATTTTCTCTATGGTGTCTTCAGAATCTGAGATTTTTTCTTCTATCTCTTGTATTCTATTGGTTATGCTTGTTTCTGTAGTCTCTGTTCATTGACCTAGATTTTCCATATCCAGCCGGCCCTCGGTTTGTGTTTTCTTCCTTGCCTCCATTTCAGTTTTCAATTTTTGAACTGTTTCCATTACCTGTTTGATTGTTTTTTCTTGGTTTCCCAGGGTATCATTTATGTATTTATTCATTTCTTCAAACTTTTTGTTATACTTCTCATCCATTTCTATAAGGGAATTTTACATGCTGTTTAAGGGACTCTATTGCTTTTATATTGTCAATTTTTTCCACTTCTTCTGTATTAGGATGTTTGAGACCTTCTGTTGTAAGATCACTGGGTTCTGGTGTTTTCATGTTGTTCTTCAGGTTGGTGGAGGAATTCTTGCCTTGGTGCCTGCTCATCTCTTTCTTCAAATGCTATCCGATGGATCTTATGGAACAGGATCAGGTTCCCTTGCTGGCTAGGGACCTCGCTGACAAAAGGCCTACCTTGCTGCAGGCAGGCTATTGAAGCAAAGGAACTCCTGCCCACCCCGTCTTAGCACCCAAATAGGCTGAGCTGGCTGATCTTGTGTCCCCGCGGAAGGGAGGAAGAAGGGAGGAGGATCCTGGGTGCAAGCTGGGATGGGTTAGGGAGTGAGAGGCCTTAGCACAGAGGAGCAGCCCCTGCTCAATGACCAGGGAGTTAAACTACTGGCTAACTCTTACATATTAATTTTACCCATTTTTATGAATCTGTGTATTGCCACGTGGCAGTGGCTTACTGGCAAAATTTTGGCATGTGTGACTCTGGCGGCAGCTCCAATGTTTCTTTCTTATTCCACCTTTCTTTCTCCCAGCATCAGCCTAGCTTTCCCTGCCTACCTAAGTTCTGCTATAGGTCCAAAGCAGTTTCTTTATTCATTAATCAATAAAAGCAACACACAGAAGGACCTCCTATACCAAACATAAGTATACATGGTCATGTAAGTCTTTGTCCAAACTGGCAGGTGTTGCGAACTTAAGGTGACAGCTGTTAATAACTGTAAATACAGATTTAACAAGGGACTTTCTCAGCCACAGAAGAGGGGTGGTTGTCAGTGTACTATGGGTTATGGCAGTAAAATATATCCACTGAGAACTGAGGATTATTTAGGTTCCAAAGTCAATTACTCTCAGTTCAAACCTGTTGACATCCTGAAAAGAAGCTGTAAGTTGGAGACACTCAATGGTATCTGAAGTTGAGAGACACATATTAGTTTTCTGTGCTTTATGACAGAATTTCCTGAAGAGATACAAGGGACCATTTGACCACTGGATCAGCCTGCACAGAGAGTCATCACATCACCCTTGGATGTGGACAGACAACACCGAATATAACAACTTGTATGTTTTCAGAATGCATTTTCTCCTACTGTGTTCAAGTGTTGTGATTGAGTGAGTCGTGGTTGTGAAAGGTGAAAGGCTGAGTCATGTGAAGGGAAATGTATTGGTATGGAGGAAAAATAAACCTTGGACTGGAGGTGTCCTTGGTGTTGGTTGTGTGTTACATGCAATAGACAGTCTCCAATAAACTCCACATCCCAATGAATTTTAATCCATTTTCTTCCACTTTCATACATGTGAAAAGTACTTCAAGGTAGAATTGAAAACCACCCTTGGGATGCTACTCATGGCTGAAGTTCTTGTGAACATGGTAGCAAGCACCTGCCAAATGCTTTTTACACACAGTACATGGTTAAATATGGATGAGTGACAAGGTGATCACCAAATGGAACCCTGAGAATGGAAAAGTCACTGGGTGTAACACTAGTGCAGGTGATTCCTCATGGACTCTGCTTTTCTGTGATTCGTGCTATAAACAAGCAGTGGACACGAGTGAGATATCATTGCTGGGGGGGGGATGCAGTGGTCAACTGCAGAAATTTTGTTTGTTTTTGTTTTAGGGTTCCCACCCGAGGAGAAGGAGATCATGCCTACCTGAGTGACAGAGGGATCAGCAGTGGCAGGAACAACATACATAGGAAGTGGATTTGTAGCATGCCCAACAGCTACACTTTACAGTGTCCAGAAGTTTCACAGCTTGTATAGAGAATGTGTCAAAGTCATCACGAGAGATCTGTAGCATGTTATCTACAGTTACAGCTTCATTTATTCATCTTTTAAAATGTTGTAAAAGGAGCCGGCTGTGTCCTGCTGCCCCGCGAGCTTAACCCCTGTAATAACCACACAGAAATTGTATTAATTAAATTACTGCTTGGCTCATAAGCTCTAGCTTCTTATTGGCTTACTCTCACACCTTGATTCGACCCATTTCTAATAATCTGTATGTCACCACGGGGTCTTGACTTACTGGGAAAAATTCAGCATATCTGACTCTGGCCACTCTATGGCAGCTCTCTTTGCCTGCCTTCTTTCTCCGAGCATTGAACTCTCTTTTTTCCACCTATCTAAGTTCTTCCCTATCTAAAGGCCAAGGCAATTTATTTATTCAACCAATGAAAGCAACACAAATACAAAAGAACCTCCTACACTATTTCCCCTTTTCTGTTTAAACAAAAAAAAAGGCTTCCACTTTAACATAGTAAAGTTACATATAACAAAACAGTTATTAAGCAAGAATTACAGTCACAATATTTATATCTATTTTATCTTTTATCATAACTAGGGAAAACTATAACTATCTATCTATTCTTCAACTCCAGCAAAGAGTCCAGAAAGATGTAATATTACCTAAGTAAACAGGAAGTAAATTGTAAGAAATTTCCAAAACTCTAGAAGTTTCAGAGACATCTCAATTCCTAGACAGTCACCCAAAGTTATTTTGTACCATTGGGGCATCCATCTTCAGCCTACAGGCCCATAGTATCCAGCAGACTTTTTCATGAAGCAGGAAATTTTAACAGTTCAGTTACTTTCTTCTGTGTCCTGCAGAATGTCTTGCAGACTCTTCTCTTTCATGAATCAGGTACCCCGAAGGAACATCTCAACTTTAGGCAATTTCAGCAGTCCTCTCTCTGAGTTTTTCATTTCCAGTTTATGCAACAGTCCAGGCAAGAGCAATTTCTTGCCTAGATAGCTAACAAACTCCATAAGGGGCCTCTTCGATATAGATTGGTGCTTCCAGGAGCAGACATGTCTCATTGTCATGAAAAACCCTAAGTTATTAAAACATTTTAAATGCCATATTCTGTAGTCTTTGAACGATATGAAGAATGCCTATCCATCTGAAATTTATCTATGCACATCTAGAAAATCTAGCTAACATGACTACAAACTTGACTATTATTGAGGATTATTTATCAACCTATGTTTCTTAATTATACATTACATTTTTAAATGAACTACACAATCATAATACCTTAATCAAATCAGAAATTCATATACATATAACAAGATCGACCTTAAATTTATATCAATAAAGCTTTACTTTATTCTTTCCCAAGCTTTCTTAGGCTTTCTGTGGATTCAGTTATCCACATGTTGGTGCCATTTGTAGAAGGACCAGAGGGCTGCGTTCCTGCCACCCAGCTCCTGGCCGCCTGGCTAGCTTATGCCCCGAAATAACAACACACAAACTATATTCATTTAAACACTGCTTGTCCCATTAGCTCTAGCCTCTTACTGGTTAATTCTCATACCTTGATTAACCCATTTCTAATAATCTGTGTAGCACCGCGAAGTGGTGACTTACCAGGAAGATTCTAGCCTACGTCTATCTTGGATTGGAGCTTCATCGCGTCTTCCCCAGAGAGGAGAGGCATGGCGTCTGGCTCACTTCCCTTCTTCTCAGCATTCTGTTCTGTCTACTCCACCTACCTAATTTTCTGACTTATCAGACCAAGCAGTTTTCTTTATTGATTAGCCAATGAAACAACAGATTGACAAATGACCTTCCCACATCACTGCTTGGCCCATAAACTTTGGCCTCTTATTGGCTAACTCTCCCACGTTGATTCAACCCATTTCTAATAATCTGCATGTCACCATGAGGTCATGGCTTACCAGGAAAGATTCAGCATGTCTGACTCTGGCGACTCCATGGCAGCTCTCTCTGTCTGCTTTCTTTCTCCCAGCATTCAGCTTTCTTTCCCCTGCCTATCTAAGTTTTTTCCTATCTAAAGGTCAAGGTAGTTTCTTTATTCATTCAATGAAAGCAACACAAATACAGAAGGACCTCTTATACTAATAAAATTATCAAAATCAATTCATAATCTGTGGTCACATCAAAGATGAAAATTATCATAGATGACTATAGTTATGGGTTTTTGGGAGACTATGGGTGATTCTAAATTAAATAAGTGTTTGGTATGAGTTTGTACTCATACCATAAACCTGAATTACAATCATATCCATATTAGTGACCTCCATTTTATGACCAGATATGAATTTTTTTTCATTTCTTTTGAATGACTGTTACATTAAAAAAAATCCAGGAAAGATAGGATTGAGCCAAGAGGGGTAAATCACATGCCTTCTGTAGAGGGCTAGAAGGGGAGGCAGAGGAGTGAAGTCTCTCCCACACTCTCTCCCCACTGCTTTGGGCATCCTGCAGCAGATTGCATTACAGGTCTACAATCACCAAGGAGGAGCCTCAAACATGGATGCCATAGCTGCTGCAACCCAAGCCAGAGTTGGAGTGAGGCCCTGATGTTAGAAAATCAATATAGAGTGGCAGAGAGAATGGCTTTATCTCAAGTAAATGTGTCCTGGTACAGCTGTAACTTCTGTTGTCAGAACTTTAAAAAAATATTTGAAGATTGATTCAAGATGGTGACTTTCAGTGTGGGTACTTGGTCTCAACTGAAGACACCAACTGTGCAGCTGCCCTCAGGCCGTAGGTATGATGGTCATACCTAATGAACCAGCAGGATGGTACTAATGGCACAGATGTGTAGAGGCCTGGAGCTCTAGTGGATCCTGCCCCCAGATCCCCTGCCCAGACAAAAGATCACCTTGTCTCTGAACAATAACAGGATGTCTGTGATGGAGAAAAATTCATTTACTGGGCTGTATCTCCTTAAAAATATTGTACTGGCAGGGTGGTAAGCAGCAGCCTGGATCTCTCACAGGCTCTGCTTCCTAATGCACCAAGCTCTATTACTTAGCTCCATGACTACCCTGGTTCTGAAGAACGGGTGGGATGTCCAAGATTTAGAGTGGTTCACTTTCTGGATTGAGTCTTCTCAAAAAAGCTCTATGGTATATGCTGCCATCAGGTACCATATTGCTGTATGTGGTCTGTGCTGCAACTGGAGCCATGCTTGTGTCAGCCAGGAGCAGATGTATCTCATTGTCATGAAAAGTCTTAAGTTCTTAAAACATTTAAATGCCATATTCTGAAGGTCTCTGAAAGATTTGAAGAATATCTAACTAACTGAAATATATCTCTATCTATCTAGAAAACCTAAATAACATGACTACAATCTTGACTATTATAGATGATTATCTATTAACCTATTTTTCTTAATTATACATTACATTTTAAGTGAATTGCACAAACACAATACCTTAATCAAAAACAGAAATATACATGTAACAAAACTAATCTAAAACTTGTATCAATAAACCAATATTCATACCAATGCCAAGTACCCATTTTTATAGTATATCCCCCTTTAAATGTAAAGAGACATTTATAAGCAATGTTTGGGAATATGGGCATAGTTTCTCCAAACTCCTTCCTGTTGTTTATTGGGTGAAGTACTTTCTTTTTGGGGGCATTCACAGCATCCTTTCAGGGGCTCTTTTTTCATCAAACCATATTGGTCTGGAAGCAATCCATAGGTTCTCATCCACTGTGGAACCAAGAGAACCTCTTTTCCAAAGCAACATATCCTTACACCCAAACTTGGAAGTCATGATACCTTTATAATAAAAATGCTGGTTTAGCTTAGCAGCCCATACAATGAAATATCTCTCTTTACTTAGCTCATTCATAGTCAAAAAATTCAAAGAGAACACAATAATATGCATAATCAAGACTCTCTGTGAATTTTCCATTTTTATGTGGCTTATTTTTACTCTTTTTCTTCTCTCTTCCAAGCCTATGTACATTTATTTATCTAACACTGTGACTCATCTGGATTTGTCTTTATTGCATATCTGTAATTCTTTACTCTCCAGGGGCACTTTTTAAAATGCTATGTGCTTCTTAAAATTTAAGTTGAACCATTACTGTGGTATACATGGTACTTCCTGCTTGCCTGCCCAGTCCAGCATGGTGGAGCCACTGGCACTTGAGAGCCATACACACAGCCCCATTCTCAGGCACACAGCCAGTCCTTGTCACCATTAACCAAGCTGCATCAGTCTGCTCACAAACCCCATTCAAATGCTCGGTCTCCTGAAAGATCCAGAGATCATAATGGCAGCATGGCTCAGAAAGCTGGCATTTCAAAACAGCCATGGGTGAATCAGGAAAACTTCTCTTAAGGGAACTGTGGCACACCACCAGCAAATAGCAAGAAGTGTGTTAAAGTCTGTAATTTTGTGTCTAGAATTCCTTTTCAAGCTTTCTCAAGTTTTATGTGGATTTAGTGCAACACATTAGCCCAGTGTTGACAGAGGTTTCTATCTCAACCATTCAGTCCCAAATAAACACACAGAGGTCTACATTAACTATAAACTGGTTGGCCTATTAGCTCAGGTTTTCTTATTAACTAATTCTTACATTTTACAGTAATCCATAATTCCTATCTGTGTTAACCATGTGGCTTGGTACCTTTTACCAGTGAGGCATTCTCAGCTTGTGCCCTCTGTTTCTGGGTGATGACTGCAGACTCAGCCTTTCCTCTTCCCAGAGTTCTCCTGTTCTGATTGCTCCACCTATATTTCCTGTCTGGTCACCCCTCCTATACTTCCTGCCTGGCTACTGGCAAATCAGCATTTTATTAGACAAGTACAAGTGACAAATCTTTACAGAGTACAAGATCATCAGATGGAGAGGGTGTTCCAGTCTTCCTAGTTATCCTTTCTTTGCCTTGTTTTATAAATCTATTCTTCCAATATCAACTTCAGTCATCCTTTGAATTTTTCCTGTGTATTTCAATGTCCAGAGTTCCTCTTTTTTTGTCTATCCATCTTTTCCTCTTACTGATGTAGTTGGGGCTGTGACTCTCGTGATCAATCTTCCAGGTGCCAGTGGATCCAAGGCTCAGTTGGTTGCTCCTTGTGGTGCAGTCAGAACCACAATTCTAGTCACCCTGAAAGTCACTTGGTGTTCTAGAGATCGCTCGTTGCTCCTGGGTGCTGCTCAGTGCTCTTGGGTGCTGCTCTGCAAATCTGGGGGTCATTCAGCCTCCCACAGAGGTTGCTGACTTGGGGCTACTCTTGCTGAGGTTGCTGCCTTAGGCATGTTGGGTCAGAGATCTTTGGCTATAGCCTGCTCTGGCAGAGGCCACTGGCTGCAGTCTGCTCCCTCAGAGGTTGCTGATTCACACCTGGTCCTGTAGAGGTCTCTGGCTCAGGCCTACTTCCTCAGCGATCGCTCCATTGTACCCGCTCCTATGGAGGTCACTGCCTCAGGCATGCTCTTCTAGGTGATTGTGGACTGTACCAACTGGGCAATTAAATCTCAAGAGTGATAACAAATGGTTTGTTTTGTAGCCAAGTGTTGATGGAGAGAGGGTCCCTTTGTTTGTCCCGGCCCAATCACACAGAAACTGTATTAATTAAAACACTGCTTGGCCATTAGCTCTAGCCACCTATTGGCTAACTTTCACATCTTGATTTAATCCAATCTTGTGTTCACCATGAGGTCGTGGCTTACCAGGAAAGATTTAGCATGTCTGACCTGGTATCTCTATGGTGGCTCGCTGACTCTGCTTTCTTCTTCCCAGAATTCAGTTCTGTCTTCTCTGCCTACCTAAGTTCTTCCCTATCAGGCCAAGCAGTTTCTTTATTGATTAACCAATGAAAGCAACACATAAATAGAAGGACCTCCTACACTAGCCAAGTATGGGTGATCACAGCCTAGGAACACAGACTTAGGTTATCCCAAATTCCCTCAAAGGGGGATCCCTGTTCTGACCAGCTACTCATCATGAACTCATTAGTTGGAAAACAGTAGTGGCTAGTGGTCCAGTCTGTGTAGCAGTGGCAATCAGCAAGCAGCTGTATTGAAGAAAGCAAACAGGAACTTTAAAGAATGGGAAAACATGCTTAGATATTTGTCCAGTATCAGCAAGTTTCCAGCTGGCAGCTCGCATCTTTCTCCTCTTGTGACTGCTGCAAGCTATGTTGTTACCTATGGACCAAGTTGTTACTAGAGACCAAATGGATGTCTCTGGTCCGTGTTCCCTTGTAGGGAACTAAATTGAAGTTAGTGATCTCTCCTGTCCACTGAGGCCATGTTAATATCTATAGTCTGAGATGCTGCTGCGGGGCCAAATTGATACCATGGTTCCTGCTACCACCAGGGGCCCTGTTAGCCTTTGTGGTCTATGCTATCACTAGGGTCCATGTTAATTGATGTTCATGGCTTGGGCCATGGTCTGTGCTACCACTTCAAGCAATCTTGACATCCTTAGTCCACTGTGCCATGGGGCCATGCTGATATCAATGGTTTGTGCTACTGCTAGAGGCCTTTGTTGATGTCCATGTTGCCATTGGAGCCCATGTTGGTGCCCTGCTCTGAACTATCAGTGAAAACCTTGTTGTTCATGACCCATGTTGCCATCAGAGACCATGCTGGTGTCCCTTCCCAGATCATTGCTGCAGCCTTAGATCATGTTGATGGTGTTGGTCCATACTACCTCCAGAAGACAAATGGCTTTCCATAGCCTGGGCTGCTGCCTGAGGTCATGTTGATATTTGTTGTCCGTGCTACTGTTGAAGGCCATGTTGATGCCTGTGGTCCATGTAACAGTAAGAGGATATGTGGATGTCTGTGGTCTGTGATGCAGCCTGAGGCCATGGTGTTGTCTGTGGTCTAACTTGCCACTGGACATCATGTATATATGTGTCTGTGGTTCTTGCTGCTGCCAGAGGCCATGTTATGTGTGGCCTGTATTGTAGTCTGAGGCAATGTTAAGGCCATGCCAATGTCTGTGGTCTTCCCTGACACTGAGATGTATGTTGATGTCCATTGTCTGTACTGCTTCAGGAAGGTATGATGAAGTCTATTGTCTATGCTGCCCCCAGAGATCATGTTGATGTCCATCTTCCATGGTGCATCCAGAGGCCATGTGGATATCTGTGGTCCATGCTGCCACTGTAAACCGTGTTGATGTCAATGATCCATGCTGGGACCCTATTAATGTCCATGTGGCTGCTGGCTGTTATAGACAAGGAAGCATCTGTTGAAGTGGTATCAATGACTCCAGACTCATAATTCAGAATGAGAGACATTGAAGTCTTCTGTAACAACCTCCCCTACAAAAGGAAAAAAAAAAGTCTAGACAGAAAGTCGTGGAGGAGAGTCCTTAAAAATTGTGATAAAAATTCTGAAGTGTAGCTTTTCACAGCTGTTAGCTTTTGGCCATGGTGAGGAATGGGAAAGGACTCACCTATCTTTAAGGCTTTGACCATGCTCCAATGAGTAGTATATGGGCAACACAAATAGTACTTAGAGTGTTTGTGTGTGTGTGGGGGGGGGAGGTAGAAGGGTGGGAGGGTAGACTTTGGAGGAATGGGAAGCAAGTGTAATTGGGATGCATTGTATGAAATTTTCAAATAATTCCATAAAAATGTGTTGGAAAAGAAACAAAGGACAAATGAAACCTTGAAATAATTCAATAACCACAAAAAAGATGGTTGCTGTGTCTGTGGCTTCCACATATTTTTAGAAACAGTCAACATTATTTTACAAAGTTCAGTAGCCAACCTGAAAAGAGATATAGACAGGATTAAGTTCAATATTACACACTTTGCATTTCATAAGGAATGTTTGTCCAAATGATTCTTAATTTACCTCTCAGTGCTGTGGGATGATCTTTCTGTGTGCTGTAAATAAGTGTTGCTCTAATTGGTTGATAAATAAAGCTGATTTCGCCTATGTCAAGGCTGGATACTGCCAGGCAGGAAATCCAAGCAGAGATACAGGTGAAGAAGGGTGGAGTCAAGGGAAGATATCAACCAGTCACCCAAGAAGCAAGATGCCAGCAGATCGGTAATTCCATGGCCATGTGGAAACACATAGATTAATAGAAATGGGTTAATTTAAATGTAAGACCTAGCTAGTAAGAAGCCTGAGCCATTGGTCAAACTTTTATAATTAATATAAGCCTCTGAGTGCTTATTTGGAAATGGCTGTGGGATGGGGTGGGGCAGAGAAAAGCCTCCATTTACATCTCAGTTTCCATTTTTTCATGGCTGGACTAAGAACATGTTACAAGCACTAAGAACATGTTACAAACAATGCCATTTTACTTTCTCGACTTTTTTTTGAGAATTTCATGAGTAAGCATGCCATTTTAATTTTATTATTTATTCAATTTATTTAAGATCAGGAGAAAACTAATTACTGAGCCTTCTTAAGCATTTGATGCTTAATCTTGTAATAGTTTACACATTTTTGAATTATAAGAACAAAATAATTTTGTTTTTGTTAGGCTATTTACTACAATGTACTGACAAATCTCCCAAAGGAGAAAATAACAGGTCACATGCATCTCTTTTCTTGACTCTGTCGTCTTACTACATTGATATATAGATTAAACCTCACACATGCCTGGAAGCATCTCGACCTCACACATGCTAATCTGGATCCCATTCCCTTTTGTACATTTTGTTTCGCAACAAGGTCTCCATGCAATCCCCAGATAGCTGGAGTTAGAGCTGTGTATCACCACACAGGACATGGCTACTCTTTAGTGCCAGTGACATGGCTCAGAAGGTAAAGGTACCTGCCCCTAAGCTCTATAAGCTGAATTTGACCCCTGGATTCACATGGTAGAAGAAGAAAACTGGTCTCCAAAAGCTGTCCTTTAATTTTCAAACTTGTGAAATGCATGCAGGCAAAATAAATAAATAATAAAGTGAAATAGAAATGTAAAGTTCTAATAGACCGTGTTTGTCTTGAGTCTATGTTTTTAATATTAGATAAAATTAGATGCAAGCTTATCTCATTCAGGAAAATAACATTTCCAGTGTTCTATTCTTAGTTTATTTAGTGCCCCGTTTTTCCCAATCCACTTTATTTTAGATAAACAGAATGACACCATTTCTAAAATAAATATTTTTTTTCTCATATTGAAGTTAATTTGCATTTATCAGTTAAATTATCTTATTTACAACACATGTTAATCCCAAAGACTGGAGGAGAAAAATCACTGACCTGAATCTTCACGACCAAATTAATTAAAACATGCTTTTTTTATTCATGTGCATGAACTGCCTCCCCCTAAGGTGGAGTTTGAGAGGTCAGCATTGGAGGTGAGGGAGTAAAGATTTTTATAAAGCTCAGGGTAGGGAGTATCTAAATGGTGGACATGACAGGTGAAAGAGGTGGGGTTACAGGAGCAGAACATAAATTACACAATAGCCCAACCCAGGCTCCTGAACAAAAGACATGACTGTAAAGGGGGCAAAAGGAGGTAGTCACTGGTAACAGGGAGTCAAAAGGTGGTAATGAGTGTTCATGTAAACTTTTATAACAAACATAGGCTTACAAGATGGTTATAAACAACCTTTGGAAACAAAGACATGATTGCCATTTCTGGAACAGACAGTACAGAACCGTTTGTAGTTATGGGTACAGGTGGGCATAGCCCAAACCATGAAAACAGGGTTAATCATAAACAGAAATGGATTTATTTTGTCTTTACTATAAGAGGGCTTTTAAGCCTAAAATGGAGGCAGGCTGGTTCTCCCTACACTTCATCCCATGTCTCAATTCCTCCTCTTATATGTGATTCCATTTCTCTGAGGCACAAAGAGCTTCATCTGCTTCCTGAGTGGCTGTTCTACTCCAATGGATGAAGTTAACAAGCCACCTGACAAGTGGGATCCAGTTATAAGTGGGTTTATTAAGAACAGCCGAGGATCGAGAACAGAAATTCTTCCTCTTTAGTTTCAATTTCTGTCTTTCTGTAGCTGAGACTCAGCTCAGAAAAGAGTGATTCAAGCCGGGCTGTGGTGGCACACGCCTTTAATCCCAGGACTCGGGAGGCAGAGGCAGGTGGATCTCTGTGAGTTCGAGACCAGCCTGGTCTACAAGAGCTAGTTCCAGGACAGGCTCCAAAACCACAGAGAAACCCTGTCTCGAAAAACCAAAAAAAATAAAATAAAATAAATAAAAAATAAAAGTGATTCAGAGACCGCCAAGTCTCTGAAGAGAGAACCATTACACCAGACTTCTTGGAGGAGGGATAAATAGGTATGTATTTAATGCAATCTGAATCAAACTTAAAGGGCAGAGAGGAGTTTCTATTGGAGTATATCATACTTAAATATAACCAGGCAAGAGAAATGAACAATGAATTAATTACAAGACCTGTGTTGGATCCGTGAATAAAGTGAGGACTTGACCATTTCCAGGTAGATCTGAGGGGAAGGTTTTATTGTAAGCGTCCACAGTGGGGAGAGAAAGTAGTAGACTAAACAAGGCCAGCAGATTCAACTTGACCGTGAGAGAAGAAAGAGAACGTGAGAGAGGAGGACCAAGAGAAGAAGATAAAAGAGACAGCAAAGCAAATAGCAGGGTTATGTAGGAATGAGAGGCTGGGAGAGGGAAGCCAATGAGCGCATTTAGAGTAGGGGCCAGGGAGAGAGGAGCTGAGAGGAGTCACAGGTCCTGAGTGAGCCTGGAGGCCAGCATGCATTGTGGGATGGTTGAAGCATGAAAGTCTGTCATTTGTCCCGAGTTTCTTCTGGACCTGATAGTCTGTTTATTTGGGTTTGGTTTATTTTTTTTTCTGTTTTTGTTTTGATATTTTCTGTGTTTTGGTGGTTTGTTTTATCTCTCTTTATCTTTCTCTCTGTGTGCTTCTGTGTGTTTGTGTGTGCTGTTATAATTTAAAAATTGGCTACAAGAGAGTCTTGGTATACAACAGGGCTCACATAGGAGGTTTACTTTTGTCTTGATTTCTTTTCTTACCTCTATCCAAAGATGTTCTTTCTGTTTTCTTTCTTTCTTTCTCTCTCTCTCTCTCTCTCTCTCTCTCTCTCTCTCTCTCTCTCTCTGGTTGACTTTCTGATGTGGGATTCCTCTACATAGGCTGTAAATATATTTCATTGCCATTGGTTAAATAAAGAAACTGCTTTTGGCCAATGGCTTAACAGAATATAGCCAGACTGGAAAAGAAAGAGCAGGCAGAGTCAAGAAGAAACCATGTAGCCACTACAGGAGACAGACGCTGGATGCCAGACAGAACCTTCCTTCTAACTATTCTTTCCCTTACAGCTTATATACCCCAGCAAAATCTTTCAAGCAGTATAAAAATTACCTTGTGGTTACATTCTATTTTTCAAGTGAATGATTACAATGGATAGAATTAAAAAGCAGCATGTTTCCCATATCCCTTACATGATTAAACATTTTACATACTCCAGGTGAAAAACAAGTTGTTTCAAGAATCTGTATACATTTATGCCCACGCAACTCATTATATATAGATTAACAGCATATAAGCAAGCAAGGTATTTTTCTCAGCCAGTTCTTTTGCCGGCAGGCTGCATTTTGCAGTTACAAAGAAATGTCCAATCACTTTATTGCTTATCTCAAAAAGTAACTTCATTGGGAGTGTTAAAAGAATCACAAACCTAAACTTTTATATATGAAAAAGAGTCAGTCAGCTCTACTTTAAATCTTTAGGGTGCATACCTACTCATTAACAGTTTTTTAATATCAGGAAGTGGCAGAAATGGATGAAAGGAATTAGCCATCATCTTTGCTCCTCAAACAATCCTAGCAAGAAAGGTACATCCATTAGTAATAATTGGGCTGCTTTGTTCTTGTTCCCTGGTCTCAACGAGTCCCTCACTCATCTATGTGCTTTTCTAAACTTTAGAGTTTTTTGTTTTTTCACCTCAAAACTATTAACAAAAACATTTTAATGTATCCTTAAGTTATTTTCAAAGCTTTGTTTTAGCTACAATGTACACCAAAACCTATGAACACATCTCCCAACACTAAGATTAAAAGAATTTAAGATAGCTGGGCTTCTGGAACTAAATTTTTTTTATTTCTTTTTAAAAATAACTTACTGTTTTTAATTAAGCTATACATTTTCCTCCATTCTCCTCCCTTTCTTCCCTCTCCCCTTACACCCTCCCCCTACCTCCATACTCCCAGTTTACTCAGGAGGTCTTGTATTTTTCTTCTTCCTTGGTGGATCTATGTATTTTTCTCTTAGGGTCTTCTTTGTTGTCTAGGTTCTCCGGGTTTTTGGAATGTAGGCTGGTTATTCTTTGCTTTATGTCTAAAAACCAAATACGAGTGAATACATATTATATTTGTTTTTATGAGTCTGGGTTATCTCACTCAGCATGTTTTTTTTTTCTAATTCTGTCCATTTGTCTGCAAATTTCAAGATGTCATTTTTTTTTTATTACTGAGTAGTGCTTCATTGTGTAAATGTACCATATTTTTCTTATCCATTCTTCAGTTGAGGAGTTGGTTCCAGGTTCTGGCTACTACAAATAATGCTGCTATGAACATAGTTGAGCAAATGTCCTTGTGGTATGATTGAGCATCCTTTGAGTATATGCCTTAGAGTGTGGTATTGCTGGGTTTTGAGGAAGATTGATTCCTAATTTTCTGAGAAATAGCCATACTGAGTTCCAAAGTGGCTATACAAGTTTGCATTTCCACCAATAATGGGGGAGTCTTCCCTTACTCCACATCCTTTCCAGCATAAGTTGTCATAAGTGTGTTTGATCTTGGTCATTCTGACAGGCTTAACACGGTATCTCAGAGTTGTCTTGATTTACTTTTCTCTGATAGCTAAGGATGTTGAGCATTTCCTTAAGTGTTTTTTGACCACTTGAGATTCCTCTATGGAGAGTTCTCTATTTAGGTCTTTACCATAGTTTTTTAAAATGGGCTTATTTGTTCTTTTGATGTCAAGTTTCTTGAGTTCTTTGTATATTTTGTAGGTCATTCCTCTGTCTGATATGGGGTTGGTGAAGATCTTTTCCCATTCTGAAAGCTACTGTTCTGTCTTGTTGACCATGTTATTTGCTTTACAGAAGTTTTTCAGTTTCAGGAGATCCCATTTATTAATTGTTGCTCTTAGTGTCTATGCTATTGTAGTTATATTTAGGAAGTGGTCTCTTGTGCCAATGCACTCAAGGCTACTTCCCTCTTTCTCTTTTATAAGGTTCAGTGTGGTTGGTTTTAAGTTGAAGTCTTTGATCCACTTTGACTTGAATTTTGTGCATTGCAGTAGATGCGGATCTATTTGCATTCTTCTACATGTCGATTTCCAGTTATGCCAGCAGCACCATTTGTTAAAGATGCTTTTTTTCTATTTTATAATTTTAGTTTCTTTGTTAAAAATCAGGTGTTTATAGGTGTGTGAATTAGTAACAGGTTCTTCAGTTTGATTCCATTGATCCACATGGCTGCCCCCCCCCCCCAAAAAAAAAAAAAAAACAAGGAACAAAGATTCTCTGTAGTGTTACAGTCTGTTCTGGAACTGACTCTTGTAGACCAGGCTGGCCTGAAACTCACAGGAGCCTCTGCCTCCTGAGTCCTGGGATTAAAGGCGTGCACCAACACTGCCCGGCCACATGTCTGTCCTTACGCCAATACCAAGCTGCTTTTATTACTGTAGCTCTATAGTAGACTTTGAAATCAGGGATGGTGATGCCTTTTGAACTTCCTTTATTGTACAGTATTGTTTTGACTATCCTGGACTTTTTGTTTTTGTTTTATATGAAGTCGAATATTGTTCTTTTGAGGTTTGTGAAGAATTGTGCTGAGATTTTAATGGGGATTGCTTTGAATATATAGATTGATTTTGGTAAGATTGCCATTTTTACTATGTTGATCCTACCTATGGAAGAACATGGGAGATCTTTCCATTTTCTGATATTTTCTTCAACTTCTTTCCTCAAAGATTTGTTGTACAGGTCTTTCACTTGTTTGGTTAGAGTTACCCCAAGATATTTCATTTTATTTGTGGCTATTGTAAAGGGTGATGTTTCTCCGATTTTTTTCTCAGCCTATTTATCACCAGCATATAGGAGGAATACTGATATTTTTGAGTTAATCTTGTATCCTGCTATATTATTAAAGGTGTTTATGAGTTGTATATGTTCCCTGGTGGAATTTTTGGGGTCACTTATGTATACTGTCATATCACCAGCAAACAGTGAAAGTTTGACTTCTTCTTTTCTGTTTTGTATCCCCTTGATCTCCTTTTTTTTTTTTTTTTTTGTCTTATTACTCTAGCTAGGACCTCAAGTACTATATTGAATTGATATGGAGAGAGTGGACAGCCTTGTCTTGTTCTTGATTTCAGTGGGATTGCTGTGAGTTTCTCTTCATTTAGTTTGATGTTAGCTGTTGGTTTGCTGTGTATTGCCTTTATTATGTTTAGGTATATTTCTTTTATCCTTGTTCTTTCCAAGACCTTTATCATGAAGGGATTTTGAATTTTGTAGAAGGCTTTTTCAGCATCTAATGAGATGATTGTGTTTTTTTTTCTTTTAGTTTGTTTATATGGTGGATTACATTGATCGATTATCATATGTTGAATCATCCCTGCATTTCTGGGATAAGGTTATGGTAGATGATTTTACTGATATGTTCTTGTATTCAGTTTGTCAGTATTTTATTGAATATTTTTACATCAGTGTTCGTGAGTGAGACTGAGCTATAATTCTTTTTCTTAGTTGTGTCTTTGTGTGGTTTGGGTATCAGGGTAATTGTAACCACATAAAAAGATTTTGGCAATATTCCTTCTGTTATTTATTCTTTGGAACCATTTAAGGAGTACAGGTATTAGTTATTTGAAAATCTGGCCGAATTCTCTGCTGAAACCATCTGGTCCTGGGCTTTTTTATTTTTCCTTTGATGACTGTTTCTATTTCCTTAGTGGTTATAGGTCTATTTCATTTGCTTATCTGGTCTTGATTTAATTTTTGTTTGTGATACTTATCCAGAAAATTGTCCATTTCCTTTAAGCTTTCCAAGTTTGTGAAGTACAGGCTTTTGAAGTATGACTTGATGATTCTCTGCATTTCCTCCATGTCTGTTGTTAAGTCCCCCTATTCATTTTTGTTAATTTGGATTTTCTTTCTCTATACTTTTGTTAGTTTGGATAAAGGTTTGTCTATTTTGTTGATTTTCTTGAAGAACCAACTCTCATTGATTCTTTGTATTGTTTTCATTGTTTCTATTTTGTTGATTTCAGCTCTCAGTTTGATTATTTCCTGTTGTCCAGTCCTTCTGGTAAGTTTATTCTTTTTTTTTTTTTTTTTTTTTTAGAGCTTTCAGGTGTTCTGTTAGTTCACTACTGTAAGATTTTTCCTGCTTTATTATATAGGCATTTAGTGCTACGAATTTTCCTCTTAGCACCTCTTTCATGGTTTCCCATAAGTTTGGGTATGTTCTGTGGTTATTTTCATTGAATTTTACCAAGTCTTTAATTTCTTTCTTATTTCTTCCTTGACCCAATGGTGATTCAGTTGAACATTGTTCAGTTTCCATGAGTTTGAGGGCTTTCTGCAGTCATTGTTTTTGTTGAATTCTATATATAAGCCATGATGGTCTGATAAGACATAGGGAGTTATTCCATTTTCTTTATATCTGTTGAGATTTGATTTGTTACCAAGTATGTGATTGATTTTGGAGAAGGATCTATTAGATGCTGAGAAGAAGGTATATTCTTTTGTGTTTGGGTGAAAAGTTCTATAGATGTCTGTTAAAATCATTTGAGTCATAACACCTGTTAGATCTTTTATTTTGCTGTTAAGTTTCTGTCTGCCAGACCTGTCCATTGGGGAAAGTGGTGTGTTGAAGTCTCCACTATTAGTATGTTGGGTTTGATGTGTTATTCAAACTTTAGTAGTATTTCTTTTACAAATGAGGGTGCCCATGTATTTGGAGGATAAATGTTCTAAAATGATACTTCATTTAGATAGATTTTTTCCTGTGATAAATATGAAATGACTTTTTTCATCTCTTTTGACTAATTTTCGTTTGAAGTCTACTTTGTTAGATATTAGGATAGCTACACCAGCTTGTTTCTTAGGTCCAGTTTATTGGAAAATCTTTTCCCAACCCTTTACTCTGAGGTAATATCTGTCTTTGTAGTTGTGGTATGTTTCAAGTATGCAGTGCAAGGATACCATTCTGGTACCCTGTGTCTTTTTATAGGCCAATTGAGTCTATTGATATTATGGGATATTAATGACTAATGATTGCTAGTTCCTGTTATTTTTGTTTTTGTTGTTGTTGGTGGTGTGGTGTGTGTTTCTCTTTGGGATTTGCTGGTGTGGGATTATCTAGTACCTGAGTTTTTGTGGGTGTAACAAACTTCCTTGAGTTGGAGTTTTCCTTCAAGTACTTTCTGTAGGGCTGGATTTGTGGATAGGTATCGATCAATGTGGTTTTGTCATGGAATATCTTTTTCCCCCTCCATCTATGTTGATTGAAAACTTTGCTGGATATGGTAGTCTGGGCTGACATCCATGGTCTCTTAGTGTCTGTATAACACCTGACAAGGACCTTCTTGCTCTCAGGGTTTCCATTGAGAAGTTGGTTGTAATTCTGATAGGTCTGCCTTTATATATTACTCGACATTTTTCATTTGCAGATCTTAATATTCTTTCTTTATTCTTTATGTTTAGTGTTTTGACTATTACCTGGCAAGGGGACTTTCTTTTTTGGTTCAGTCTGTTTGGTATTATTTAAGCTTCTTGTATTTTCATAGACACGTCCTTCTTTAGGTTGATCAAGCTTTCTTCAATGATTTTGTTGAGTATATTTTTCTGTGCCTTTGAACTTGGCTTTTTCTCCTTCTTCAATGCCTGTTATTCTTAGGTTTTATTTTTTCATAGTGTTCCAGATTTCCTGGACATTTTGTGTTAAGAATTTGTTGCATCTAACATTTTTTTGACCGATAAATCTATTTCCTCTATCTTATCTTCAATGCCTGAGATTCTCTTTTCCATCTCCTGTATTCTGTTGTTTATGCTTGTATCTGTAGTTCTTGATCATTTACCCATATTTTCCATTTCCAAATTTCCCTCGGTTTGTGTTTTTTATTGCCTTTATTCATTTTTCAAGTGTTAAACCACTTCCTTCACCTGTTTGATTGCTTTTCCTTGGTTTTCTTTAAAAGATTTTTTGGACTTCTTCCAATTTTTTTTGGTTGTCTTTTCCTTCATTACTTTAGATAATTTTTCATTTCCTCTTTAAGGGCCTCAATTATCTTCATAAAGTTATTTTTAAGGTCGTTTTCTTCTGCTTCATCTGCATCAGGATGTTCAAGTGTCACTGTTGTGGAACCATTCCTTTCTGCTGGTGCCGGATTACTCTTTATGTTGTTGAGTGCATTCTGACCCTGTTGTCTACCCATGTCTTCCTCCTGTTGTAACAGGTAGATCCTGATTCCTAAAATCCTAGAACTTCTTTTCCCATAATTCTTCACATTCTGCTTTTCTCTTGGCAAAAGAAAGAAAACTCCTCACTTGTCTGGATTTTACTATAGAAAAATGCCAGCCTGCAAAATATGGCATGGTCAAAATAGTTCTCACCAACACAGTCGCCACCCAAATCTAGAACAACAAAAAAGCCCACCGGGTTCCCTAGCAGTTTATTGGAGAATCTGACCATAGAGCATTGGTGTTCTGCTGGGAAATTTCAACTACCACCTACTTGGTGTTTTTGATCTCACTCTTAACCACCAGTTTCCTGTTTGTAAAACTGTTTTTCTACTCGGTTTTGAAATGCATACTTCTGAAATCACAGCTCATGCCTCTCATCACTCATGCTCTGGAATCTTCTACTGTAGCCAGCTGTGTTCGTATTTGACAGATAACCATTGAAGGTCCTGTGAATGAATCTCCAATACATTACCTCTGCAGGGATCCAGCTATATGGTATTATTGAAAATCAAATGTGTAAGAGGATGTCATAGGTTGATTGAATCAGTCTGCTTCCATCTTGGGTTTAAAAGTCATCTTATAATAAAGACAAACCAGTTTTATTCCTATTTATAATTAAATATCTTTCTCAAGGATTGGACTATGCCTCACCTGAAACCTTCAAATGATTCTATATGGCCTGTTTCAGGAAATGGCAATCATGCCTTTCTTTCAAAATTTGTTATGACTGCCTCATTTACACTTATGTTCAGCTTCTGTAACCTGGCCTATTTGTTTGACAAATCCTCTATTGGGAAACTCCCTACTCTTGAACCATAAAAAAACCCTTTTCTTCTGTAGCTAGTCTTTCTTGTCAGACTTTCTTTGGACCACCAGCTCCCAAATAATAATACAGAGACTTATTAATTATCAAACCTTGACTTTTAGCTTAGACTTGTTCCCAACTAGCTCTTATAATTTAAGTTAACCCGTTTCTATTAATCTACGTTCTACAACATGGATATTTACCTTTCCTACATTTTGTACGCCCAACTTCCTCTGTGTCTCTCTGGCATCTCCCCCACACTTAGATTTATCCCCAGCTCCTCTCTCTCCCCATAAGTCCCATTTATTCTCTCTTGCCTAGCTATTGACCACTCAGCTCTTTATTAAATCGATCAGAAGGTACCTTGACAAAGATAAATCTTTACACTGTACAAAAAGATTATTCTTCAACAATCTTCCGCATATCCAATTATGATTTATTGAACCCCTTCTTAATGAGAGTCAGCCCATGTTAAAAAAAAAAAGCTTGTTTTAATTAATTTTGCCATGATTTGGGTCAGTGTTCTTTTTTTCTTGCATCTGTGGTATTAACATTGTACAGAGAAAATAAGGACAGAGGAGTAATATCATGGGTCTTAATTGTGATGGTGGCAATATGATTATATATGTTCTCAAAATTCATGGAAATGTACAACAAATGAATACATTTTACTAAATATAAATTATATTTAAAATGTACCAGTTGACTTTGATCACCACATTTTGTTCATTTTCAAAGGACTCCAAGATCACAGGGGTCTCAGCTTAAATAAAGGAAAAAACCAAGATATAGGACTGAATGCTTAAATTAAGGAGGACAGGAGACAGAAATGGGGAATCAGAGTTAGAAGCAGAGGTCCCAATGAGAGCAGTTTCAATTCTCCTTGAAACAGAAATGTTTTTGTTTCTCTCCAGTCCAGAGGTCAGAAGTGATTGAGTTCCCGTTTTCTTTCTTCTAAGAGAGCTCCCTGCCTGTATGTTGTGCATGGGGGTGTAACTGACACTAAGCCTGTCTGCTGAGCAGCTTTAGATCTCTAGATCTTCCTAGCAGAAACACACTGTATCAATTCCTCAGGTTTAGCCCATAACAAATAATTTTGGGGTATTTTGAGCAGGGAACGTTACAGCAGCCTTTGGGGCCATTGGAGATACCAGTGCTCCCTTAAGACTGTTTCCTCTTCTCAGATGAACAGAATCTGCTTCTTGTCCTGGGTAGACATGACACACCATTGTGTCCTGTCATAAGAGTTTGTCCTGCTGGGCCTGTCAATCACATGGACAAGAGACCACCCCTTAGCAAGGCTGATCCACCTAAAGAGGTGGCAGGAGAAAGTATTTTATTTTTTATTTATTTATTTATTTTTTTTTTACTGAGATAATGTGATTTTCTTTCCCTGAAACTCCACTCTGTGTGCTCACCCATAGAGCTGCAACCGAGCAGTCTGTGAAGCTCGCTGGGTTTTCGGAGTTCTAAATCAGAAGATCTGAGCTTCTCCGTGTTCTGATCCTTTGCTATTTCTGGATATTGGACAAAGTTGGGATTTTTAACTCTTTCTCTGAACATCTCAGATTTTTCATGTTGCTGCTTGTTAAATGTGGAGTTCTCCAAAATTTGTGGCAAAGCATATAGCTTGTCTTTTGGATTTTTGCTCCATAGAAAATTCTAATCTTTTTTTCTTTCTAGTTGTACTTTAAACAAAGATGTCCTTTGAATTCAGTGCACCAAAATTTCCACAATGGCTTTATTTTTCAATAAAGTAATATGCAATGTTCCTTTAAATACCCACCAAGCCCCATTTGGGTGTTTCACTCCTGAAATTTAACTATTTATTTATTTGCATATGTGGCTTTTATTGTTTCCATTCTCCTCCTCATTCTCTTCCTCCTCCTTCTTCTATTTAAACCTTAAATGTTCTTTATGGAAAATCTCAAGCATATACAAAAACAGGGAAAAAAATCCCTAGTGTGATAAATTCTCAACTTTGGCTAATTTGTCTCACAGAACTGTGGGATGGGTATGAGATCTGTGCAACAAACAATTATGGGAATATTTGGCTCATCTGAAAAAATTTACAGTCTTCTCAACTTTGTTTCTCTGGTAAGCATGAACACTGTTTTCTAGGAAACCCCCAGTAAACAAACAAACAAAAATTCAAGCAGTGGAAGAGAATAGAAAAAATTAAAAAAAAGAAAGAGTTTCTAAATATAGAAGACAGTTTCCTTTCCAAGTGTGAAGCAGAAATCTCATAGTATTCTTCATTTTCATAATTTACCACAAACCAAAAGGCCAGAGGATTTGCTGGGAGGAGATTTTAGCTTCCCATATCCTTAGCTGTGCACATTGAAACCTGTGCTGTTAGTTTCCTTCCCTCTGAGACATAAGGAGCGTGGTCTACAGCAAGTTCCTGTAATTCCAGATTGGGAATTACCAGATAGAGTGGACTAGAAAACTAACACACACACACACACACACACACACACACACACACACACACACACACCACATGCACACATAAAAACCCATACACACCCCAAACAGACTGGATTAAATGAAAAACCCAACCCTCTTAACTAAACAAACAAAAACTATGACTTAGGCTCTTGTAATTAATTAATCGTTCATTTCTCTTGCCCAGAAATACTTGAGTACTATCTGCTCTGATAGAGTAACTGATATACCAGAGGCCTCAAAGCACCTTCACAACTACGGAGATCTACCATGACAGGCTAACCAGCAGGAGGTTCAGCTCCTCTGAGGATCCCTGGTGGATCTCCTCTCTTTTTTTTTTTTTTTTTTTTTTGTTTTTTCGAGACAGGGTTTCTCTGTGGCTTTGGAGCCTGTCCTGGAACTAGCTCTTGTAGACCAGGCTGGTCTCGAACTCACAGAGATTCACCTGCCTCTGCCTCCCAAGTGCTGGGATTAAAGGCGTGTGCCACCACCGCCCGGCGATCTCCTCTCTTATAGTTTGAATCAAGTTGCATTCGAATACATACCTATTTCTATTTCTTGTGTATCACCATACAGAGACCCAAATCCCTCCAATGTAATGGCATTTCCCATTTTTTAATGTGAAAAGAAACTCTTTTTTAACTAATTCCTCCCTTGAAGAACTCCCAATTTTCTCACTAAATTTGTTGTCCAGGGTGATGAAGATATGAGAGACTTATTGCTGCTGGGGAGAACAGTGAAAGCCTGAATGGATTTCAAGGCAGCTACCTAGTTTGGCAAGTACTTTGAGAAGGGGATTCAGGGAGAGCCTGCCAACAGAGAAGAAAGAGAAATCTAGTCAATAGGGTAGTGATCCCAGTCGCGTATAGCTTCGGCCTCTGTCAGTGGCTGTAAAGTTACAGGCAAAAAGCTTTATCATGAATTTGTACCCCAAATGTTGGGCACCATACGTAGTGAAAATAATAAAAATCCCGAGATAGATATTGGTGTTCAAGCTGAAGATCAGAAAAACAAAGCAACCAGCCATGGGCTCTTACTTCTACCTCAGACTGAAATGAGTGATCCTGCCTTCACAAATTCTCAGACTGAGACTGAGCTGAGACCTGTCTCCTACCAGCTTATATTCTTCTTTAGTGTTGGGATTAAAGACATGCACCACCACTGCCTGGCTTCTATGGCTAATTAGTGTGGCTGCTTGGATTAAAGGTGTTTGCCACCACTGCCTGGCCTGTATGGCTAATGTGGCTGTTTTGCATTCTGATCTTCAGGAAAGCTTTGTTTATTAAGACACAAATGCTATACACTATAGTGAAGTATTTATTTTGAAAAAGGATCTCACTGTGTAGCTCTGGCTAGTCTCAATCTCACTATGTAGACCAGGTTAGACTCAAACTTATAGAGATATGCTTGTCTCTGCCTCATAAGTGCTAGCATCAAAAATGGAAACCATACTTAGCCCATGTTTTTAATGTTGTTACTCATAGACTCTTTAGCCTTGGCTATTCTGATAGTATTCAATTATTACAATGTTTGGTAGAAGAATGAGGGAACTACTGAAATTCAGGTAAAGGGAACATACATCTACAGAGCCATGACCTATACAGGGACCCACAGCTCCATTCCTCAGGGCGTGTTCCACAAATAGTACAGAACCAGGCCTGTCTGAGAGATCTCATTGTGTTGTGATTTATGATCAGTTAATTGGAGGAGTACACATTCATGACAACAATGGTGTGATAGAATGCAACAAAGAACTAAGTACAACAGACAAACCAGGAATGAGCATACAGTGGGTATTGTGGAGTGTGATATATACAGTGTACTAGAGAAGCATATTGTGTTATAATACCCCAAGGGAATGTGGTGTGGGAAGTCCTTCTGTATATGTGTTGCTTTTATTGGTTAATGAATAAAATTGCTTTGACTTATGACAGGGCAGAATAGAGTAAGATGAGAATTCTAAACAAATGGGAGGGGGGAAGAAGGCAAACTCAGGGAGATGTCATATAGCCTCTGAAGGAGACAGACGCCTGGAAACCTTACCAGAAACCACAAGTCTTGTGGTAAAACATAAAACAATAGAAAGAGGAGTGGGGATAGGGGGAGGGAAATGGGGGGAGGGCAATATTTGGGAGGAGGGGAGGGAAATGGGAAATGGGGAGCAGGTGGAAATTTTAATTAAAAAAGAATAAAAAAAAAAACAATAGAAATGGATTTATTTAAGATGTAAGAGTTAGTTAATAGGAAGCCTGAGCTCATAGGCCAAACAGTGTTTTAATAAATATAGTTTCTGTGTGATTATTTTGAGTCTGGGCAGCCGGGAAATGAACAAGCAGTCTCCACCAATAGGAATGGGCAGTGATAACACAGAGCAAAGTTTTGTTACCCATGGCAGTGTAATGATGATGCAAGTGCTTGTTCCACTTAAATAAAATAAAAAGAGAGAGCACAAGAATAAATCCCTATAGAGAGCACTAACCACCTATTATTCTGGCTATAAAAGACCAGTGCATAAATGTTCAGGAGTGATATGTTACAGTTGATGGAATAAGTGTTTGTAACTATGTAGTAAAACTTTGACATAGCTATTAAGGTTATGCATAATCAGACTATGCTGTAGTAATTTTATTTGTTTACATGTATATAGAAGGCATGTACAAAATGATCATGCAAGCATTATTTCTAACAGCCAATTCAGAAATGTAGATGCTCGTTAAAAGCAGAATAGAAAAAATGTAGTATGCCTACCACACATCACTGAACAGACCCATTCATGCTAGGCAACTGTCAGGAGCTGGGCAGCCTATTCTTGGATCAGCTCGTGACTACCTGTCCAGTGGGTTTTCTAGGGGCAAGACACCTGTGGAAATGGCTTTCACTTGGCAAGGACCAGTATTCCATGGTACTGTGTAGAAATTTGCAAAATTTATGCAGTTTACCAACTCTTTTCTCTCTCATTATATTGGTGATTTTTTGGGAGGTTTTTAATTTTGTCAGTCACAACATACGATAGCTGTGATTTTCCCAGGAAATTCTGTTCTCTCTCAAATATTTTTACCCCAAGACTCAGAAGGGGGTTCATTCTTCTCAAATCTCTTATCTTCAATTACTAGCTAAAATTCTTAATTCTGGGAACTTTTCTGACTCAGTGGAGATAGTCAGGTACATATGAGAAAACAGCACTTGAAGCACTAACCATGTCTCACAGTTCTGGAAAGGAGAGTAAGGCACACATACCCAGAAGAGGGAAAGGTCTCAGGAATACACATGGTGCCAACTGTTGAAAGTAAGTTCCATGGCCACCAATCATATAGAATCAATCGTATAATCTAGTATGATCCATTGGGAAAAATACAGTGTAAAATATGAGATGGAGAGATCCATCTTTATCATACACAGGAGCTTATATTGGTAAAAGAAGAATGATATAATGGGATGAGAAAAGAATGACTTACCAAAGTCTGCCTTTTACAAGAGATTGAGACTTGGTACCCTCTTGTAGAAAAGTGAATTATATAAAAGCATATCTTGCAGACATGAAATAATTGTTTGGGCTTAAATATTGTCCTTAATGCATTATACCCATGTCTATTACTTTTAAACTTTGTAGCCTCAAGTAGCTGCCAACTGACATAAGTGCTGCGAGAGCAGGATGTGTCTGGCTTGATGTTTAGTTAAGCCTGAAAAAAATGCTATGTCTAGAGTGAGGTTATGTGGGGGGTGGGAAAGTATATTTGGGGAAGCATAAAGGGGGAACAAAGGGGCTTTCATAGCAATTACAATATATTTCTTAAAATATGATGTACTTCTCTATGACAAACAAAGCTTCTATGAACATAGTTGAGCACATGTACATGAGATGTAGAAAAAGACAAAATCTCCTGAGTAAATTGGGAGCATGGGAACCTTATGGGAGGGTTGAAGGGAGGAGGGGAGAGGCAGGGAGGGGAGCAGAGAAAAATGTAGAGCTCAATAAAAATCAATAAAAAATATGATGTAATTCTCAAAAGTAAAAAATATAGAAGCCAATAATAAAGCTTTTCATGTAACCTGGGCAAGAAAAACTCAGTTTAAGTATAAATAAAGATGGCTCAAGCTATCCGAGTTCACTTGAGTGAAATTCAGTCTGTGGTCAGAACTTTTCCTTGTGTGGCTGCCCCTTCCACATCTCAGGACCTGAACCTGAGCAGACTGGACCCTGGCAGGGTGGTGTTAGAAGAAGGTGGTTTATATTGGGACTGAAGGGAATAGGATCCTGTATAAGGGTGCTGCAGACCTTCTAGGAGAACCCCTGGTTTTAGGGAGGGACAGGTAACCAAAGAACTTTTGAGAAGTGTATGGCCTCTTCCAGTAGAAATGGGACAGTGTGGTTCAAAGGAACCTGCTCTTTATACAGATATTCTTAAGCAAATGGTTAGAGCAAAAGGTTTAAAAGTTTCTACTAGTGAAGTCATGGAGATACTACAGTTTATTCGGAAAGTTTGTCCTTGGTTCCTACAGAGGAAACACCTTTGTTATCTCATTCAGGATCCGAGAAAGGGGCAGCAAAGTGTGATTGGCACACCTTGTAAGTCACTCCACACAACCCCCTGAGAAACATAAAAAGGGGTTGGTGGGACTTCCTGCTGCTGTGCATCAGGCCCACTAGCAGGGTGTGGGAGAAAAGGAAAAGTTAACTCACAGAATGCTTATGGGTGTGAGAAAATACCTTGGGATGGCCACTTGGCTAAAATTAACCAAGGAAGCCTTGCTGACAGTGTCCAAGGTGCTGTGCCACACCCCTGACACTAAACTGGAAATACCAAAAGGCGATCCCCTACCCCACTTTAATCCCAGCACTTTGGACACCTTTACTTGTTTGTCTCCCCAGGAGTTTCCTCCCCTTCCTGCTCTATGCACTTGTCTCCCTGCTCCTACTGGGTGGGTGTCACTATGGAGCTCCCAGCTTTGCTTAGTTTTACTATGAAAGCCATACCGATATGCCAGGAAACTTCTCACCCTACTGGACTTCCATCACAGGGAAAGGGACACCTTTCCTCTGTGATTTGGGACATTTCTCTCTGACAGGTCTTTCAGTATGTTTGGAGACATTCCCAGATTGAAATTCTCACTTATATCTTCTGCTTCTTCATAACTGTTCTCGGTTCTTTCCTGGAATTCCTTCACTCTCCAATTCTCATTTTACCCAAAATTCTTTCCCTTGTCATCTCCCCCCCCCTTTTTTTTTTCCAGGAGGGAGCCTTAGTAGCTTGGAATAAACCTTGTCCTTTTTCACCCATGGGGTGGCTATTTTTGTTTCTTTGCTGAGCCTCTTTTCATTCATGTTGTGCTATAAAGTTACCAGTCTCTCTACGGACTGTATCTATGATTGAAAGTTTTATTTTGATACTAGAAGAGCTTTATTCAAAATAATTATTTTTAAAGACTGATCCTGAGAGTGATGGAACAGAAAGTTGTATTCTTATAAAAGCTATTAACTTATTGTAAACTGTAAAGGATAATTAAAAAAATATACAAGTTAATGGTTAGTCAGCTTGCAAATGATCAAATTCTTTAAAAGGTTCAAAATTATGCTAATAGTCATGTTAAATACTAACGTAATTAATTTGAAAAATAAGCTCTACTCAACTCTATGTATAAGTTTTTAAAGTTAAGCCTAAAACAAGTAATTAGAAACACAGTTTCTAATATGCTTCAGAGAGCTGCAAAATATAGCACTTAAAACATTTAAGTTTCCGTAATAGACAAAACTGCCCCATAACTGACTTGTTGCCACAGCTTTGCTCAAAGTGTGGACACTTTTGGGATGATCATCCTACCTTTTTTTCTTGTGAAAGTGAAGCCAATACCTTAAATTGTTCTTCTACAGAAAAACAAATTTCAGACCTGGTTCTGGCAAGCAAAGGTCTATGCTGCTCTGCATGGCAGCTAAAGATTAAATGCTGTCCTGTGTGACAGCCGAAGGTCTAGAACTACTGCCTTTAACAAAACTGGAGAACTCCAGAGCCTGGGGTAACCTGTCTGGGTAATGGGTCTTTGTCATTTCATTTGATGCTTAGACCATTTAGATGATATTTCCTGTTATTATCTGTCCTTTTCAGATCTCTGAGGCTATGGACTGACTGTAGCTTTAAGAACAACAAGAAGCACCCAGTTCCTTTCACAAGATCTCAGCTGTCTTCTCACTTCTCTTTTTCTGTGAAAAGCAGGCCACAGGTCTCACTTCCCCAAAGCTGCTACTGGGTCTGAAAACAGTTTGCTTTGCTACCAGATTCCAAAAAGAGAGAAATTCATCAAACAGGTTTCAAAGTAACTTTGTATTATTACCGCATTTCAAGTAACTTGCTTTACAATAAATGCTTCAGTAATCAACCGCCCACATCTCATGGTAAACAACTGGGCAAAAAGAGTATAGAGCTTACAAAAAGTCTAAAGACATAAAACCAAAAGCTGTAAGGGTCTAAAAAGTTTTAAGGTCTAAAAATTATAACTTAAGGTATATAAACACAAGTTGTAGAGGTCTGTGGACATGAAGGCTTGGGTGGCGAGGGCCTGAAAAGGTGTTTTGAGGAATGTGGATCTCATTTGGGAGGGTATTAAAAGATGGTTTATGGTATATAAAAATGTTCCAGATTCCCCCCTCACTGTGCTATTGTTATATTAAAACTTCAAACTTTCAGAGTTCTGATAACCAATAAAGTTCTGATAAGCTATTACTCTAACTCTTGTAAACACTGACTATTATCCTAGTCAAAAGCACAAGACTTTAAATTTCTCTTTGGTTATTTTCTAAATGCAGAGCTAAAGATGTTTCTCATTGTACTAAATCTTTTGTCTATATACACTCAGTCTTCTAGAAAAATGTTAATACTTTTAATGCAAATTATTTTTAGGTTCACCAAGTTTCACTATGACTCAAAGGCATGAGTCTACTACCTTTAGACAATGTGAGTTTCAGTACAGACTATGAACAGTGAAACTGTTAACATGCTAGCATATCTGGAACTTTTGCCTTTTAAAAATAAATTAATTAAAGGTTCTTATAGGCTTCGGGAGATCGACTTGGATCCACCTCTCACAGGTCAAAATAGACTCGAGATAAGAATTGTCAACCAGCAACCTGTTTCCCCGCCTGCCTGTTCCTTGGGGGATGGAATCGCTTCCCCTTTTCCTGATTTTGGGACATCCCTCTCCCAGCTTCCAGGACTATGGATCCAAAAGTTTCAAATGTATACCTAAAAAAAAATCCCCTCTAAAATTCTTTAGCTTTATTTCTTGCCCTTAATATAAATCGATCCCAGCAGATTTACAATCAAGGACTAAAGACTGCTCCAACTGCTGCCTGCACGTCCCTAGCCTCAGAGGGTCTTGAGTGAACTGCCATGCCTAGAAATGCAAGAGGCATCTACAGAGGCCTCCTGGTAAGTCATAGTCTGGTTTTGTTTTGTGGGATTCCCTATCTAGGACATGGAGGAGCTTGATGGGACCCCAATATTCTCCCATCCAGGGCAATATAGCGAAATGTTACCCTCCCACCTGGTTCTGGTTCTGCTTGAAAAGTTATGTTTGTTTTGTTGGAAAGTTTTGCTATTTTTCAAGAAAGTTGTGTCTGCTTGTTTTGTTGGAATGTTTCACCTTTCCATGTTCATAAATTTTGTTGCAAAGCTGTGATAGGAATGGGTCATATATTTTTGCTAACTTTGCTGCAGCCAGCTGCCTGTCATCCCCACTGTTATGGCTGCTTTTATGGCCGGGGCTCAGAATTTATCTCTGAGCTCTCTGGTCACTGGATTCCATTTAGCAGGAGTTCAGAGGTCTTTTGGTTGTGGATAACATTAAAATTGTTTTATGCTGTTCAATTTTATTGGAAAGCTGGCTTAAGCATCCTTAAAATTTTATTTATGTCCTTTATCAGTTTAAAGCATCTGACACAGAAACAGGGGAAAGAAAACAAAGCAGAACAGCCAAAAATTTAGCCTCGGTTTATGTGAACATTTTGTACCTCAAGATTTAAAAGTTTACTTTATTGGATATGGTTAAAATCTGTAAAATCTATGAAAAAGTTAACTTAAAAATTTATAACAATGGAGTTGATAGTTAAAAAAATATATGTATAGATAATCTTAAAGGAGCCATGTGGCATGATTTCCTATTGGGATATAAGCAACATGTGAATTGCCACCATCTTTAGTCAGCCACATGGCTGGCAGTCATCTTTGTGAGGGCTGGAAAGGGTGAATGTTATGTGACATGTTGCGTTAATTGTTAGATAATTTGAACACACACACAGCATTTTGTTCATGTTCTCTGTTCTGTATTACTTTCCTTCAGTCTGTTTGTACCTATGCCAATACCACACTATTTTGATTACAATAAATTATTAATATGTTTTCAAATTAGGCGCATGTGTCTTCCAAGTTTGTTTTTAATGCTTAAAATCCTCTGAAATTCCATTTAGATTTCTGGATAAGTTTTTCTATTTCTGCAAACATTTTATTAAGATTTTAATAAGGAATGTTTTGAAACCATAGATACTTTGTGTAACATGATAGTTCCAAAAATATTGCCATTCAGTCCATTAACTCAAGATTTTATTAGTATTTGTATTAGTATAGTTCAACAATGTTTTACCGTTTTCATTGTGTAAACCCTCACACCTGCAATTGGCTTCATTCCTAAATATTTCAGTCTGTTTCGTAACATTGGAAATGGAATTGAAAAAAATTTCCTTTAAATAGCTTTTAAATGATGTACGGATTACAGAAAGGTAATAATTCTTGTAATCTCTCAGTAATCTCACGCCTTGGAACTCTCTACATAGACCAGGCTGGCCTTGAACTCACAGAGGATACACTGTCCTTGCCTCCCAAGTGCTAGTTTTAAAGTCATGAGCCACCACACCTGGCCCATGCTGGAATTTTGACAGGCATGGTTTTGTGCATATAACCACAGTTGTGAGTTTGTAAGAACAATGACCATATCATATCTGGAGAGAGAATTTCAGGGTATTTTTGTATTTTTATCACCTGCTTCTTCCACAATGTTCCTTGTGTGGGAATTAATATAGACATCACATTTAAGGCTGGGCACTCACAGTTACTTATTCTCAGCACTTCGAGCAGTTACACTTATACTGCATTTATTATTGCTGACTACAAAAAAAATGCTTCACCGATCAAGGTGAAGAGCATCATTAATCTATGGGGACAAGCATAGATATTTAGAAGGTAGTATGATAGCATGGCCATTTACCAAAAGAACAATAGGTTCTTACCTTGGGCCTATGATCTCCATAGTTATTGTCTTAGTCAGGGTTTATACTGCTGTGAAGAGACAACATAACCATTGCAACTCTTGTAAGGAAAACATTTAATTGGGGTGCTTACAGTTTCAGAGGTTCCGTCTATCATCATCATGGTGGCATGCAGGCAGACATGGGGTTGGCTACAGCTTGATCAGAAGGCAACAATAAATGGACTCAGACACTGTGCAGTATCTTGAGCATAGGAAACCTCAAACCCACCCCCACAGTGACACATGTCCTCCAACAAGGCCATATCTACTTCAACAAAGCCACACCTCCTAATACAGTCACTGCGCATGATTTTATGGCAGCCAATTATATTCAAATCACCACACCATTGGTTTCAATACATATACAGCACCAGGCATACATTCTCTCCTGTGGAGTAGGGAACCTCAGACTCATTCTGAAACCAGTTGTTTACCCCATAACCTTCATACCAGTACGGCTCCAGTGATCATTTTGTATGCGTGGTTGGTGTTGTGGGGCGGTACCATTGATGGCTTCTCCCTCAGTAGCTGCACAGTGCCTTTCAGTGTTATGAGAGCTGATCAGCAGCTTGGAGGTTTTCTGCTTTAGGTTGCTTTATTTATGTGATAACCATCTGTTATCTTCAGCAATAAGGTCTTAGCTAATAGTAATTGTCGACAGTCAAGGAAAATGGTAATATTCTGTGTTGTTTTGGGGACCTTTGATGTCTCCCTGTCCAAAAACTTGTAGGCTATCCCATGCCGGGCACTGAGATGTTTGTTTAATAACCCAAGTCTTCTGGGAGCAATGTTGCCTACCTAGGCAGTATAACTCACCTCAAACTCCTTTACAAATATATCAAACTTAAACGGACTTACTGTTTTAGTTAGGGTTTACTATTGCTGTGAAGAGACACCATGACCATAGCAACTCTTATAAAGAGAACATTCAATTGAGGACAGCTCGCTTACAGTTTGAGAGGTTTAGTTCATTATGATAATGAAGAGGATCATGGCAGCGTGCAGGTAGACATGGTGCTGGAGCTGAGAGTGCTCCATCTTTTAGACAAAATGTTGTAATAAGAGCGGCGGGCTACGTTCCTGGCACATGGCCACCCACACGACTAGCTTTACCCGAAATAATTACACAGAAACTGTATTCTTTTAAACATTGCCTGGCTCATTAGTTATAACCTCTTATTGGCTAGTTCTTACATACTGATCTAACCCATTTCTAATATTCTGTGTGTAACACCACGAGCTGGCTTACCAGGAAAGATCTTAACCTGCGTCTGTCTGGAGTGGGAGAATCATGGCGACTGCCTGACTTGGCTTCTTTCTCCCAGCATTCTGTTCTGTTTACTCCGCCTACCTAATTTTCTGTCCTATTAAAGGGCCAAGGCAGTTTCTTTATTTAACCAATGAAATTAACACAAAACAGAAGACTCTCCCCCATCAACAAAAGGAAGTTGACTGACAGACTGGGTGGTATTTTGAGTATATGAAAGCTCAAAGCCCACCCCTACAATGATACACTTCTTGCAACAAGGCCATACCCACTCCAACAAAGCCACACCTCCTAATAGTGTCACTCCCTATGATATTATGGGATTGTGAGATAATGGGGCCAATTATATTCAAACTACCACACTTACAAATTATTGGGTTTCGGTAAGGTTTTCTCATACATTCTTAGTTTTATTTAATCCATTCTCTACCTCTTCTCTCTTCCAGCCCCGTAGCCTCATCCTTGCTTAAAACTAAACTAGTTCAGTTATTCTATTTTTCTACCCAGAATTTCTGTTTGGTTCTCTTTATGGTTTCTTCATCTTCATTGGTATAATTCATCCATGCACTGCTTTCCTAGAGTTGTTTCTCTGTGGTGTCCATGAACATCTTTATGACAAGTTTTAAGGATTTTGTGTCCAGGAGCTGGAGAGAAGGCTCAGTAGGTCAACCACTTCCATATAGGCAGTAAGAGTTCAGACCCCAACACCTGTGTAAATAACTGGGAGGTATAGTAGCCCATCAACAATCCCAGTGCTTGTGCGATGGAGATGGGATCACTGAAACAAGCTGCATAACTAGAATAATGGAATCAAAGGACTCTGTACTTGTTAAGAGACCTCAACACAGTAATTAAAGTAGATCATGATCAAAGTCACTTGATAGCAAACTCTTGCGTCATAAGCCACATTTTGGGCTGACTTTTGTTGTGGACTAGCCATGATGGGTTTGCATATTCCAGGGTAGGGGTGTGTGGATTAGAAACATTAGGTAGGAGGAATGGAAATATGAAAGAAACACAGAGACACAGGATAGTACTGGGAGGGCAACTCAAGTGTATACTGAGTACTGAATCTGCCCACATTTATTTTTCATATACGTTTATGCGCCAATACAAAAAAAAAGGGAGGGGGAGAAGGCAAAAAACTGCTTTAACATGACACAAAGGACAGCCAGAACAGTTACTTGCTTCAATACTTGAAACATCAGGCCACTATTTTCTGAGTTAAGCATTCTGATGTTTTGGGCAGGATATGCAGTGAATATACCCTAGACCAAATATCCTGCAGGCAGCCACTCCCTATGTCAAATCCTCCTATTTTAAAATGAAAAAGCAGGAATAGGCTTGAACTTTCTGACCTTTGGTCAGAATGGAGCAGATCCACTTTGGTGGTCCATTTTAATGTCCAAAACACTAAGTAACCACAGCCTAGGTCAGGGTGTGTAGCCACACCTGTTGTCAACAACTTTGAAGGAGCAAAAATAAGCTCAAACTCTCTGACCTCCAGTCAAGGTGGAGCAGGGTCAACTTCTGTGGGTCCCCACACTTTTGCCTCCACTAGCACACACATGTACCACAGATAATAACCTACACACATGTAAACAGACATACACACATACCATATACATTTACATATGCAAAAACAAAAAATTATGTCATAAGCAGCTTACAATCTGTGATGCTTTGGTTTAATAAGTATTTTTTCTTTTGTTGGGCCATCTTTTGCTATTTAATATTTTTCCTATAATTTGGGCATCTAAAAAACCAGTATCATCTTTCTCAACCTTTGCAAGGTCTTTATCTGAGGTAAACTTCATCACTTTGAGGTTATTGTATTTCTCAAACTTGCCTCCTTCTCTTTCTACTGCCTGCCCATGAACTGTGCCTCAGGCATGCTTTCCTCTATTACTCGGGGGCTCTAAACTGGTGACATGTCCATTGGTAGTCCAAGTATGACAATCCAGAAACACTTGTCAGGTATCCCAAACAAACCAGAAAATTTTATTCTTACCTAATTTGTTTCATTGAAAAGGAGGCTGTCTTTGATGACCCTGACCAACAGGTTGTTTTTCAGCAACAGGGGATCAGAGATAAAGAAGATGAAGGTAATCTTGGGATGAGTTACAGAAGCTGTGCTTTATTTCAAGCAAAGTTATTAAGAAATACAGCATCTTATACACTATTTGCGGGGGATAAATGGGGCAGCGCCAGAGGAAAGCTAACATACAGTGGGATGAAGTCAGCAGGAAGATAACCAAGCAGTGATGTGCAAAGGGAACATGAGTATTGAAAGGGCATGGCAGACCAAGAACACAGTGGGCTCGGGACTGACAGCTCCAGTCTTTATACAGGAATATCCAAGTTCCCAGTAACTGAAACCTTAAGACTTTTCCATCCCTAACACCAGCCCCAGACTAGCCTTTCCAAGTTCATCCTTGGCAACAACACAGGATTAGTTCCTTTTGTTCCTTCATCAGGGCCTCTGAGAAAGCCTTGGACACTGTGGTGATTTGAAAGAAAAGGCCCCCAAAGGGAGTGGCACTATTAGGAGGTGTGACCTTATTGGAGGAAGTGTGTCACTGTAGGGGCAGGCTTTGAGGTCTCTTTTGCTCACACCTTCCTCAGTGTGACTTACAGTTGGCTTCCTATTCCCTGCAGGTACCTCTCCACTACATCCGCCTGTACGTTGCCATGATCCCATCATGATGATAAGTGGACTGAACCTCTGAAACTGTAAGTGAGCCACCACAATTAAATGCTTTCTTTATAAGAGTTGCTATGGGCATGGTGTCTCTTCACAGCAACAAGAACCCAAACTAAATTAGAAGTAGATTGATCTGTCTCTCAACAGTGTGGGAGGTTTCCTTCTAGGTCTCCTGCAGGATGAAGTAGGAGAGAGCTGCACGAGTTACCTACCCCCTTCTCTGTAATGCATCTCCTTGGTTTTAAAGTGGGCTCTGACTGCACCCTCCCAGCTAGTCTCCAGACTTCTCACTGTGGTGCTCTGTTCTGTGTGGCAGTGCCTAAAGCAATGCCTCTGTGGAGAAGGAGGAGGTTTTGTAGTTTCCTGGTGAGCCATTCTTCACATGTCACCCACTCCTTTTTCTTTCTTTCTTTCTTTCTTTCTTTCTTTCTTTCTTTCTTTCTTTCTTTCTTTCTTTCTTTCTTTCTTCTTTCTTTCTTTCTTTCTTTCTTTCTTTCTTTCTTTCTTTCTTTCTTTCTTTCTTTCTTTCTTTCTTTTTGTAGTTTCAGTCCAAAAGCATATGATCTTTCCTGACAATTATTACTTTCTGGCTTTTACTTTTACTTTCTTGCTTAACATTATTACTTCATTACATTCATTTCCACATTAGAGAGTACGATTGTTTATAGTTTACTCATTTTTCTATACATCCAAACTTCCATTATTAATCTGGACAGGTTTGGTATGAAAAGAGGCTTCTAGTTAAAACTTGTCTTTATTTCTTCTTGAGACACTCAATATTGGTTTTAATGTTGCCACACTCTGAACTCCTGTATTACTTAGAATCATTCACTATTTGACTTACTTTGATTTAGTATCTCATATTTGTATGTAACACCATGTTGTAGTCTTTCTCACACCTTCTCTGTCTTTCTGTCTGTTTCTCTCCATCTATTTCATTGTGATAAGACCAAGGTAATTCTGAATTCTGATCTATCTATTTATCTACCTATCTATCATCTATCTCATACTAAAATATTCTGGCAATCAGGTGGTCAAAAGACATCATTAGCACAGCTAAATTCTCTAGAAGTGCAATCTCAGGAGGGTTTTATTTTTATCTCTATGATGATGACTGTATACCTGTTCAGTAATTGGTGCTGTTTCTGATATTCTGTAACTCACAAGTGGTCAGTTTACTTCACACTCCTGTGGACAAATGATACTAATCTCGGGTTGTTTTTCCACTTAGTTCACACTTTGTGGCATAGAGGCATCTGTAAACATCTTTGCTAGAAATCTTTTTTCTTTTCTTTTTTTTTTTTTTTTTTTTTTTTTTTTTTTTTACCTGAAATCTGCCATTCTTGGCAGAGCTATTGTGGATTTCTAGTAGCTACAGACAGGTGAGCTCTTACAGCTGAAGTTCAGTGTCCTCACAGCATCATGTGACTCTTCTCCTCAGAGCATCAGACTTTGCTCTATTGATATTTCCTGTTCATCCCACAGGAATGTTTACTTAAATGTGTTCCATGAATGAACTTAAAGCTGGAATGTCTATTCACACATTTCCTGTGTAAGGGCATGCTATCTTGACAAAAGAAGGAGTTTATGTGGCAAAAGCATGCATCATTATCACACTTCCAGGTAATTATAATATAATAAACCCTGAGATCCTTATATAATATACATTGAAATTTCTGTCTGCTAGAGTTGATAATTTTTCTAGAATTTTTTATAGAATCACTCAAGATGGACAACTCTGGAGAGTCTTGTACAGTTGTTGAAATCTTAGGTTCAGTTGAAGAATAAGACAGAACCCTGAAGCATGATCAATAAAATTCAGAGACCAATATTGATGTTTAACCTGAAGATCCAAAAAGCAAAGCAGCCAGATACTGGCTCTTTCCTCAACCTCAGTCCAAAATGGTGATCCTCCAGGAATCTCAGAATGAGACTTTGAGAACTGTCTCCTCCGATTTTATAATCCTCTCTAGGGCTGAGATTAAAACTGTGGACCACTGGGATTAAAGGCATGCACCGCCTGCTTTCTATGTCAAACTAGTTTGGCTACTGGGATTAAAGGTGTGTGTTACCACTGCCTGGTCTGTAAGGCTGTCCAGAGGAGCTGATTTACTCTCTGATCTTCAGACAAGCTTATTTATTTATTTATTTTTAAGAAATATTTATTTATTTATTGTGTATATAATATTCTTTCTGTGTGTATGCCTGAAGGCCAGAAGAGGGCACCAGACCTCATTGCAGATGGTTGTGAGCCACCATGTGGTTGCTGGGAATTGAACTCAGGACCTTTGGAAGAACAGGCAATGCTCTTAACCGCTGAGCCATCTCTCCAGCCCCAACAAGCTTATTTATTAAAATACAAATGAAATGCCACTACAGGGCCCTACGCTTGGCATTGAGTGAAATGGTTGTCATCAAAGAGTGGCAACTGAGGGGTTTTCACCGAGTCTTATGTTCATTGTGAGACCCTAACACATGCTTCCCCTCGCTTTGTAATCATCAGTGGTCCTGGGAAATGAGTGTGCTCTCCATGTCGTGAGTGTGCACCTGACTCCTGGAACTCGCAGCCTGCAGACTGTGGCCATGGTCATGTAATTGTGAGCACCTGGTACAATTCCACTCCAACCACAGAAAGTGATTTTAAGGAAATCCTCGCTTTTCTTCTTTTTCACTTGTGATCTGAGAACTTCTGATTTAGGTGTGGTCCTTGCTCTAAGGCTTGTTGTAATAGGAGCGGCAGGGCTGCGTCCCCGGCACCCGGCCGCCCGCATGGCTTATGCCCCGAAATAATTACACGGAAACTGTATTCTTTTAAACACTGCTTCGCCCATTAGTTCTAGCCTCCTATTGGCTAGCTCTTACATATTGATCTAACCCATTTCTGATATTCTGTGTAGCCCCACGAGGTGGCTTACCAGGGAGATCTTAACCTGCGTCTGTCTGGAGTGGGAGAATCATGGCGACTCCTCACTCGGCTTCTTTCTCCCAGCATTCTCTTCTGTTTACTCCACCCACCTAAGGTTTGGCCTATCAAATGGGCTAAGGCAGTTTCTTTATTAGTTAACCAATGAAAGCAACAGATAAAATACAAGAACCACCTCCATCATTTCCCCTTTTTCTGTTTAAACAAAAAAGGCTTTCACTTTAACATAGTAAAATTACATATAACAAAACAGTTATAAAGCAAGAATTACAGTTACAATACTTATATCTATTTTATCTTTTATCATAACAATGGAAAACTGTAACTATCTATCCATTCTTCAACTCCATCAAAGACTCCAGAAGGATATAATATTACCTAAGCAAACAAGAGATCCAAAACTCTAGAAATGACAGAGACATCTCACTGCCTGGACAGTCACCCAAAGTTCTTTTGTACCGTTCGGGCATCCATCTTCGGCCTACAGGCCCATAGTATCCAGCAGACACATTTTCATGAAGCAGGAAATTCCAAAGACAGTTCAGTCACTATCTGCTGTGTCCTGCAGAATGTCTCACAGACTCTTTCATGAGTCAGGAACCCCGAAAGACCATCTCACCTTTAGGCAAGTTCAGCAGTCCTCTCTCTGAGGGTTCTCTGTGTCCAGTTTATGCAACAGTCCAGGCAAGAGCAGTTTCTTGCCCAAATAGCTATCAAACTCCATAAGGAGCCTCTTCGATGCCCATCTTCTTCTTGAAGTAGATTGGTGCTGCCAGGAGCAGACGTGTCTCATTGTCATGAAAAGCCCTAAATTATTAAAACACTTAAATGCCATATTCTGTAGCCTTTGAAAGATATGAAGAATGCCTATCTGAAATATATCTATGCATATCTAGAAAATCTAACTAACCTGACTACAAGCTTGACTATTATTTATGATTATCCATTAGCAACCTATATTTCCTAATTATACATTACATTTTTAAATGAACTATACAGTCACAATACCTTAATCAAGATTAGAAATATGCATATACATATAACAAAATTGACCTTCAAATCCACACCAAAGCAAATTATTCATATCTATATCATATCCCCCTTTAAATGTAAAAGAACATTTATAAACAATATTTGGGAACATGGGCGCAGTTTTTTCTCTCCAAACTGCTTCCTGCTGTATGGGGGCGCTGTTATTCAGGTCTTTTATGGGATAACCTGTGTGCCAGGGTCATCTCAGTTGGCAGTTGAGTGAAGTAAATTTTTGAGGGTGTTCACAGTAACTTTTCAGGAGGGCGTGGTCTATCATACCATATTGGGATAGAAGAAATCCACAGGGTCGCATCCTCTGTGAAAACAAAAGAAGACCCTCTCCAAAGCATCATATCCTTAGACCCATATTCTGAAATCATAATACCCTTGTATCCATTTTGGTTTAGCTTGGCAGCCCATATAATGAAATGTCTCTCTGCAGTTAGCTCCTTTACAGTCAAAAATTTTAAAGAAAACACAATAATACTAAGAATCCAGACTCTCTGTGAATTTTCCATTTTTACGTGGCTTATTTTTCTTTATTTCTTTTAATCTATAACTATCTGTACTCTGTCTCTTTAAAGACTTTACCCTTTTTTTAAAACATTAACTTTATTCTTTATATTCTTTTTCTTCTCTCTCCCAAGCCTACGTACATTCATCCAACACTGTGACTCATTTAGTGGTCTTTTATGTCTGAATCTGTTTTATTGTGAATCTGTCATTTTTTTTACTATCCAGGAGCATTTCTTAAAATGTTAAGCAGTTCTTAAAAACTTAAGTTGCACCATGTACAGGTAATACGGTACCGCCTGTGTCCTGCTCAGTCCAAACCTTAACTGCGCTGTTATTACGGTAATTATGGTAGTTCCTGCCTGAGACCAGCACAGTTTAGCATGGCGGAGCTGAGCCCTCCTGCCTCAGAGCCATTTGGTGCCCCTGAGCCACACACAGTTCCAGGCACACAGCAGTCCACATTGCCATCAAGCAAGCCGTAGCACTTTATTCCAAATGATCCATTCAAAGACTCTGTCTCCCGCAGGAGCCAGACAGAGATCGCGATGGCAGCGCAGCCCAGAAAGCCGGCATTTTAAAACAGCCAGTTTTTTCCTGCTGCTGAGTCAGGACAATTTCTTTGTGGCATGCAACCCACAAACAGCAAAAAACTGTCTTGAATTCTCTCTCTCTCCTTTTTAAGCCCTCTCAGGTTTTACGTGGAGTTCATTAGCACGTTGGGTGCCACTCTGTTGTAATAGGAGCGGCAGGGCTGCGTCCCCGGCACCCGGCCGCCCGCATGGCTTATGCCCCGAAATAATTACACGGAAACTGTATTCTTTTAAACACTGCTTCGCCCATTAGTTCTAGCCTCCTATTGGCTAGCTCTTACATATTGATCTAACCCATTTCTGATATTCTGTGTAGCCCCACGAGGTGGCTTACCAGGGAGATCTTAACCTGCGTCTGTCTGGAGTGGGAGAATCATGGCGACTCCTCACTCGGCTTCTTTCTCCCAGCATTCTCTTCTGTCTACTCCACCCACCTAAGGTTTGGCCTATCAAATGGGCTAAGGCAGTTTTCTTTATTAGTTAACCAATGAAAGCAACAGATAAAATACAAGAACCACCTCCATCAAAGGCTCTAGGCCTGAAAGTCCTTGGAGGAGTTAGCACATCCCATAGACCCATGTCCTTTTCTCTCTGTAGCTCTGACAGGTGAAGTCCTTCACTCAGGTGAACATTGTTACATCTGCGTCGACCTCAGGACAAGGCTGAAAGACGTGTGCTTCCCTCCTCACTGATTTTCCTATTGTGTCAGTCATGCGTTTCTTTTAATTATTAATTTTTACAAATCCACATTCACATTTTCATTTCCACATTTCACAGATTCCTTCACAGCAGGAATGTTTCAGGAGGGTTTTATAGCTTCAATTCTTGTCAAATAGAAAAGACGACTTTCACATGTTTTTATTTTCACGACATGGCGCAGAACATTTCCTGGGAGTGCCGTGGGGAGGAGTCCTCAAATTTTAATTCGATATTGATTGCTTTGTTTGCTTGTGCCGGGGAAAAGTAACTGAAGACAGATGATTGAAGGAAGAAGAACCAGAAGTTCTGTTTGAAAGGTAAGAACTTGGAAACCATGTGATCACAGTGGACCCCATGTTCAGTAACTGTGGAAAAAACCCTTAGCTTCAAGTGTGGGTGAGTGTGGGCGCAGAGCAGAGTGCTCACAGAGGATTTCCTTTTGTCATTTGACCTCACAGAACTTGTCTGTTCACAATTTACATCTCAAACCGACAATGGACCCATGGAGAGTCTGTGGCGATGCAAAGACCTTGAGGACCCCAAGGCACAAGCGTGCATCAACCCCATCTCTTCCCCCAGGTAAGTACTTGGATATATTCTAGAATTAAGATTCCCATATGTTTCAGTTTTAACAGTTTTGCTTGGGATGGTGAGATGAGTCTTCAGGCAAATCACTTGCTCCAAATACCTGACATCCAGAGTTCAATTCCCAATACCTTTGGTGGAAGAGAATCATCTCCTGAAAGTTGTTCTCTGACCTCTACACCTAGTGTGGCATCCATATGCCTGCAGTCACACAGGCACACACACACACACACACCTGCAGTTACATGCACACTCATACTCTCTCACACACACAATACTCTCTCTGTCACACACCCACACTAATGAATTAAAAAGTTATTTCTCTGAAGCTGTGCTATTCTTAGTATTGTTGATTAGTGTAGGACAGCTTGCCTGTAGACAACTACAACATCGGGAAGAAAAAGCATACGCACTGCCATTTTGTATGACTAGCCTTCATGAAACGTGAATAGGGCTTCTCCTATTCAGTGTTAGTCAAGACGCCGAAGAAATAATATTTTTCACATACAAACAGAAAAATGTGTTTAGAGACACTGCAGACTTGTCCATTCTAGTACAGAACAAACACTTGAACTCAGCCGTACTGCAGTTGCACCCCTGGCAGTCAGCATTGGATAAACCAGCCCTCTCTTCTAGAGAATTCAGTAATTGGAGTGAAAGCATGTGGAAGACTGAGGTAATGCTCAGAGAATAACATGGCAGAGGGAGGTAGAAACTGAGGTAGAAAATGTATCAAATTTTCATGAGAAACTATTGCATTCTATGATCTAATTGACCTTACTAATATCAATAACATTGCAACAGTTTCAATTTGACATTATTTCTACATGTTGGAAGCTATGTGATTATCAACATTTTAGGATTTTGGATTAGGAACTATTAAATTATAAAACTTAAAGTAAAAACAAAAACAAAAAACAGCAATAAAAAAGAAAAGTGTGTTTATAGAGTTATGTACTGTGAACAATCATCGATGGTACTGGTCATTCAAAAATATAATCTATTGCTTTGGACAAACCTCTCATAGTTATTATATAATAGGATGATGCCATGAAGGAAAACATTGCATTGACAGGCTTTGAACTCTGCCACAAGGAATCAATAGAGCTATCATGTTACTGTTCTTCCTGAAATTTTAGTCACTTTTCTGTGTAGTAATTAAAGTCTGTCAGTTATTTCAGTGTTATGTAAAAATTAATGACAATGTTTAAAATGTGATGTATAGTATGGCATAATCTGTGTGAGATACAACTGCCCATTACTCTAATTATATCATTGGATATATAGCTCTCCTGATATGAGGTGTTGTGTCCTGAGGTTAGCTCAGAGTATACAGACTTGCTTTTCCCTCCCTTTATCTCTCCTTCTGTCCCTCCTTCCCATTCTCCCTTCCCTCCTTCTTCTTTCCCTCCTTACCTTTCTCCCTCATTCCTTCCTTTGCTTTTTGCTCCCCTATTTCCTTCTCTTCTTTCTTAAAGGAAGTACGTATGTATTTAGGAAAAATTGTCTTTATTTATGCACCCAAACTTCAAAAGCCAAATCACTTGGTGATTTTAAAGCAAGCTAATAATTTTTTAAGAAATCAGGAAAACAGAGTCTTCAAATCTGCTTCTTTGTCATTGTCACATCAGGGGCAGGGGAAAGTGGAGGCTTTGACACTTCTGGGAGGATTCTTTTTGCTGGCATGATAGGAAGAAACATGCTTTTATTTTCCTGTGTTCAAGCCTAGCAAAATGATGGGGAAGGCCTTGTTTAAATGGATATGAGAAAATGAAGGTTGAGAAAGACAATGAGATTTCCTCAACACTACCATCCATGATTCCAAATCAAGAGACTAGAAAATTTGTTCACCCTAATTATGATTATTATCCTACAAAGCATTAGTTTGGACATGAACCCAAAGGACAAAAGCAGTAGAATAAAGCCAGAGCAAAGCCCGTGAAGGGAAAACACTGACTCTGTAGTGAAGGAAATGAAACAGCCTTGACCAATTAGCTAAACAGCTCAAAACTGCAGGTAATTCATAGCATGGTGATTAGATCTCCCAGTGAACCAACAAACAAATACAGAAAGAGGTACATGGGCAGTGACCTGCTTTGTAGCCAAATGATCAAAAGTTTGCTTTGATAGTAGGATGGCTAAAAAGGTGCACAGAGATCATGCATTCACTCAGAAATGAGCCCCTAAATGTGTCAAGCACTGTTCTGGATGATGATGATCATCTTAGAAGCTGTAGGTAATCTGGAGATTATCTAAAGCACACAGGGATAAGCACGCAGGTCCTGTGCAAATAACACATTTTATAGAAGAGATTTGATCTCATATGCAGAGGTTTTCTAAGCAATCTTCTGTGGACAGTGAGCAATGCTCTGTGGTCAAAGGTGACACAAGATTGTCACGGAAGGAAACACACAGGCCTTGAGCCTGAGGAATGAGATACTGTGCTGTCATTTCTGCCTTGTTGTGTTACAGGACAAGGTTCCTAGAGATACTAGAAATATGAGGAGACTAGTGTATTTAAAACAGCCTAGAATTTCTCCTGAACACTAGTATAGCATAGAGTGACAGTCCATTAAATAAGCCTAACGAGTCATGTTTCTTGTTTTGTATTTGTGTATTATTTCATATTTCTGCCTTTTCTCACTCTTTCTACTCTTGAAATCCAATTCTTGTAAAATACAGAAAACTTCATGCAGTCATTATTTTGATGATTTTTACAAAGTCTAGTATTAAGAACACTCATATTTTAAATTTTCATTATATAACATTAAATAATGCAGTACAACATAATATTGGATGTAAACATAATTTTTTGGGACACCAACTCACAAAAAAATGACTTGGAGACTTCTTATTATTTTGAAATATTGTCCTATAGCTTATGCTTGTTCCTAACTGGCTCTTATAACTTAAATTAACCCATTTATATTAACCTATGTTTTTGCCTCATGGCTTTTTACCTCTCTCTCATCTTACATCTTCTGTTTCCTCTCTGTCTGACTGGTGTCCCTGCTCTTCTTCTTCCCCAAGTCCACTCTGTACCCAGAAGTCCCACCTAACCCCTTCTTGACTAGCTAGTGGCCATTCAGCTTATTACTAAACCAATCATAAGGCACCTTAGCTAGAGACATATCTTTACAGTGTACACAAATATTCCATAATTTTCTTTTAAGGCTTGGATCTAGCATCATCTCACAGGAAAACCTGCCATGATCACTCTGCTTGACATGATGCTATCTCCAAAGGCAAAATCTTAATTTCCATTTAAGTGTTTCCTTGTTGGCATCCAGCATGTTATGGTCTCTGAGGCAGGTGTTAATATCTCACTGACTCTGCACCTACAGTCAGAAACCCTACAAGGAAAAGGACTCTCTCTCTCTCTCTCTCTGTCTCTGCACATGCATGCACACACACGTGTGTGTGTTTGTAAAACAGTACACATAGAGTGTAGCACTAACTCCAGTTTTAGTCAATCTACTAGGAATGCAGAAAAGAGCCTTTGAAGTTAAGGTGTCTTATGTAGTTGCAAGACCACCTTTGATTTTTATCTCATGTATCTGTTCTCGAGTGGATTTAACAAGTGTTTATGTTGCACTTCTTAGATACCTATCAATGCCAGCACTGGCATCCGTTGGTTTTGAAACTCGGCTGTGCTGGGCTGATCCTTCTTTTCTTGAGCCTGATTGGACTCAGTGTCTTAGGTAAGTGAAGTAAGAGCCTTAGCTTCAGAATTTTCCCTCATAAACTTATAAGTCTTCTTCACAGCATTTCACCTCCTTGAGACTAGGGGGAAGGTCAATGACATTGAAAGCTACAGGACAACATTCCTTGTCCACTATAGAAACTTCACATTGTTTCCATACTTCTCAATTTTCCTGAGAAACATGGGGTATGCCATATGTGTATCTAGAACTGCAGAAGAATATGTCACAAGTGTGACAAAAATGTGAAAAAAATCAAGGAAACCAAAATGTCCCCATATTTAGCTTATTACATACCTCCACCTTCTCTTGCGATGGGAGTGATTGAAGAAGTGCAAACTCAGGTGTGACTGTGAGCACCCACAGTTTGACCAGTCAATCAGACCATATGCAACCTCAGAGCTGCCATGTATTCTGTGCTTTTCTGGCTCATATATCCCGTCTCCCCGCTTGTCTCTTATTCCAGTTTGGTGATATTTTTTCTCAATCTATATGCTCATATTTTTTGAAATAATTTAATTTTCTGAAGTGAGAAATACTGCTTTTCCGCAGCACAGTGGCTGTTCCTTAACCTACCAATGCCTCAGCTGCTAACTACACCTTGGCAATTATCACCTCACTTTTGAGGGTGTGACCCAGGGGAACTTTCATGTCCCACTGTCCACCTTTGCCACTACCTTAGCCACCTCCATGAAGGGAGGCAAATGTTGCTTTTGACTAAGACTTTATCTTTTTATTTTCCAATGAAGATTTTGGAGTCAGATGCTGGCATGAAACCTGTTAGCTCAGAGAGGCAGAGAAAGTAGATGCCTCATCTTCCTTCTCTGCTGTTTGCTGTGGAAAATTTCTGTATACTATGTGAACATTTGTCACCATGACTGGTTTAATAAAGAGCTGAATGGCCAAAGCTAGGCAGGAAGAGGTTAGGTGGAACTTCTTGGGGGCAGAGAGGTCTCAGGGAAGAAAAAAGTCAAAGTCACCAGACAGATGAGGAGGAAACAGGATGGACAGTACAGAGTAAAGGTTACCGAGTCTCACTAAAAATTGCAGATTAAAAAATATTCAGGAATCTCTTTATGAAGGGAAAAAGGGTGTATTTTATATGAGATGATGGAATAAAAGGGTAGATTGTTGTGTCTACATTTGAATAACCACTAGTCTCAAATATTTTACATTAGTATGGATTTTTGTATGTTGATACAAAGTCAAGTTTATTTTAGTTATACTGTATATATTTTTCTACTATTGTTTAAGGTATTATCTCTATACATTTCATTTAAAAACATAATGTAAAGTATTAGTTCTTGAAAGCTATTTATGATAATAAAAAAAGACAGGTTAATAGTCATATATAACAATCAAACTTATAATCAAGTTAAGTATAGTTTCAAGATCATACAGAGATATTTTAGATAGATAAGTGATCTTCAAACACTTCAAAGATCTATTAGAATATGCATTTAAAATGTTTTAATAGCATAAGGCTTTTCATGACAGTGAGACACACCTACTCCTGGCAACAATAATTTACTTCAAAAGAGGATGATGGGCATAGAAGAACCTTCATATGGAGTTTGTTTTTTTGTGGTCAAAGCTAGCCATTTGGGCAAGAAACTGTCGTTGCCCTGACTTCTGACATTATGCTGCCCAAACTGGACAAGCAGGACACAAAAGAAAGCAACTGACAAATGTTGCCAAGATAGGATAGGACAGTCCTTCAAAAATTCTTGCTTCACAGGAAAAGTCTGTCAAATATTCTAGGCTTGTAGGCCAAAGATGAATACCCAATGTTATACAGGAACCTTGGATGACTGTCTAGGCCGCCAGCTGTTTCTGTCATTTCAATAGGTTTGAAAATTGCTTGGTCTGTACCTCTTGTTTCTTCAGGTAATATTATATCCTTCTTGGGCCTCTGACAGAGTTGAAGAGTAGATAGTTATAGTTACAGTTTTCTTTCTTACCAAATTCAATGAAGACACTCACAAAAGAGGTATAAAATGTATAAGGTTGAGAGACATAAAAGCTTAAATTGTTTATCAAAAAATGTTTTGAGGTCCAAAAAGATAGTTTTCAGATGGTAATACAAGTTATGATAGAAAATGGTTTAGATATAAAACTTTAAATTCATCAAGATAAGATGCATTTATCAAGATAAGATAGGGCATTTTCTTCAAATATGCCAAATACAAATGGACTGAACATTGTGTATGCAGTTCTTACCTGATAATTGTTCTTATTATTTATAGTTTTAGTATGTTAGAATTAAGATTTTTCCCTTTTATTTAGACAAAAGGGTTAAATGTTGTGGAATATTCCTTTACATTGTGTGAATGTGTCACTGTGACATATTGATTGGTTTAATAAAGAGCTGAATTGCCAATAGCTAGGCAGGAAGAGGTTAGGTGGGAATTCTGGGGACACGAGGTCTTGGGGATGAAGAAAGATAGAGTCACAAGACAGACACAGAGAAAACAAGATGAACATCACAGAGTAAAGGCCATGTTAAAAAACAATATCAGATTTAAAAATGTGAGCTAATTTAAGTTATAAGAACTAGTTAGGAACAAGCCTAAGCTAAGACAGAGTTCTCATAATTAATAATAAGTCTGCATGTCATTATTTGTGTGCCAGTGGCCCAAAGAAAAAGCCTGCTACAGCTATTGTCCCAGCAATAGTTTCTCCTACACCAACTGAAACAAAATCTTCTCCACTAAGATGTGGTTCCTCCCTTCTACTTCCTATGCCTCTGTCTGTCTGTCTGTCTGTCTGTCTGTCTGTCTCTCTCCTCCTGACTTTCCCTAACTTTCTGTGGTTATTTCTAGTCAACTGGTTATTTGGTCCACCTCTTGACCTACAGTTAATTTTATTTAAACAATTTAATCTTTGTGTTCACAGTATGATCAAATATCCTGCGACAGAGAAATAGAATACATATCCCACCATGTGTTTCAGTATTTAATTCTTTCTATGTGTTTTCTTATTTAATAGTGCGATTCTTAGTGCAAAAATCACCAACAGAAAAATACAGTGTGACTGCTCAAGAGAACAGGACTGAATCAACAGGTAATTGTGTGGCTTGAATTTCCTGAGAATAAGAGGTGATTTTTGATATATACTGTGAGTTGCTTCAGTCAAAGTTCACAATAGCCCTCCATGAATCATTATATCACTATGTTTTTTTTTTTTTTCTGAGAAAACAGCCATAAAATGTTAGGAACTCATGAAGAGTCACACAGTTTATAATTATTATTTTTTTTAGAGAAAATATTTTTCTTTTATTTATTTTTTAATTGTAATTTTTTTAATTGAAAAAGAAATTTCGGCCTCCTCCCAGCCTCCCATTTCCCTCCCCCTCCTCCCATTCCTCTTTCCTTTCCTCCACACCTTTCCCCCTCCTTCTCCAGTCCAAAGAGCAGTCAGGGTTCCCTGCACTGTGGAAAGTCCAAGGTCCTCCCCCCTCCATCTAGGTCTAGGAAGGTGAGCATCCAAACTGGATAGGCTCCCACAAAGCCAGAACATGAAGTAGGATCAAAACCCAGTGCCATTGTCTTTGGCTTCTCATCAGCCCTCATTGTCTGCCGTGTCCAGAGAGTCCGGTTTTATCCCATACTTTTTCAGTCACAGTCCAGCTGGCCTTGGTGAGCTCCCAATAGATCAGTCCCTCTGTCTCAGTGGGTGGGTGCACCCCTCACGGTCCTGACTTCCTTGCTCATGTTCTCCCTCCTTCTGCTCCTCATTGGGACCTTGGGAGCTCATTCCGGTGCTCCAATGTGGGTCTCTGTCTCTATCTCCATCCATCGCCAGATGAAGGTTCTATGGTGATATGCAAGATATTCATCAGTATGGCTATAGGATAGGGCCATTTCAGGTTCCCTATCCTTAGCTGCCCAAGAAATTAACTGGGGACATCCCCCTGGGCACCTGGGAGCCCCTCTGGGTTCAAGTCTCTTGTCTACCCTAAGATGGCTCTTTTAATTAAGATATATGCTTCCCTGCTCCCATATCCATCCTTCCTTTATCCCAACCATCCCAATTCCCCAAGATCCCCACATCCTCCCCTTCTCACTTTTCTCTCCCCATCTCCCCTTATCCCTATCCCACCCACCCTCAAGATCCCAATTTTTTGCTCGGCAGTCTTGTATACTTCCCATATCCAGGAGGATAGCTATGTGTTTTTCTTTGGGTTCACCTTCTTATTTAGCTTCTTTAGGATCACAAATTATAGACTCAATGCCCTTTATTTATGGCTAGAAACCAATTATGAGTGAGTACATCCCATGTTCATCTTTTTGGGTCTGGGACACCTCACTGAGGATAGTGTTTTCTATTTCCATCCATTTGCATGCAAAATTCAAGAAGTCATTGTTTTTGACTGCTGAGTAGTACTCTAATGTGTATATATTCCATACTTTCTTCATCCATTCTTCCATTGAAGGACATCTAGGTTGTTTCCAGGTTCCGGCTATTACAAACAATGCTGCTATGAACATAGTTGAACAAATGCTTTTGTCATATGATAGGGCATCTCTTGTGTATATTCCCAAGAGTGGTATTGCTGGGTCCTGGGGTAGGTTGATCCCGAATTTCCTGAGAAACCACCACACTGATTTCCAAAGTGGTTGAACAAGTTTGCATTCCCACCAGCAATGGATGAGGGTACCCCTTCCTCCACAACCTCTCCAGCAAAGGCTATCATCGGTGTTTTTGATTTTAGCCATTCTGACAGGTGTAAGATGATATCTCAATGTTGTTTTGATTTGCATTTCCCTTATCGCTAAGGAGGTTGACCATGACCTTAAGTGTCTTTTGGCCATTTGAACTTCTTCTGTTGAGAATTCTCTGTTCAGTTCAGTGCCCCATTTTTTAATTGGGTTAATTAGCATTTTAAAGTCTAGTTTCTTGAGTTCTTTATATATTTTGGAGATCAGACCTTTGTCTGTTTCAGGGTTGGTGAAGATCTTCTCTCAGTCAGTGGGTTGCCTTTTTGGCTTAGTGACAGTGTCCTTTGCTTTACAGAAGCTTCTCAGTTTCAGGAGGTCCCATTTATTCAATGATGCCCTTAATGTCTGTGCGGCTGGGGTTATACATAGGAAGCGATCTCCTGTGCCCATATGTTGTAGGGTGCTTCCCACTTTCTCTTCTATCAGGTTCAGTGTGTTCAGATTGATATTGAGGTCTTTGATCCAATTGACTTGAGTTTTGTGCATGGTGATAGATATGGGTCTATTTTCATTCTTCTACAGGTTGACATCCACTTGTGCCAGCACCATTTGTTGAAGATGCTTTCTTTCTTCCATTGTATACTTTTAGCTCCTTTATCGAAAATGAGGTGTTCATATGTTTGTGGGTTAAAATCCTGGTCTTCTATACGATTCCATTTGTTGACTTCTCTGTTTTTATGCCAATACCAAGCTGTTTTCATTACTGTAGCTCTGTAATAGAATTTGAAGTCAGGGATGGTAATGCCTCCAGAAGTTCCTTTATTGTATAAGATTGTTTTGGCTATTCTGGGTTTTTTGTTTTTCCATATAAAGTTGATTATTATCCTCTCAAGATCTGTGAAGAATTTTGATGGGATTTTAATGGGGATTGCATTGAATCTATAAATTGCCTTTGGTAGAATTGCCATTTTTACTATGTTGATCCTCCCAATCCAAAAGCCAGGGAGATACTTCCATTTTCTGGTATCCTCTTCATTTTCTTTCTTCAATGCCTTAAAGTTCTTGTCAAATAGATCTTTCACTTCCTTGGTTAGAGTTACCCCAAGATATTTTATGCTGTTTGTGGCTATCGTGAAAGGTGATGCTTCTCTGATTTCCCTCTCTGCATCCATATCTTTTGTGTATAGGAGGGCAACTGATTTTTTGGAGTTGATCTTGTATCCTGCTACATTACTAAAGGTGTTTATCAGCTGTAGGCTTTCTTTGGTCGAGTTTTTGGGGTCACTTATGTACACTATCATATCATCTGCAAATAATGAAAGTTTAATTTCTTCCTTTCCAATTCGAATCCACTTGATCCTCTTATGTTGTCTTATTGCTATTTCTAGAACTTCAAGCACTATATTGAAGAGGTATGGAGAAAGTGGACAGCCTTGTCGTGTTCCTGATTTTAGTGGGATGGCTTTGAGTTTCTCTTTGATTAATTTGATGTTAGTTGTCGGCTTGCTGTAAATAGCTCTTATTATATTTAGGTGTGACCCTTGTATCCCTAATCTCTCCAAGACTTTTATCATAAATTGATGTTGAAGTTCCCAAATGCTTTTTCAGCATCTAATGAAACGATCATATGGTTTTTTTCTTTCAGTTTATTTATATGATGGATTACATTGATAGATTTTCATGTGTTGAACCAGCCCTGCATCTCTGGGATGAAGCCTACTTGATCATAATGGATAATTTTTCTAATGTGTTCTTGGATTCAGTTTGCTAGTATTTTATTGAGGATTTTTGCGTCGATGTTCATGAGTGAGATTGGCCTGTAATTCTCTTTCTTGGTTAAGTCTTTGTGTGGTTTTGGTATCAGAGTAACTGTAGCTTCATAGAAGGAATTTGGCAATGACTCTTCTGTTTCTATATTGTGAAATACATTAAGGAGTATAGGTATTAGATCTTCTTGGAAGTTCTGATAGAATTCTGCATTGAAACCATCTGGTCCTGAACTTTTTTTCGTAGGGAGGTTTTTGATAACAGCTTCTAATTGTTCGTGGGTAACAGGTCTATTTAGATTGTTCATCTGGTCCTAGTTTAACTTTGGTATATGGCATTTGTCTAAAAAAGTGTCCATTTCTTTTACATTTTCCAGTTTTGTGGCATACAGGCTTTTGTAGTAAGCTCTAATGATTCTCTGAATTTCCTCTGTGTCTGTGGTTATGTCCCCCTTTTCATTTCTAATCTTATTAATTTGCGTGTTCTCTCTCTGACGTTTGATTAGTTTGGATAGGGGTTTATCAATCTTGTTGATTTTCTCCAGGAACCAGCTTTTTGTTTCATTGATTCTTTGGATTGTTTTCTGTGTTTCTATTTTGTTGATTTCAGCCCTCAGTTTGATTATTTCCAGTCTTCTACTCCTCCTAGGTGAGTCTGCTTCTTTTTTTTTTTTAGAGCTTTCAGGTGGGCTGTTAAGTCTCCAACGCGTGCTTTCTCTATTTTCTTTAAGTGGACACTTAGTGCTATGAACTTTCCTTTTAGGACTGCTTTCATAGTGTCCCATAAGTTTGAGTATGTTGTTTCTTTATTTTCATTGAATTCAAGGAAGACTCTAATTATTTTCTTTATTTCTTCCTTGATCCAGTTGTGATTCAGTAGTTTACTGGTCAGTTTCCATGAGTTTGTAGGCTTTCTGGGGGTAGCATTGTTGTTGAATTCTAACTTTAATCCATGGTGATCCGATACGACAGAGGTGGTTACTAATATCTTTTTGTAACTGTGGAAGTTTGCTTTGTTACCGAGTATGTGGTCAATTTTCGAGAAGGTTCCATGAGCTGCAGAGAAGAAGGTATATTCTTTCCTATTTGGGTGGAATGTTCTATAGATGTCTGTTAAGTCTATTTGATTCATTACTTGCATTAATTCTCTTATTTCTCTGTTAGGTTTCTGTCTGATTGACCTGTCCATTGATGAGAGAGGAGTGTTAAAGTCTCCTACTATTAGTGTGTGCGGTTTTATGACTGCCTTGAGTTTCAGTAATGTTTCTTTTATATAAGTGGGTGATTTTATATTAGGGGCATAAATATTCAGGATTGAGACTTCATCCTGTTGAATTGTTCCTGTTATGAGTATAAAATGTCCCTCTCCATCTCTTCTGATTGATTTTAGTTTGAAGTCAACTTTGTTAGAAATTAGTATGGCCACACCTGCTTGTTTCTTAGGTCCATTTGCTTGATAAGCCTTTCCCAGCCCTTTACTCTGAGTAGATGCCTGTCTTTGTGGTTGAGGTGTGTTTCTTGTAAACAGAAGAATGTTGGATCCTGTTTTCGTATCCAATCTCTTAGTCTGTGCCTTTTTATAGGTGAGTTGAGTCCATTGACATTAAGCGATATTAATGACCACTGGTTGTTAACTCTGGTCACTTTTTTGGTAGTAGAGTTTGTGTGTTTCCCTTCTTCGGGTTGTGCTGGTGAAGGGTCTCTAGATGTCTGAGTTATTGTGGGCATTGTTGGACTCCTTGGTTTGTGATCCCTTCTATTACTTTCTGTAAGGCTGGATTTGTGGCTATGTATTGTTTAAATTAGTTTTTATCCTGGAAAATTTTGTTTTCTCCATTTATAGTGAACGAAAGCTTGGCTGGATATAGTAGTCTGGGATTCCTTGCATCCATGGTCTCTTAGTTTCTGCAGTACCTCTATCCAGGACCTTCTGGCTTTCATGGTTTCCATAGAGAAGTCAGGTGTAAGTCTGATAGGTTTACCTTTATAAGTAACTTGGCCTTTTTCCTTTGCAGCTCTTAATATTATTTCTTTATTCTGTATGCTTTGTGTTTTGATTATTATATGGCGAGGGGATTTTTTTTTGATCCAGTCTATTCAGTGTTCTGTATGCTTCTTGAACCTTCATAGGTATGTCTTTCTTTAGGTTGGGAAAGTTTTCTTCTATAATTTTATTAAATATATTTTCTGGACCATTGAGCTGCACTTCTTCTACTTCTTCTACTCCTATTATTCTTAGGTTTGGTCTTTTTATTGTGTCCCAGATTTCTTGAATATTTTGTGATGAGAGTTTGTTGGATTTGCTGTTTTCTTTGATCAGCGTGTTTATTTTCTCTATGGTATCTTCAGAATCTGAGACTCTTCTATCTCTTGTATTCTGTTGGTTATGCTTGTTTCTGTAGTCTCTATTTCTTTACCTGGATTTTCCATGTCCAGCTGGTCCTCTGTTTGTGTTTTCTTCCTTCCCTCCATTTCAGTTTTCAAGTCTTGAACTGTTTCCATTATCTGTTTGATTGTTTTTCCTTGGTTTCCTAGGGTATCATTCACTGATTTACTCAATTCTTCAAACTTTCTGTTATTCTTCTCATCCATTTCTATAAGGGCGTTTTTTACATGCTATTTAAGGGCCTCTATCACTTTCATAAAGTCAGTTTTTTCTACTTCTTCTTGATTAAGGTGTTCATGTCCCCTTGTAAGGTTACTGGGTTCTGGTGGTTTCATGTTGTGTTTCAGATTGTTGGGTGAATTCTTGCATTGGCGCTTTCCCATCTCTTCCTCCGAATGCTTCCCTATGGATCTTCTTTTACAGGATCAGGTCTCCTTGCCCACTGATGTACCTTCCCAGTGATGGCACTCCCCAGTGATAGCTCTCCTGGTGTCTAGATCAGATCTCCGTACTGCTTGGGTAGCTCGTAAACAAAGGGCCTACCTTGCTTGGTGCAGGCAGGCTATTGAGACAAAGGAACTACTGCCCAACCAGTTGCCCTCACAATTCGGTCTCAGCGCCTGAACAGGCTGAGCTGGGTGATGTTATGTGCCCAAAGAGGGGAGGGAGGCCGAAGGGGGGGTTCTGGATGCAAGCTGAGTGGGATAGGAAGAGAGAGGCAGTATCCAGGGATTATAGCCCCTGCAGGAAGACCAGAAAGTATAGGGGGGATGAGGAATGTCTGAGTTCCCTGTCCCGGGCTGCTGCCACGGGTCAGAAACTCACTCACCCCAGTGATGGCTCCAGTTTATAATTATTGATGCTGGGAACTGCATTGAAGCTGTGTGACCTTGATATCTCTCATCTTAGTCCCTTGACCATGCTGCTGACACATATGATCCTTAATAGGCAGACATCAAGTTAAAAGTGAAATATTTGATTATTTTAAGGAACACGCTGTACAGTTTACTTTGAAGTTAATTAATAAAAACAAAATATAAAATGAATCCTTTGCCATTAATAATGATTCCTTGCCATATGAGAGCATTGATCTTGTTCCAGCATGAGCTAATGAAGCAACTACTATGTGGAGCTGTCATGTATCAGAAACAGGACTGAAATAGAACATATCTTGTTTTTCACTCTAGGAAGATCAGTCATACTAAAGTGTCCGAGAGACTGGCATCCATACCGGGATAAATGCTTACATCTTTCTCAAACTTCTGGACCTTGGCCTGAAGGTCTAACTTATTGCTCTGTGAAAGAAGCCACTTTGCTGCTCATTGAAAATGAAGAAGAATTGGTAAATTGCTCAGTAGAACATAAAACACTTTCATTAAGCTATGTTGATACCTCTGGACTTTAACCAACTGTCTATGCTAAGGAAGTGGAGACTTAGATTTTAAATATCTTGTAATCTGAAAGACTAATTGGATTTATTATTTAATAACTGAATATAGTGTGATGAGTCTATTAAAAGTATAAATATATAGAGATGAATTTCACAAAGAAGAGAAAATTTTACTGCTGGGGAGTTAGGATAGACTTGAAATAGAAGTAACAGTTTTAGAAGGTTGGCAGAAAAAAGTAAGTCACAACTAAACTTTGTGAATTAAGTCTTTCTTTCTGTTTTGATTATAGAGATTCATTCATGATTTCTCAAAGAGAAAAAGACAGCAGTTTTTTATTGGACTAAATTATGTACCACCAGAGAAAACCTGGAAGTGGATAAATGGCTCCATATTAAATCCTGATTTGTAAGTATTAAAAGAGCTAATCTGAATATTCAATTTACATCCATGTCACTGAAAATTTAATTTTGTAATTTTAATTAAGTATATAAGTATTTGAGAGGGTAAGAATAGGCTGAAAAGACAGTTTCAATATTGGTTGAAATTTTTCATGTTCAAGTAGACATCAACCATTTATAAGTGTGTGTGTGTGTGAGAGAGAGAGAGAGAGAGAGAGAGAGAGAGAGAGTGTGTATTTATTTTCAATGGAATTTTAAAGGACAAGGAATAGATTAACTTTCTAGGGTTGGAGATAAAAGAGATAAAATATTTAAAAACTTCTATCTGGATTACATAGGTTTTTCTTTCTTTTCCCACTTTTCTACTTCCTACATTTACATATAATTTAAATTTTTTCTTTTATTTGTTTTATTTTATATGTGTGTGTCTGAGTGTATGTATGTGTACTATGTGCATGCAGAAGCCTACAGAAGTCAGATTCCCTGGAACTGGAGTTACAGATGGCTGTGAGCAGCCATATGGGTGCTAGAATTTGAACCTGGATCCTCTGTAAGAGCATTAAATACTGTTGACTCCTAAGTCATCTCTCTAGGCCCTTACACAGTAATTCTAAAGCAAGACTTTAGAACAAAGTTGCAGCATAGCATATCGTGAACTTTCTTTCTCTAGGCAGAATCAGAAAAAAACTGCTGTTTAAAAACATTTTCATACATAGTAGGGGTTCATTTTTGTGTGTCTCCCTCTGTGTATTTCTTTGTTGTGATATGATACAAAATGCTTACTTAATTTTGATTCATAGTAAATATATGATTATAAGTGGAGATATCTATGTAAAGCAAAGGATTTGGCTCAGTTACTGTGTGATTTTACTCTTTGGTTAAAAGGATACTCTGATTAGACAGCAGTGACCAGGTACATTTGGAAGCCATCATGCTACAATGGAAAGTGTCCGTCAAACCGGCTTTTGTTTTAACCGTACTGAAAAATGGCTCTGGGTAAAAGCTCTAGCTTTGTAAACTTCCCAGTTCAGTCCACAGAACCCACATAAAAAGCCAGATTAAGAGATGCACATCTGTATCCCTGCACTCCTGCAGAGAAATGGGAGGTGGAGACAGAAGAATCATTCAGATGCTCCTGGACCAGTGAGCCTGGAGTACACAGCTGTTGTGTGAAGGCTGCTTGTTCATATCCTGGCTTCCCAGACCCCTCGAAACAACCACACAGAAATTGTATTAATTAAATCACAGCTTGCTCCATTAGTGATAGCTTCTTATCACTAATTGGCTAACTCTTACATCTTAATTTAACCAGTTTCTATTAATCTGTGTATTACCAGGTGGCTGTAGTTTACCAGCAAAATTTTGGTATGTCTGTCTCTGGTGGCAGCTCCATGGCTTCTCCCCAACTCTGTTTTCTTTCTCCCAGCATTCAGTTTTGTTTACCCCACCGACCTCTGTTCTGCTCTGCTATAGGTCCAAAGCAGTTCTTTATCAACCAGTGGTATTCACAGCATACAGAGGGGAATCCCACATCACACATCACAGTGGCAGAAACAAGATAGAAAGGGAGGCTCCTCCCAAAATTTTCCTCTGACTTTTACACAAGCTCTGACCCTTCCTCAGTCCCTCCCTTTACCCACTCTTTCTCTCACATACACAAAGTAAATATTTATTTTAACTCCCAGAGCCCTGGTCTTCCCATAAGGAAACTTGGGGAAACAGAGGAAAAGTAAAAATTTTTCAAACAGGATTATTTTGGGAATTAAGTGAGATTATGTTAGTTCCCTCACCAGATGTCTGGCTGGTGAATCCCTGGCAATCCATCAATGAAAATAAGTCATTGATTTGAACAGATTGGCCTTAATAAAAGGATCTTGAGGACTGAAGAAAGAAGCTAATGGATGAAAAAAAATAGGGACATTTGCAGAAGCCCAGCTGACGAAAGCTCATAGTTTGATTAGCATGCTGGCCGCAAGGGTAACATCAAATTTGCTGCTTAGGGACAAGAGACTCCAAGAAGAAATGATGAGAGGCAAAGGTCAGCTGTGAGAAAACCCTGCCTACTTCCTGATAGGTGACATTCTCTGTTCAAGACAGGCTACTCTTGAGCTCACCCCTTCCTTTAATCACCCCAGAAGATGCCTGTGTCTGTGCATGACTTCTGGTCATTACCACCTCCAGTGATCCTAGGAACCCTGAGTGTGGGACTAGTGTTATGATAATGCAAAGACCCACCAGCTCTGGGTTGAGACAGGTTGGAACTCCATTTCCACATGAGTTGAGGTTCTTCTCTGCATCCAATTTGGTAGACCTACTGTGTTCACTCTGTGTGTTGAATACATTTACAGAGCACCTATTCTGTGTAAATGTTGTCATGCATCCATGCATATCTAAGTGACTTCTCCAAACAGCAACCGGTAATACACTAAACATTTAAGAAATCTGTAACTCAGTAAAATGAAGATTCTTCCCACATGGTCACATGCATGTTAGTAATAGAATGAGGAGTTTTCACCCCCTCCCAATTCCCAAACATCCTTTTTCTACATTATTACGAAGGTTCTTGCTGTTAGAGTTCTTTTCTGTGAGGGCAAAACTGAAAATTATATTATTTCTATCAGCTGTATATTTAATGTTTACATGTGTTTCTAATGTTTGTTACTGTGTTTACTATGCTTAAACACTATGTAATCTACAGCATCCTTAAAAGTCCAGAGAAAATTAATGGCTGATGTGGATAATTGTAAGAAAACCCTAAACACTAGTAGCAGCTATTCTTTGCTCTTTAGATTAAGAATCATGGGCACTGAAGAAGAAAACAGCTGTGCAGTCATCTCACAGACAGAAGTGTTTTCTGACTTCTGTTCTTCAGACAACCGCTGGATCTGCCAAAAGAAACTGAACCATGACTGCAGTCCTTGTCCTGAATCCTGATTGTGAATGACATCTCTATTCCTTTGCCTTCCACATGAGATCACTGCACTGAATTGTCAAGGCTGTCATTCCTTGGCCCTCCCAATGCAGTCAGTGACACAAAGCATGGACTCCAAAACCACTGTGACTCCTACAGATGCTCACTCCCATGACTTTATTCTGTAACCAATGTTTTTATTTTATAAATGTAAATGTGCACGGGTGCAGATGTGCCATTCTGAGAGAGGTGTTCTGTAGAAGGAAGTCCAGGACAGCAGAGGGCGCTGGAGGCCTTGTGTAGCCTTTGCTGATCTCTGTCCACGAGGTCATCTTGCAGACAGCTGCAGAAAACTGTTTGCAAAATCCCTACTCTACACTGTACTCCAAGCTATCTTACAACCTTGATTAAATGTTTGACCTTGACACCAGAGGCCCGTAGTTAAGGATCTAGGGAAGGGAAGAGTTTGATTTGATTGACACTTCCAAATTAATCAAGTCAATAATTAACTAATGTATGATATTGAGAGTGACTCTAGGTAAAATGAACTCTGTCCATGTGATGTCTCCCACACTACGGTGTTATTGTACCAGTAGACTCTGGGTAGATGCTGGGCATTGACCCTGGGCTTGCCAGTCTCCAGAGTTGTGAGACAAGAGGTCTCTTCCCCTCCAATTTCTTGTTATGGCAACAAAAAATGGACTAATACAGGGATTTGTCTCTTCCCACCATTCCAAAGGCCTTTCCATTCTAATTTTCTCATCACTTCTTTCTTCTGTACCCCTTTATAGCTTATGACATATACTGTAGAAAATATGCAGCTAAATATTTGGTTATTTTAGTATAAAATAAATGACATCTTTTCAATCTTCTTTTAGAGAAATTAAAATACATATTTATTCTGATAAATATTCTGGATGTCTGCTTTTATTTCTTACTTTCATTGGTTTTGGTTTTTTGAGACAGGGTTTCTCTGTGGAATAGCTCTGGCTGTCATGGAACTCACTTTAGAGACCAAGCTGGCCTCAGACTCACAGAAATCCACCTGTTTCTGCCTCTCGAGTGCTGGGATTAAAGGCATGTGCCACTACTCTCTGACTCAGATATCTACTATTCTAAAAAAAAGTATTGTCATATTTTCCAATGTAATAGTCTGGTATTCAAGCCTGGCCCTCTGCCAGTTACCAAACATGAGAAGAGATGAATATGTTGAGGATATGAACTAAAGGAAAACGTCCACCTTGGTGGGAATAAAAACTAACATGGTTCTTATGGAAAACAGCATGGAATTCCTCTCCTCAAAAATTAAAATGAATCCATTGCAACACTGAATAATCTCACTCTCCATATATACTGCTTAAAAATTCTGAAATGTTATAAAAATTAATTTTTAAAGTTGAAGGATCGGGGAGGTTTGCAATTTTCCAAACTTTCACTCTAAAGTAGTGTCTGTCTTTGATCTTGAGGTATGTTTCTTGCATCAATAGATAGGTCTTATCTTTTAATCTAATCTGCCAGTCTGTTTTCTTTGATTAAGGAATGAAAAGCATTGACTTTCATGCTATTATTAAAAGTTGTGTATTAGTTACTTTCATTTAGCAATATTGTTTTCTCCCCATTCATTTCTTAACCATTTTCAATCAGTGACCTCATGGGTGTGTTTATCTTCATCTTCAGGCTAAAGAATTCTGTTATATATCTTCTGTGGAGCTTTGTTGGTTGTCAAGAATTTCTTAAGATTTTTTTTTCATTTTACTTATATTCATCAGAAACATATTCAGTAGTAATGCATTAATACTTAGCTATTTGAGGCTTAAGGAATGTTTTGAATAACATTAATTAAACAGGATGCTTGTTTTTGTTAAAAAAGAGCGTTCAGGAAGTACATTCATATCCATAGTGTAAACACCCCAGTAACAGCTTTCCTTGTCTGTTGTAATAGGAATGGCGGGCTAAGTTCCTGGCACCCGTCCGCCCTCATGTCTAGCTTATGTCCCGAAATAATTACATGGAAACTATATTCTTTTAATCACTGCCTGGCCCATTAGTTTTAGCCTCTTCTTGGTTAGCTCTTACATATTGATCTAACCCATTTCTAATATTCTGTGTAGCACCACGAGCTGGCTTACCAGGAAAGATCTTAACCTGCGTCTGTCTGGAGTGAGAGAATCATGGCGACTCACTGACTCAGCTTCTTTCTCCCAGCATTCTGTTCTGTTTACTCCACCCACCTAAGGGTTAGCCTATCAAATGGGCCTAGGCAGTTTCTTTATTAATTAACCAATGAAAGCAACAGATTAGAAAGAAATCACTCCCACATTACTTGTCTAGTTTCACCAATGTTTCCTAACCATGGGGTAGCGGGAATTAGTATGTGGTGTTAGCAAATATGAATAGATGAGGGTGTGAAGAAGAATAAGACTCATGTGGGTAATTTTTTTTGGAGACATCTTACAGAATTTTGACAGTTCATGTTGAATTTTTTCTGATAGCCTTCTTTTTTCCTTCACCCATTGGATATTTTAATAATTATTTGGAAACCCAACTTTAGGTGATAAAGCCATGGCTCAGTGGTTCAGAGCACTTGTCACTGTAGAGGAAGACATCAGCTCTGCATTAGTCAGAGTTCTCTAGAACAGCAGAATTTATAGTATGATTTTCTCTTCTATATATGAAGAAAGGGGATGTATTAGAATGACTTACAGGCTATGGTTCAACAAATCCAACAATGTCTGGCTATGAATGAAAAGTCCAAAAATCCAAAGTTGGCAGTTCACAAGGCTGGATGTCTCAGCTGGTATTTGGTGGACACTGGAATAGTGAAGAAGTAGACTTTAATGCCAGTGAATAAATGGAACCACTAACAAGGCTAGAGCAAGCAGGCTAAGAGCAAAAGCTTCCTTCTTTCATATCCTTGTATAGGCTTCTCATGTGGGATTCCTCTCTGTATGTTGTGAATACCATTAGTTAATAAAGAAGCTGCTTTGGGCCCATTGTAGCAAAGAATAGCCAGAAATTCCAAGAAATAGAGATGGAAGGAGTAGGTGAAGTCAAAGAGAAGCCATGTAGCTACAGGAGACAAAGGCTGGACACCGGAAACAGATACCTGACGCTGGAAGCCAGACACCAGATGGAACTTTACTCACAGGCCACAACCATGTGGCAATACACAGATTAATAGAAATGGGTTACATTAAGATATAAGAGCTAGCAAGTAAGAAGCATGAGCTAATAGGCCAAGCACTGTTGTAATAATACAGTTTTTATGTAATTATTTTGGGTCTGGGTGGCTGGGAACAATCACACAGCTTCTGCCTATGGTCTTCCTGCAGAAGGTGTAGCCCAGATTAACATCCAAATTAAAGGCACGTGTCTTCTTGATTCAACAGTCCTGTTTAGAAGTGGATTTGCCTATTTCAAACCAA